>NW_028225359.1:0-576392 GCF_052327205.1 Somniosus microcephalus
CTTCTTTTGGAGATTGATTGATCGGACTATTCAATCCCTCTACCGGAGCAGCTGTTTCAGCGGTCTGTTGTTCTACGTTGACGTGAGTCAGCGTACTTTTGGCATCCAAGGGCTGCTCTGTTGCAGTCATCTCAGTCTGTGTTGCCACCTCAGCTCTTCCAATAACCTTTGAGAGCTCCGAACCCCTTTCGTTTGAATATTGAAGTTCGTGTTCAAGTTTTTCCCATTTCAGAGTCCTGTCCTTCAGCATATGCAGGAGTTGGCTGACCGTTAACTCCTCTGACATCAGACGTTTTGTGTGCTCCTGCTCCATTTTCTCCATCAGCTGCTTCTGTTGTCGTTCCAGATTCTCCAACTCTATATCAAAGAACTCTTTCGTTGCATTCAACTCTTGCTCACAACGGCGAAGCATTTGTTCTAATTGCTGTTGTAGTTTGAAATGGAGTTGAGTTCGAGCCCGGTGTCCCTCAGAAATGGGCACATCAGTAGACTTGCCAGACTCAGAATCCACAGTTAAACTATGTTGTTGTTGCTCAGTGGAATTCTGTGCTGAAACTTTGTCTTTTGCACCTGAGTTGGGCTTACCATCATCCGTTCCAGAGTCTGGGCCGACTATCTTCACCGAGTTCTCACTCGTTATTGTTTGTAGGAAATGCCAGTCCATATTCATTTTCCTAATCCACTCCCGTCCTAGTAGTGGAGAACCTCCTTCAGATATCACACATAAGTCCATTATTTGACTGTCTTCGCCCTTGTGGACCACTGCAACCTCTATTTTCCCGATGGGGTACACTCTTTGCCCCGTGTATGTTTTCAATATAATCCCCGTATCCTGTAGGGGAATATGTTGGAATAACTTTCCGTAATCTTTCTTATTTATGACCGTCAATGCCGATCCAGTGTCCAATTCCAGTTTTACTTGGACTCCTTCTATCTGAAGAGTGACCCAAATTGTCTGGAGGTCTGCACCCTTACCAGCGTTGAGTACTCTTAAGCTAGCCAGTTCATTACAGCTTAAGCTAGCCAGTTCATTACTGCTAGCGTCTGAATCGGACTCCTGTTCGGTCACCTTGTGTACCTTTGCGTATTTTCCTTGCGGTGACTTCTTGTTGCTGGTCTTCTTCCCTGACCTGCATACTCTAGCTATATGTCCAAGCCTACCACAAGTTCTACATTCTTGGTTTTTAAACCAACACTGGTTCTGATCATGCGTTGTCTTTCCACAACGATAACATTTGCCAGAACTCACACCCAATTTGTGTGCACTGAGCTCCGGTGACCGTAGCTGCATTACTGCCGTGCCTCTCGCTGCGGCTTCGTGTGCTGCTGCCATAGTGACCGCCTTCTCAAGCGTCAGCTCATTCTCCTCTAGCAGTCGCTTTTGTGTATCCTGTTTAAATAAACCACACACAAATTTGTCTCGAAGTGCCTCTGTCAGTCCCGTTCCAAACTGGCAATATTTCGCTAATTTACGCAATTCCAGCAAATAATCAGCATTGCTTTTATGCTGTAGCTGCCTTCTGTCGTAAAATTTAAATCGTTCCACTAGCATCAGCGGCGTGGGGTTTAGATGATCTTTCAGGACAGTAACAATCTCATCGAACGTCTTATCCGCCGGTTCATCTGGTGATAACAGGTGTTTCAATTGCCCGTATGTCTTCGCACCCATTAAATTTAATAATGTTAGAGCTTTATCTTGGTCATGAATTTTATTGGCCTTACAATAATTTTTTACTCTTTCAACATATATGGCCCAATCTTCGAGGTCACTATCAAAGGTGCTAATATTCCCGTGTTTAGGCATTGTAGATTTGCAATTTCTCAGATTTTATTTTGTTTACTTGTTATCAAAGATGGCGGCTTCCCGCTCTTGCCGTCGTCCTCCACCCACAAAATGGCGGTTTTCCCGCGCTTGGCGGTCTTCACCCGTCCCCCGACGCCGTCTCCCTTCAGCCCCCGAGTGCGGCCCTTATCTTTGGTTCCGATCGCTGGCCCGCGCTGCGCCTCGCACTTGAAGCGGCTCCCGGCCTCTGGCTTACCCGCTCGCGCGGCTCTTGCTCGCTCCCTCCCGGGCTCTGGCTTACCCGCTCGCGCGTTTCACCGCGGCTCTTATCAGGGATTGCGATCGCCCTTATCTTCTCCAACTTCCCCAGCCCTGTCTTTGCAGCCAACACTGCACGGCTTACCCCACCACCTAGGTTGAACAAGGAAATTGCAGAAAGACTTCTGTCAGTCGCTGGAAGCTGTCAGGATGTTTGTTGCACTCCAGTGCTCAGTCGCTGATGGAGGCTTCAGAGTCCTAAAGCCTGTCGCTTCTAGTGGGGTGGTGATGTTTGAAACCTCTCTTCAACTGCCGCAGGGTAAGAACCTGACTCGTCGCCAGTGTTAAGTATGTGTATTGTATTGAACAATTAACACAAAGACTTAAACGTATAACTCAAACAGGTCTTTACTGGTTGGAGGTAGGGACTATACATAGGTCTTTACTTCATGCCCACAGGCGGGAACTGAGGGGAGATCAGTACCCACAGTACTATTTATACCCCTATGGCCAGGAGTGGCACTGCGTATCACTACGCCCAACAAGTAGTGCAGTCCTGTCCATAGGTTCAAAGTAGCACACATATTACATACACAACAAAGTGCACATGGTATACTGCTCTTCTGGCTCTTCCCCTCAGCCTCGTCCCACGTTCACAGACTGTTATCACAGCCAGGCGCCTGGAAAAGAACAGGAAAAGATGCTCAAGTTGTCATCCGTGGCTCAGTGGGTTGCACTCTGAGTCAGAAGGTTGTGGGTTTGAGCCCATAATCTAGGCTGACACTCTCGGTGCAAGTACTGAGGGAGCGCCACACTGTCGGAGGGACAGTAGTGAGGGAGCGCCACATTGTCGGAGAGGCAGTACTGAGGGAGCGCCGCACTGTCGGAGGGGCAGTACTGAGGGAGCGCCACACTGTCGGAGGGACAGTACTGAGGGAGCGCCACATTGTCGGAGAGGCAGTACTGAGGGAGCGCCGCACTGCCGGAGGGGCAGTACCGAGGGAGCGCCACACTGTCAGAGGGGCTGTACTGAGGGAGCGCTAAAACGGTCAGACGGGCAGTACTGAGGGAGTGCTGTATTGTCAGAGGGGCAGTACCGAGGGAGCGCCGCACTGTTGGAGAGGCAGTACTGAGGGAGCGCCGCACTGTCGGAGGGGCAGTACTGAGGGAGCGCCGCACTGTCGGAGGGGCAGTACTGAGGGAGAGCTGCACTGTCGGACGGGCAGTACTGAGGGAGCGCTGCACTGTCGGAGGGGCAGTACTGAGGGAGAGCTGCACTGTCGGAGGGGCAGTACTGAGGGAGCGCTGCACTGTTGGAGGGGCAGTACTGAGGGAGCGCAGCACTGTCAGAGGGGCAGTGCTAAGGGAGTGCTGCACTGTCAGAGGGGCAGTACTGAGGGAGCGCTGCACTGTCGGAGGGACAATACTCAGGGAGCGCAGCACTGTTAGAGGGGCAGTGCTGAGGGAGCGCCGCACTGTCAGAGGGGCAGTGCTGAGGGAGCGCTGCACTGTCGGAGGGGCAGTACTGAGGGAGTGCTGCACTGTCGGAGGGGCAGTATTGAGGGAGCGCTGCACTGTCGGAGGGGCAGTACTGAGGGAGCGCCGCACTGTCGGAGGGGCAGTACTGAGGGAGAGCCGCACTGTCGGAGGGGCAGTACTGAGGGAGCGCCGCACTGTCGGAGGGGCAGTACTGAGGGAGCGCCGCACTGTCGGAGGGGCAGTACTGAGGGAGCGCCGCACTGTCGGAGGGGCAGTACTGAGGGAGCGCCGCACTGTCGGAGGGGCTGTACTGAGGGAGCGCCGCACTGTCGGAGGGGCAGTACTGAGGGAGCGCCGCACTGTCGGAGGGGCAGTACTGAGGGAGAGCTGCACTGTCGGAGGGGCAGTACTGAGGGAGCGCTGCACTGTCGGAGGGGCAGTACTGAGGGAGCGCAGCACTGTCGGAGGGGCTGTACTGAGGGAGCGCTGCACTGTCGGAGGGGCAGTACTGAGGGAGCGCTGCACTGTCGGAGGGGCAGTACTGAGGGAGCGCAGCACTGTCGGAGGGGCAGTACTGAGGGAGCGCAGGATTGTCGGAGGGGCAGTACTGAGGGAGCGCCGTACTGTCAGAGGGGCACTACTGAGGGAGTGCTGCATTGTCGGAGGGGCAGTACTGAGGAAGTGCTGCACTGATGGAGGGGCAGTACTGAGGGAGCGCAGCACTGTCGGAGGGGCAGTACTGAGGGAGCGCAGCACTGTCAGAGGGGCAGTGCTGAGGGAGTGCCGCACTGTTGGAGGGGCAGTACTGAGGGAGCGCCGCACTGTAGGAGGGGCAGTACTGAGGGAGCGCCGCACTGTTGGAGGGGCTGTACTGAGGGAGCACTGCACTGTCGGAGGGGCAGTGCTAAGGGAGCGCTGCACTGTCGGAGGGGCGGTACTGAGGGAGCACCGCACTGTAGGAGGGGCAGTACTGAGGGAGCGCCGCACTGTTGGAGGGGCTGTACTGAGGGAGCGCTGCACTGTCGGAGGGGCAGTACTGAGGGAGCGCTGCACTGTCAGAGGGGCGGTACTGAGGGAGCGCTGCACTGTCGGAGGGGCAGTGCTAAGGGAGAGCTGCACTGTCGGAGGGGCAGTACTGAGGGAGAGCTGCACTGTCAGAGGGGCCATCATTTGGATGTAACATTTTGCCCTCTCAGGTGGACGTAAACGTTCCAATGGCCACTATTCAAAGAAGAGCAGGGGAGTTTTTCCCCGGTGTCCTGGCCAACATTTATCCCTCAACAGATGATCTGTTTGTTATTACATTGCTGTTGTTGGGAGCTTGCTGTACGCAAATTGGCTGCTGCGTTTCCTACATTACAACAGCGACTACACTTCAAAACATTGGCTGTAAAGCGCTTTAGGACATCATAGAGTCATAAGTCATACAGTCATAATGGCACAGAAGGAGGCCATTCGGCCCATCGAGTCCATGCCGTCCTGAGGTCATGAAAGGCGCTATAGTAATGCATGTCTATTTTCTTTCCACTGAGTCTTAATGCTCCTGATTTGAGGGGGGCAGAGAAAGAGAGGGTGGTGGGGGAGAGGGTGGGATTAAGTTAAACCTCCTCTTGTGCACCCCTTCTGGAAAGTGTGGATGTTGAGACTGGGTTTTGGGGTGACAATAGAATCGGGGTCTGCTGTGCTGCCCCTCACACTTAAAGAGCCTGCTGCACAAAATAGCCACTTGGCATAAATACAGGAGCCGCTGCCCTCTGGAGGGAAAGCAATTTATCAAGGTTATCGCAGAGGCTGTGGTACTCAAGGGCAGAACGATGTTACCTCACAGTCGCGTCTGGTCAGCTGTGTACATGCACAAAACTCTATTGCTGACACCATTAAAAGAAAGAAAGACTTGTATTTCTCCAGTGCCTTTCACGACCACCGGACGTCTCAAAGCGCTTTACAGTCAATGAAGTATTTTCACTGTTGTAATGTGGGAAATGCAGCAAGCTTCCACAAACAGCGATGTGATAATGACCCGATAATCTGTTTTTGTTATGTTGTTGAGGGATAAATATTGGCCCGAGGACACCGGAGAGAACTCCCCTGCACTTCGAAATAGTGCCGCGGGATCGTTTATGTCCACCTGAGAGAGCAGGCGCTAACTCAGTTTAACATCTCATCCGACAGTGCAGCACTCTTTCAGTACTGGAACTGTGGTAGGGAAATTATTGGAAAAAATTCTGAGGGACAAAATTAGCCTCCACTTGGAGAGGCAAGGATTAATTGGGGATAGTCAGCATGGCTTTGTCAAGGGTAAATCATGTCTGACAAATCTGATTGAATTTTTCGAGGGGGTGACTAGGGGGGTGGATGAGGGAAATGCTGTGGATGTGGTTTACATGGACTTCAGTAAAGCTTTTGACAAAGTCCCGCATAGGAGACTGGTCAAGAAGGTAAGAGCCCATGGGATCCAGGGTGCCTTGGCGCGTTGGTTCCTAAACTGGCTGAGTGGCAGGAGGCAGAGGGTGATGGTCGAAGGTTGCTTTTGTGACTGGAAGCCTGTGTCCAGTGGGGTACCTCAGGGATCGGTGCTGGGTCCCTTGTTGTTTGTGATCTACATAAATGATTTGGATGAGAATGTAAAAGGGATGATCAGTAAGTTTGCAGATGACACGAAAATTGGTGGGGTGGTAAATAGCGAGGAGGAAAGCCTCAGGCTACAGGACGATATAGACGGGTTGGTCAGTTGGGCGCAAAAGTGGCAAATGGAATTTAACCCTGAAAAGTGCGAGGTGATGCATTTTGGACGGACAAATAAGGCAAGGGAATACACAATGAGTGGTAGGACCCTAGGAAGTACAGAGGGTCAGAGGGACCTTGGTGTACATGTACATAGATCTCTGAAGGCAGCGGAACAGGGAGATAAGGTGGTTAAAAAGGCATATGGGATACTTGCCTTCATTAGCCGAGGCATAGAATATAAGAGCAGGGAGGTTATGATGGAGCTGTACAAAACGCTGGTGAGGCCACAGCTGGAGTACTGTGTGCAGTTCTGGTCGCCTCACTATAGGAAGGATGTGATTGCTTTGGAGAGGGTGCAGAGGAGATTCACCAGGATGTTACCTGGGATGGAGCGCCTCCGCTATGAAGAAAGACTAAACAGGCTGGGGTTGTTTTCCTTGGAGCAAAGAAGGCTGAGGGGGGACCTGATTGAGGTGTACAAAATGATGAGGGGCATAGATAGGGTAGACAAAGAGGAACTTTTCCCCTTAGTAGGGGGTCAATAACAAGGGGGCATAGATTCAGGGTAAGGGGCAGGAGATTTAGAGGGGATTTGAGGAGGAACTTTTTCACCCAGAGGGTGGTTGGAATGTGGAACTCAATGCCTAAAAGGGTGGTAGAGGCAGGAACCCTCACAACATTCAAGAAGCATTTGGATGAGCACTTGAAATGCCATTGCATACAGGGCTATGGACCAAATGCTGGAAAATGGGATTAGACTGGACAGGGATGGATGGGCGGCGCAGACACGATGGGCCGAAGGGCCTCTTTCTGTGCTGTAAAACTCTATGACTCTATGACTCTATGGAGTGTCAGCCGAGATTTATTGTGCTTAAGTCTCATGGAGTCAGAAACTCAGAGGCAAGGGTGCTACCGACTGAGCCACAGCTGGCAATCTTTAGAAGTAGTTAAAATCTTTAGAATTAAAATAACTTGCAAAGATCAGTAGATGTCAACAAGTCTGTACGACTGTAACTGTCATCTTATAAAACAGCCTTGGATCAGCCTCTGGTGGTCACAATGATATATTTCTTCTTTCTATACATGTGAATAGGTGAGGTGCTTTAATTACGTCTAGAGATTGGACGGTGGAGCCTATGGAGGCGAAATTCCCCTTGTTTGCGCTCCAGGGAGAGGCGATAACGGGGCGCAAATGGCTTTCCGCCCCCCCCCCACCCCACCCCGAGGCGATAACCGCACCTCCCGCAAAATTCTGCGGGAGGTTAGCGGCGGTGCTATCGGGTACCGCCCCGATCTTCTGCGCCCGGAGATCGTGACGTAATCTCCAGGCACAGCTCCCCGGCAGCGCCTCAGGAGAAAGGTTTGCACTCGCGCCCCGCAGCAGCCCGGCGCTAACTAGCCAAACATTTTTCACTTAGCCCCCCAAAACGGCCCTCTGGGGGAATTTCCTCCCCCTTTGAGTCTTTGGTAGGTTCAGGCAGCTATAACTAATGTAACACCAAGCCTAACAGGTCACGGAGGAGGTGATGTAGTCACTTGTAATGTGAATTGGGGAGAAGCGAGACAACTGGAGCGTTAAGCTCAATGGACAGGCACATGTGCAACCATATCCTATGTAATCTCGTTGGCTGTGAGGAAGTTCTTGTTCGTTTAACCGTCAAGTGTGTCTGGCTAGGACTTTGAACTCGCTATTAATACAGGGACAAAATGCAAACTCTGTCTATGTACTAAAACAAATTTACGTTCCTAACAATGCCTCCACGTTTAAAGCTCTTGAGACCACTGAATCTGGGATAGGGTGCCTCCGCTGCCACTGAGCTACAGTCCCCGGGCTGGAGAGTGAAGTGCACATGGTATACTGCTCTTCTGGCTCTTCCCCTCAGCCTCGTCCCACGTTCACAGACTGTTACCACAGCCAGGCGCCTGGAAAAGAACAGGAAAAGATGCTCAAGATGTCATCCGTGGCTCAGTGGGTTGCACTCTGAGTCAGAAGGTTGTGGGTTTTGTGGTGTATGTAACCGTTCCACCTTTAAGAGAACTATTTTAAGAGATGCACTACTTTATCTTGGCTGCTGTATACTGTAATACCGGTGGTGACCACACCGGTATATAAGTGCTGTGTAATGATTTATTGGGCAGTTCAGCCTGACCTCCGACTAGTAAAGACCTGTTGAATTTACTCTTGTGGTCTGTGTGCAGTGATTCTTATTAACAATAACTAGAACACACAGACTTAACAGTGGCGACGATGACGATCTTACCCTGCGGCAGAGATATATCCAAGGCAGTTTAACGGGCGTCGAGAAGAGGCATCCGCCCTCATCATCCTGCTGAGAAAAGACTCGGGTCTGAAGAGCAAGGAAGAATCCTGACACGAAGCCTTCCATCAGCAACAGGCAGTGATCATCCCTTCTATCACGGTGGTGGGTAAGCCGATCAGCGACGAGCAGCAAGTCGGCCACGTTGGCTGTGAAGTAGGGGAGGGAAAAACGGAGGATACAAGGGCGGAGAACTCGACCACGGCCGGGGAAAAGAGCCGGACAGAAGTCGGGGCCAGAGGCGCTGAGACTGGGGCAGCGTAAGGCACGGGAGCCGCGGTGAATGCAAACGCAGCCGGTGTAAAAGACCGGGCTGCAAGCGGGCTGGGAGACGCAACGGCGTCGAGAGAGAGCTCGACCGCGACCGGGGAAAAAGGCCGGGCAGCTACCGAGGCCGCGAGGCGCGGGATAAAATAAAAAAAAATTAAAAAAAACGCGGAGAACTCAGCCGCAGCCGGGGGAAAGGACCGGACTGCAAGAGGGGCTGGGAGGCACGATTTGAGAACCGCTGGGGAGGGCGAATGCAGCAATACGGCAATCGCCATTACAGCCAGCGGGGGAGAAAGGCAAATGCGGGAAGCCGCCATTTTCGTAGGCGGGGGAAGAAGACAAGCACGGGAAACCGCCATTTTGAAAAAAAAAAATAAATAAAATAAAAATTTCTTTTTGTTTCTCAAGAAGATTGCGAGGATGCCTAAGCGTGGTAACATCAATGATTTCGATCCCGATGTTGAAGATTGGGCCACGTATGTAGAACGCATAGAGATTTATTGTAAGGCAAATAAAATATCAGATGAAGATAAAGCACTAACCTTACTAAACTCAATGGGTGCGAAGACATACGGGCTATTGAAGCATCTTCTATCACCAGCTAAACCGGCGGATCAGGCTTTCGCTAATATTGTTGCTGTCCTGAGAAATCATTTGAACCCCACACCGCTGATGTTAGCGGAACAATTTAAATTTTATGCGAGAACGCAACTGAAAGAGGAAAGCAACGCGGAGTATTTAATTGAACTGCGTAAGCTAGCGAAATACTGTCAGTTTGGGGAAAGACTGACAGAGGCACTGAGAGACAAATTCGTGTGTGGATTGTCGAAAGAAGGAACACAAAAGCGGCTGCTTGAAGAGAATGATCTTACACTTGATAAGGCTGTCACTATTGCAGCATCGCACGAAGCCGCAGCGAGAGGCACTGCGGAAATGCAGCTGAAGGCAGCGGTACTCAGCGTAGATCAAATGGCTTTGGGTACAGCGAAATGTTACCGTTGTGGAAAGACAACACACGATCAGAACCAATGCTGGTTTAAAAATCAGGAATGTAGAAAATGTGGCAAGCTTGGTCACATAGCTAAAGTATGCCGGTCAGGAAAGAAGACCAGCAACAAAAAGTCACCGCAGGAAAAGTGCAGAAAGGTACATAAGGTGGCTGAGAAGAGTTCGGATGAACAGAATTCGGATTCAGACTCCAACAGCAAGGAACTGGGTAGTCTGAGAATTCACAATGTGAGTAAGGAAGCTGACCTACAAACTATCTGGGTCACACTTCAGATAGCAGGAGTCCACGTGAAGATGGAATTGGACACTGGATCGGCGTTGACGGTCATGAATAAGCAAGGTTACAAAAGGTTATTCACACATATTCCCCTACGGGATACGGAGATAGTATTGCAGACATACACGGGGCAAAGAGTATACCCCATCGGAAAGATAAAAGTCAAGGTGGTACACAAGGGCAAAGAACACCAAGGAATGGACTTATATGTACTACCTGAAGGAGGTCCACCACTTCTGGGACGGGAGTGGATCAGGAAAATAAATATGGACTGGCACTCCCTAAAAGCAATAACGGTAGATTCCGGAAAAAAAGATGTTAAACCTGAACGATTGTCCAGAATATTGGATGAGGTTAAAGAGGTGTTCCAACAGGGACTGGGAACACTGAGAGGAATTAAGGCAAAAATCAAGATTGCAGAACATGCAAACCCAAAATTTTTCAAAGCCAGACCGGTACCTTATGCGATACGACCTGCTGTGGAAGCTGAGCTGGATGGGCTAGAACGTTCAGGAGTACTGTCTAAGGTGGACTGGAGTGAGTGGGCCACGCCCATTGTTCCCGTCATGAAGCGTTCATCGAGTAACAAGCCAGGGGAACCGGGGAAGGTCCGCATCTGTGGAGACTTCAAGATCACGGTTAATCCGGTGCTTCACACGGTGCAATATCCGCTTCCGCGGATTGAGGATATCTTTGCTTCATTGTCTGGCGGGAAACACTTCACCAAGATAGACCTGGCGCAAGCGTACTTACAGATGGAAGTTGAGGAAGAGTCGCGCCAGTATCTCACAATCAACACGCACAGAGGCTTGTATCGATATAATAGACTGGTTTTTGGAGTGGCTTCGGCTCCAGCAATTTGGCAGAGGGCCATGGAGCAGGTATTACAGGGAATTCCAAGCACTCAATGTTACTTGGACGATATCCTGATTACAGGAGATGACGATGAGGAATACCTTGCAAATTTGAAACTGGTGCTCACCAGATTGAAGGAATATGGACTTCGAGTTAATTGCCAGAAATGTGAGTTCTTTCAGAAACGGATCTCGTACTGTGGTCATGTCATTGACCAGGAGGGGCTGCACAAGTCACCTGACAAGATCGAAGCTGTTGTGAAGGCTCCCGCTCCGGAAAATGTATCCCAGTTGAGGTCATTCCTAGGGTTGATTAACTATTACCATAAGTTTCTGCCAAATCTATCCACGGTGCTGCACCCGCTGAACGCTCTTTTGCAGAAAGAAGTACCATGGAAGTGGAGCGAGGACTGTAAGAAGGCCTTTCACAAAAGCAAGGCATTGATCACCTCAGAGGAAGTGTTGGCTCACTTCAACCCAACGCTACCTATTCGTTTAGCTTGTGATGCTTCTCCTTATGGTATTGGAGCAGTACTCTCACACAAGTTGCCAAATGGCTTGGAAAGGCCAGTCGCATTTGCATCCAGATCATTGACCTCCGCTGAGCGCAACTGTGCTCAGATAGATAGGGAGGCTCTCAGCCTTGTGTGGGGAGTAAAGAAGTTTAATCATTACCTGCAGGGCCAGAAGTTTACACTGCTGACAGACCACCAGCCGTTGGTATCCATTTTTAACCCTAAGAAGGGTGTTTCGGTGATGACAGCACAGAGGCTCCAGAGATGGTCCCTTTTCCTAGGGGCACATCAATATCAGATAGAATTCAAAGGTACAAAGCAGCATGGTAATGCTGATGGGCTGTCGCGCCTGCCACTACCTACTGAGGAGGAGGCACCGACGGTTGACCCGGTGGAGTTATTTCACTCGACCATCATCGAATGTTTACCTGTCACCAATGCAAATATTGAAAGGGAGACTAGGAATGACCCGACACTGTCCCGGGTCTACGAATTGACAGTAAAGGGATGGCCAGCCCATGGTGATCCACTGTTACCGGCATTCTCAGCAAGACGAGAACAGCTGTCCATCTGTCAGGGAACATTGATGTATGGAACAAGGGTGATTATCCCTCCTAAGTTAAGAGAGAGAGTTCTAAAAGAACTACATGAAGGTCATCTGGGGGGAGTCAAGATGAAAAGCCTTGCTAGGGCTTATGTGTGGTGGCCAGGTATCGACCAACAGATAGAGGATCTGACGAAAAGCTGCTCAGGGTGCCAAAAAGTCCAAAATGCACCTCCAATTGCACCGCTGCATCCATGGGAATGGCCTTCAACCCCATGGCAACGTGTACATATTGACTTTGCTGGTCCATTCATGGATTCCATGTTTTTAATTGCGGTGGACGCACATTCTAAATGGCCAGAAGTGATTAAAATGACTACCACTACCTCGGAGAAGACGATCGCGGTGCTAAGAACGATATTTGCAAGAAATGGATTGTCAGAGCAAATATGTTCAGACAACGGACCACAGTTCGTGTCAGAGGAATTCCAGAAATTCCTGAAGAAGAATGGGGTGAAACATTATACCTCTGCCCCATATCATCCAGCTACGAATGGGCTGGCCGAGAGGTTTGTACAGACGTTCAAAAAGGCAATAAAGGCCATGAGCGAAGATCAGATTCCACTGCAACACAAGGTGGACAATTTCCTACTGGCATATCGAAACGCCACCCATGCAACAACAAACCAAAGTCCTGCCATGATGTTCTATAACAGGAGGTTGCGGTCCAGGTTGGACTTGTTAAAACCAAATGTGTGGAGGGAAGTCAAAAACAAACAGTTCCAGCATATCAATAACAAGCCCACTCGGAGTTTTGAAATAGGACAACCGGTGTTAGCCAGGGACTATAAAAACGAGAAATGGCAATCTGGAACAATTCGGGCCAGACAAGGGCCCCTGATGTACACGGTAGATGTTGGTGAAAATGTAATGTGACGTCATGCTGACCAACTGGTGGGATCGAGAACAAGGGTCGAGCCCATGGTTACGACAGAGACAACCGTGGAGGAAGTTAGTGAACCTGAAGCATCTACCTCAGAAGTGAATATACCTGATGATGATGTCCTATCCATAGGGGATCAACTAGATGAGTCACCCCAGCAACGAGAACCAGAGACCCCTGAAAGGCGTTATCCGTCTCGGATCAGGAGGCCTCCTCAGAGACTGAATCTGTGAACTGTTTTTACATGAAGTTGTGTATATATGTTATTATGTTATGTTTAATGGGGAATATATACTGTTAAGCTAAAAAGGGAGGATTGTGGTGTATGTAACCGTTCCACCTTTAAGAGAACTATTTTAAGAGATGCACTACTTTATCTTGGCTGCTGTATACTGTAATACCGGTGGTGACCACACCGGTATATAAGTGCTGTGTAATGATTTATTGGGCAGTTCAGCCTGACCTCCGACTAGTAAAGACCTGTTGAATTTACTCTTGTGGTCTGTGTGCAGTGATTCTTATTAACAATAACTAGAACACACAGACTTAACAGGTTTGAGCCCATAATCTAGGCTGACACTCTCGGTGCAAGTACTGAGGGAGCGCCACACTGTCGGAGGGACAGTACTGAGGGAGCGCCACACTGTCGGAGAGGCAGTACTGAGGGAGCGCCACACTGTCGGAGGGACAGTACTGAGGGAGCGCCACACTGTCGGAGAGGCAGTACTGAGGGAGCGCCGCACTGCCAGAGGGGCAGTACTGAGGGAGCGCCGCACTGCCGGAGGGGCAGTACCGAGGGAGCGCCACACTGTCAGAGGGGCTGTACTGAGGGAGCGCCAAACTGTCAGACGGGCAGTACTGAGGGAGTGCTGTATTGTCAGGGGGGCAGTACCGAGGGAGCGCCGCACTGTTGGAGAGGCAGTACTGAGGGAGCACCGCACTGTCGGAGCGGCAGTACTGAGGGAGCGCCACACTGTCGGACGGGCAGTACAGAGGGAGTGCCACACTGTCGGAGGGGCAGTGCTGAGGGAGTGCCACACTGTCAGAGGGGCAGTACTGAGGGAGCGCCGCACTGTCGGAGGGGCAGCACTGAGGGAGCGCTGCACTGTCGGAGGTGCAGTACTGAGGGAGCGCTGCACTATTGGATGTGCCAGCTTTTGGATGAGACGTTAAACCTAGGCCCCGTCTGCTCTCTCAGGTGGACATAAAAGATTCCATGGCACTTTATCGAAGAAGAGCATGGGAGTTCTCCCCGGTGTCCTGGTCAATATTATTCCTCAACCAACAATATTTATCCCTCAACCAGATTATCATGTTGCTGTTTGTGTGAGCTCACTGTGCTCACATTGGCTGCCGCGTTTCCTACATTACAACAGTGACCACACTCAGGTCCTGAGGTCGTGAAAGGCGCTATAGAAATGCAAGTCTTTCTTGCTTTCTTTAGTCCTCTACCTTTAGAGATGACCAGCTCATCTCTCACCAGCCTTTTTGCCAAGGTTTTTAACGCATTGCAAAGAAACTAAGGTGAGCGGCCAAGGTTGCAAAAAGGTGGGGAGGGGGCAATTGAGAAGTGACAGTCAGGTGACACTAAGCTTGGGATTTCAAAGCATAAAGGCCTAGAAATTCAGTTGCGTGCGCCAGCTGTTAGTGCCTTAGGAGGAGTAGATCTCGAGCGCTAGGCACTTAGCGGCCGGGCGCAGGGCGATCTGCGCCTACGCCCAACTTCAGTAGACATTTAGCGCCGGCGCAAAGTGTTTGCGCGCGCTCAGCTGCGCGCGCAGCTTATGACGTAATTTCGTCGTGCAACGCCCTTTGTGCGCCCCAAACCGGAACTTCAGTCGCGCCCGCCCAATGTGGGCGTGGCGGTGCTAAGAACTGTGAAGTGGAACGCAGCAGAGGCCCTACGGGCCTCGGGGAGCACTAATTAAAGGGCACTTACACTGAACTATAAAGGCCAGCCATTTTGCTGCAATGACTTTTGTGCAACGGATTTCTGGACAGAGACCAAGGAAGAGACCTTACTGATTTGGCCCAAAATAGGAGAGGTATTTTTGGCTTCTGGCCGGAGCTTGGAAATTTGCCTCATTGTGATTTCATTGTTTGCAAGTATATTATGGGGGCTGCATGGGGTTCCAACCCTCAGTTCCAGCATTATGTGCGAAGGGCTCGCAGATGCTGTGTGAGAGGGGCAGCCATGCCTAGACGCAGAGGGGGCATCAGGCGTCGGCAACGTAGGCCTTACCCACTCAGGGAATACCGCCAGCAGGTGTCCTATCTCACCATGACTGCCGCGCAGTGTGTTAAGAGGCTGCACTTCAGAAGGGAGGTGGTTGCAGAGATCTGCCAGCTGCTTCACAGAGATCTGCATCCACAGCTGATGTGCAGGACGTCTCTGTCGGTGGAAGTGAAGGTCACGGTGGCTCTGAACTTTTATGCAAGCGGCTCCTTCCAAGCCGCTGCTGGGGACATAGCTAACATATCCCAGTTCGCCGTGCATCGCTGCATCCGGCAGGTCACCGATGCCCTTTTCACAAGGAGACACCAATTCATCTCCTTCCCCATGACCCTGGAGAGGCAGGAGCAGCGTGCAGTCGGATTTGCGAGGATCGCCGACTTCCCCATGGTGCAGGGCGCCATTGACTGCACGCATGTGGCTTTGCGGGCACCTATCGACAATGCCGAGGATTACCGCAACCGGAAGGGCTACCATTCCCTCAATGTACAGCTGGTGTGTGACAACAGGCAGCGCATCCTAGCTGTCAATGCCCGCTTTCCAGGCAGCAGCCACGATGCATTTATCCTGCGCCAGACTACTGTGGCTGACATGTTCCAGGCACAGCCTCCCCCAAGAGGATGGCTTATCGGGGACAAGGGCTACCCTTTGTGTACATGGCTCATGACCCCGCTCCGCGCGCCCAGGACCCCTGCTGAGGAGGCATACAACGAAAGCCATCAAGCCACAAGGAACATCATAGAGCAAACGATTGGCGTCCTCAAGCAACGGTTCCGCTGCCTGGATCGCTCCGGCGGATCTCTGCAGTATTCGCCGGATAGAGTCTCCCAGTTCGTCGTCGTTTGCTGCATGCTGCACAACCTGGCTATCCGCAGGACTAAGGCACTGCCACCTCACGTTGGACCACCACCTCAGGAGGAGGAGCAGGAGGACCATGAGGAGGAGGAGGAGGAGGAGTACCAGCCTAGGAGGGAGCCACAAGGTCCAAGGGCCGTCCGCCGGCGGCTTATTGAACGACACTTCTAGGCCCCCTGTCAGGGAATGGCTTGTGGCAATGAAGGGACATGAATGCAGCCGCTCCGCAAGCCCTCAGCCGGTTAACGCAACAACCACTTCAAACATCACACATGGACAAGCTGAATAAAGAAAAAGCTTTATTGAACAAACTCAGGGCCCTTCCCACATGAAACCCAAAAACAGACAACACCCCCAAAAAACAGTCAAACACATGACTCACTCCTACAACCTGGGGAGGAATAACAAAACTTTTCCATCCAAATGGCCTTCATCCTCGGCCTTACCAAAACAACCCCCCCCATAGACAACACAACCACCCACATATAAAAAAACATTTGGCAACACACTCTACTTTGTGTGCCGAGAGGGCGAGTCCTTGTCCAGCCTTTTCCGGCCCCTGGCCGACCTGCTGCTCCACCTCAACCTGGGCCCTGTGGGTGCTGCAAGGCTGGGGGAAGGCTCCTGAGGGGCACATTGCGTGACGGCAGATGCCCTTGGGGGTCGGCCTAGACGAGCTCTGGCCCTCGAGGGGCCGGCTGCTGACTGCTGCAGCTGTGGCTGGGCAGCATCAGTCTCTCCAGCAGCTCGTGGCAGCTTCGCTGGGGGAGTGGCAGTGGCGGCTGCAGCAATGGGGGCAAGCTGGCTGATGCCAGGCGCTCGCTGCTCGCCTGAGACACTGGCACTTGGCTGGGCTGGCACTGCAGCAAGTGCAGCAATCTGCTGAAGGCCAGACCGCTGTGCTGCTGCAGCGCGGCGGGTGCCCTGGCGATGCCTGCCTGACACAGCGAGTGTGGCAGCAGTGAGTGCCCGTACTGCCCTGGTCTGTGCCCGCATCAGACCAGCCAGTGACTGCACGGCACCACTGATCAACTGGCCACTCGCTGCCTGTGCTGCCCTGAAGTCGTCCCGACTCGCGTCCTGTGCTGCCGTGAATTCGGCCCGACTCGCGTCCTGTGCTGCCCTCAATTCGGCCCGACTCGCGTCCTGTGCTGCCCCGAATTGTTCGAGACCCCTGGCCTGTGCTGCCCCGAGATGTTCGAAACCCCTGGCCTGTGAGGCCCCGAAATCGGACACACTATGAGCCAGGGACTCGATGGCCTCAGGCAACCGTGCCACAACCCCCATGAACTCGGTGTGCCGGCGATCCGAGTCCGCGGACATTTGATCGAGGAGGCGCACCTCCTGGGCGAGGACCGTCTCTGGACTGGAGGCCGGACTCTCCCTCTGGGGAGAAGGCCGCCGAGCTGGCCGACCCTTCCCGCATGGCTGGACGCCACTGGGCCCAGCAACTACACTCCCCTGCAACACTTCCCCCCTCTGGGGAGAAGGCAGCCGAGCTGCCCGACCCTTCCCGCGTGGCTCGACGCCACTGGGCACAGGAGCTACACCCCCCTGCAACACTTCCCCCTGCCTCTCCTCCAGGGAAGACGTGTCCCCTCCATTGCCATCCCCTGGCGCGGATGAGGGTTCCCCCGAGGGGCCGCCTTCCTCTTGCTCCTCCTCGTCCTCCTCTTCCGAGGGACTGTCACTGGCAGCTTCAGGGACCTCCTCCTCACCAGCTGAAAGCAGGAAGGCACAAGAGTAGCTTTAGAGTGAGGACAGGGCGTCAGCGAGGGAGGCATGAGTGGTGGCATTCAGCGCATTGGTCGGACAGTGGCAAAGGATGTAGATCTGAAGCGCAAGGGGAACGAGAGAGGTCCAAAAGGTCATGTCCTTACCATTGGGGCCCAGCACAGGGTCGGCATCTCCACATGCAACGGGGCCAATCAGCCGGCCACCCATGAGTCGACCCACGCGCTCCTCCAGGTCACTGAGCTGCTGGAACTGGGGACGGCCTCCACCGGTGACAGTCCGGCTCCTCAGATTCTGGGCCAGCTTGGCCTGCAAGAGAAAGGACGGCCTCTAAGTACAGTGTGGTGCCCTGTTGTTGTGTGCACTGCCTCCCATGGTCGAATAGCTTGGCCAGTGTGGTGCCCTGTTGTTGTGTGCACTGCCTCCCATGGTCGAATAGCTTGGCCAGTGTGGTGCCCTGTTGCTGTATGCACTGCCTCCCATGGTCGAATAGCTTGGCCAGTGTGGTGCCCTGTTGCTGTATGCACTGCCTCCCATGGTGGAATAGCTTGGCCAGTGTGTAACGTGCAGAAAGTGCAATTGATGTTCATGCCAGTGCCATAGCTGCTGGATGAGGGCTGGCCATTAGGGCTTTGAGGTCCCTTTGCCCATAACGTGAGGTGCACATGCAAGGATGAGGAGGACACTGGAAAGGGTACTCACCCTGACAATCCGAGTGAGGTCGTTAAACTTTTTCCGGCATTGGACACCAGTCCTGGGGACATCGCTGTTGGCTGTGACCCTCTGGGCGATATCCCTCCAGGCTCTCCTGTACACCCTGGTGGCAGGCTTCTTGCCACTGTCCGGGAACAAGATATGGCGTCTCCTCTCCAAAGCCCTAACCAGCACCTTTAAATCATGGGCAGAGAAGCGCTGCGCTCGCTCACGGGCCCTCTGCATCCTTCCTGGCGCTATTTCTCTCCAGCAGCAGTGTTTAGGCCTAGCTGGAGGGCTGCAGTATCCAGGGCGTGGCAGCAGACCAAGTCGACCCTTCCCCCTTTAAGAGCTGGCCGGCGCCAGGGTGTCTGCTGTCAATCAAGACATGACCGCACCTGCGCTGCGCCCGGCCTCGGCGGTATCAGTCTGCACCGCCGGCTTAGCGCCTAAAGATAGCCGTGCAACGCCAGTTTCAGCGCTCGAGCAAACTCGTTGGCCAAAGCTACTGAATATCGGCGAAGTGGCCTCCACTTTCCGGCGGGCGCAAACTTTAGCGGCCGCCCGACTTTACCGCCCCAAAAGTGGCTATACTGAATTTCTAGGCCAAAGTTCGTAGAAGGAAGCGAATGTAGAGAGCGGTGAGGAACGCCGCCATCACGAGATAATGGGTTGTTAGCGAGCCGGAAACTGTCTTGGATTCAGCCTGATGTCGATGGAGAGGGAGAAGACCAAGCATGTCGGTCAGTGTGTGGAAGTTTCGGAAGATCAGAGGAAAGTGCACATGAGGTGGGGAGATGGAATTCAGTAAGAGAGGAAAGTATAGTGAATCATAAATGAATTATACGTCAGTAAAATGGATTTTTAATCAGTTACTTTTTCTAGTTGTAACAGGTGCAACCGCTGGGATTGGAAAAGCCTACGCTCATGAGGTAATACAGATCTCTGCCTTTGAGTTGCTGTCTATATTCATAGAATGATGCAGCACAGAAGGAGGCCATTTGGCCCATTGTGCGTGTGCCGGCTCTTTGGTAGAGCTATCCAATTAATCCCACTGCCCCCCCCCCCCACCTCCCCCGCTGCTCTTTACTGTCTATATTGTAATTGAATTATTACAGAGACAATCTTGGTTATGTTTGCAAATATTTGCATCCATGCTTTTGTTACCTCCAGACTCGAGCGTTCCAATGGTCTCCCGGCCGACCTCCCACTTTGCCCAAACTTGAGTTCATCCAAAACTCTCATTCCCGTATCCTAAATTGCACCAAGTCCCGTTCACCCATTACCCCTGTGCTCGCCGACCTGCTCCCGGTCCAGCAACGCCTCGATTTTAAAATTCTCATCCTTGTGTTCAAATCCTTCCCATCACCTCGCCCCCCAACGCCCACCCCACCCATATCTCTGCAGCATCCTCCAGCCCCACAACCCTCTGAGATTTCTATGTTCCTCCAACTGGCTTCTTGTGCCTCCCTGATTTCCTTTGCCCCACCATTGATGGCCATGCCTTCAGCTGTGTAGGCTCTGGAATTCCCTCCCTAAACCTCTACGCCTTAAAACCTACCTCTGTGACCCAGCTTTTGGGCACCTGTCCTAATATCTCCTTATGTGGCTCGGTGGCAAATTTTGTTTGATAATCGCTCCTGTGAAGCGCCCTGGGATGTTTTACTATGCTAATAGCCCAAGTTCTTGTATTATTTCTAAGATATTCAGCTTTTTTCCCCCAACTTTCTCTCCAGCCTCTCCTGAAGGAGCTGAGTCCTGCTCGGGTACAGGTTCACTGTCAACGGCCATCCTCCAGTACTTCATAGCTGAGCCGAGACAGAGGGCATCAGCAGGCTATTCCGTTGTGAAGGCATCACACCGAAGATGAACCCCGGACAGTGATTGAGAATGGGAAGCCTGGCTGAATTCCCATCCCTCCTCCCAAGGGTACTGAGGACAATTATAGTGCCCCAGATAATGCCCTGGCCAAGATCAGCTACTTCAGCAGAGACCCGAGATTGTATCTGAGATCTTTCTGGTCTATGTGCCTCAGTACCACACTGGGGCAGTGCTACCAGCTACTAGGGAGCGCCTCCTTTTCTTCTAATGGAACATTGCATTGCAATATCTGATTACAGCAGGATCTTCCCTCTCACTGGTATACACTGCTGGTGTGGTGCTCAGCTTGGCCCTTACCACACCAGTGGGGCACTGGATTAATGCATTTCTTTTCTTGATTCCCAGTTGGCAAGAAGGGGGCTCAATGTGGTGCTGATCAGCCGGTCGTTGGAGAAGCTGAGAGCCACAGCAAAGGAGATAGGTAAGAACCACAGAAGATTCCCACAGAGGGAGGTTGTTCAGCCCATCGCGTCTACGCCGGCTCTTTGCTAGAGCAATGCAAAAATAATCCCACTGCATAGACCCTGTAGAGGCACAGGTGCTGCATCAGTAGGTCAGTGACCCTGTGTCTACTACACTTGGGGACATAGGGCTAAAAATTCAGTTTGGGGCGCCCAGCTCGCCTGGGTGCCGGAATTACCGCTGCGCGCGGAGCCACTTGCGCCAGCGGGATATTCAGTTTCTGCGCCCCAAATGGAAGCGGGCCGCTAAACGAGGCTTCCCGCGCCCCGCTTGGGGCGCTGAAACTGAATATCGGCGCGCAAAGTGCCGCAGCGCCACCCGCTGCGGCACGGCACGCTGCGGTACTGCAGGCCTTCCTCCCACTGTTAAGGGGGAGGTGCCTGCAACAGCGCGATCCCCGCTCGCGAGTGCCGGCAAATGAGCCCGGCACCAAGGAGAAGTGCCGGGCTCTCGGGGAAACAGCCGGCAATGCCGCGGGGGGGGGGGGGGGTGTGTGTAGGAGGCCGGGGACGGAGGTGCGGGCAGGCGGCCGCCGAAAAAGCGGCCGGCCGCACCTCCACCTTAACTAGCGCCACTACCGGCACAGGTTGGCCCCTGTGTACCGGTCGCTATTTGCGGCCGGCGCTGAGGAGGCGGTCGTGACCTAATATGGCGTTCGGGGTGGTAGCGGGGCGCTGCGCACACCGATGACGTCATTGGTGGCGGCGCAGCGCTACAGGCTAACGCCGCCATTAGCGCCCCGCTAAATATCGCGGTGGTTGCGGCCAGTGGCGCTAAAGCCTCTGAGTGGCCTCTTTGGGCGCAAACTGGTGGCGCAGGCCACTGAATTTCTAGGCCATAGTCTTTATGACCCACAACCCTCCTCTAATTCTGGCCTCTTGAGCATCCCCCCGATTTTCATTGTTCCACCATTGGCGGCCGTGCCTTCAACTGCCTGGGCCCCGAGCTCTGGAATTCCCTCCCTAAACCTCTCCGCCTCTCTACCTCTCTCTCCTCCTTTAAGACGCTCCTTAAAACTGGCCTCTTTGACGAAGCTTTTGGTCACCTGTCCTAATATCTCCTTATGTGGCTCGGTTCAAATTTTGTTTTGTAACGCTCCTGTGAAGCGCCTTGGGACATTTTAAAGGCGCTATATAAATACTAGATGTTGTTGTTGAATTACATAAGAGATGATATCACAACTAATGATTGCCTGTTGGCGGTTACAATTGGCCTTAGTGTCCCTGGGTTACGGAGGGGTAAAAAATCAACCAGGCTTCCTCCTGCTGTTCGCTATCCAATGCGCACTGCTTGAAAGTGCGCCTGGTGAGGAGCTGGCTCAGTTGTGATGGCCCTCTCTGTCGAATAGCCTACTAGCACACATTGCCTGCACTCTCTCATATGAAGGAAGAATGGCCTTTTTGGGCAAAGCACCCAAGGCAGCTGGCATCAGTGGGAGAGTACCCCAGCGAGGGCCAATGTCTCTGGGAGAGGCGGGCAGATCCTTGGGCACAATGCGACGAGAGACAGGTGGAAACAAGAGTTTCAAATCTCGTTGAGAGGAAGCAGCACATCCACCACTCGCTGTCTCACAGCTGTTGAAAATTCAGTGGAAACCTCAGTAAACCCCATCATGAGACAAGGACGCAAAGTGGGAACGGAAAACTGTTGCTTTTGGTGTTAAAATTTACATTTTTAAATATCTCACAAGCCACTCCGAAATGGGACTATTTGGCCCAAAGCTAGTTGGGTGAGAAGCTCCATCTCTTCAGTCACTTCGCCCGACCCACAATCCAAACATCCCACCCAAAGGCAACACCAGACATTCCTGCGTTGGGCTGGGAAAAAGCTGCTCTGTTTTAAAATGATGCCCATCGTAAATCGGGCCCCGTGATACAAACCCAGTTAGGCCCCAGCTGGAGTATTGTGTCCAATTCTGGGCACCGCACTTTAGGAAGGATGTCAAGGCCTTGGAGAGGGTGCAGAGGAGATTTACCGGAATGGTACCAGGGATGAGGGACTTCAGTGATGTGGAGAGAGTGGAGAAGCTGGCTGGGATTGTTCTCCTTAGAGCAGAGCAGGTTAAGGGGAGATTTAATAGAGGTGTTCAAAATCATGAAGGGTTTTGATAGGGTAAATAAGGAGCAACTGTTTCCAGTGGCAGGAGGGTCGGTAACCAGAGGACACAGATTTAAGATAATCGGCAAAACAACCAGAGGCGACAAGAGGGGATTTTTATTACGCAGCGAGTTGTTGTGATCTGGAACGCGCTGCCTGAAAGGGCGGTGTAAGCAGATTCAATAGTAACTTTCAGAAGGGAAATGGAAATGTTAATATTTGCAGGGCTATGGGGAAAGAGCAGGGGGGAGTGGGACTAATCGGAGAGCTCTTTCAAAGAGCCGGCACAGGCACGATGGGCCGAATGGCCTCTTTCTGTGCTGTGTATCATTCTGTGAAACCTGTTTGGGTGAGAGGACATGTCGAGTGATTCTGGAAGTTATTCGGGCTGTGAGATGATGACTTGTTCCTCTCTGGGTGATTGCAGAGCAGCAGCAAGGCAAGAAAACCAAGATTATTCAGGCCGACTTCTCGTCTGGCGCCGAGATCTACGGACCGATCGAGGCAGCGCTGAAGGACCTGAACATTGGGATCCTGGGTAATTCCATCTCGTTCCCAAGGTTTGGATTTGACCAACTTTCTCATTTTTACAGGATTCCCGCTGCCCGGCAGGGAAAATCCAGGTATAACAATAAGGAGAGCGTTGTTCCAGATGCGCTTGCACACGCGGGAGTAAGGAAACGTAAGAAAAATCAAAGAGCGGAGGAAAGGGTTACTGGTGTTAAAAAATCTAATTCAGGTGTTTTAAAAGACGGGAGGTGTTCACCATCAGAAAGCATTCATCAAATCATTACACAGAATGATCATCAATTCAAACTTATTTTGTTCTACTCCACAACATTGATTCTTCAATATCTTATGGTTATTTTTAGTACAGTATGTTGGCAGCCTGTTACAGAAATGGATTAACTAGAGATACAGTCAGTAAATAACACGGCGCTGGGGGAGGAGTTACTGAGTGACTGTGAGGGAGCTGGATTAACATCAGTGGAGATACAGTCAGTAACACAGGGTGCTGGGGGAGAGGGGTTACTGAGTGACAGTGTGAGGGAGCCAGATTAACATCAGTAGAGATACAGTCAGTAACACAGGGTGCTGGGGGAGAGGGGTTACTGAGTGACAGTGTGAGGGAGCCAGATTAACATCAGTAGAGATACAGTCAGTAACACAGGGTGCTGGGGGAGAGGGGTTACTGAGTGACAGTGTGAGGGAGCTGGATTAACATCAGTAGAGATACAGTCAGTAACACAGGGCGCTGGGGGAGAGGGGTTACTGAGTGACAGTGTGAGGGAGCTCAATTAACATCAGTAGAGATACAGTCAGTAAATAACACGGCGCTGGGGGAGGAGTTACTGAGTGACTGTGAGGGAGTTGGATTAACATCAGTAGAGATACAGTCAGTGACACAGGGCGCTGAGGGAGAGGGTTTACTGAGTGACAGTGTGAGGGAGCTGCATTAACATTAGTAGAGATACAGTCAGTAACACAGGGCGCTGGGGGAGGAGTTACTGAGTGACTGTGAGGGAGCTGGAATAACATCAGTAGAGATACAGTCAGTAACAGGGCGCTGGGGGAGGAGTTACTGAGTGACAGTGTGAGAGAGTTGGATTAACATCAGTAGAGATACAGTCAGTAACACAGAGAGGGGTTACTGAGTGACTGAGGGAGCTGGATTAACATCAGTAGAGATACAGTCAGTGACACAGGGTGCTGGGGGAGAGGGGTTACTGAGTGACAGTGTGAGGGAGCTGCATTAACATCAGTAGAGATACAGTCAGTGATACAGGGCGCTGGGGGAGAGGGGTTACTGAGTGACAGTGTGAGGGAGCTGCATTAACATCAGTAGAGTTACAGTCAGTAACACAGGGCGCTGGGGGAGAGGGGTTACTGAGTGACAGTGTGAGAGAGTTGGATTAACATCAGTAGAGATACAGTCAGTAACACAGAGAGGGGTTACTGAGTGACTGAGGGAGCTGGATTAACATCAGTAGAGATACAGTCAGTGAAACAGGGCGCTGGGGGAGAGGGGTTACTGAGTGACAGTGTGAGGGAGCTGCATTAACATCAGTAGAGATACAGTCAGTAACACAGGGCCCTGGGGAGTTGGGCTACTGAACTGAACATTTGTTGATGTGGTTCTGTTCTAATTGTGATTTTCTGTGTTGCAGTTAACAATGTTGGAAAGACGTACGAAGTGCTTCCATGTTATTTTCTTGATGTTGCTGATGTCGATAAGGTGTAGTACATTACACATTCTCTTAGATTTTGTGTTACATAGTGCAATTATCTGGCCCATTATTCAGTCCAAGATCAGTCTGGTCCACAGTTCATAGAATTACATCGAAGCTGTGGAACAGAAACAGGTCGTTCGGCCAAACCTGTCCATGCCGGTGTTTATGCTCCACACGAGCCTCCTCCCACCCCTCTCCATCTAACTCTATCGATTCATTTTATGTTCAATTTCTCTCGATTCCAGGGAGAAGTCGGGGTGCATTTTGCTCTCAGAACCTGCCTCCTTCCCCTCCCACTCTCCTTCTCTAAGTCATGCTCGTTGGTGGACTGGTTTCCGCAGCCAGACAGAGCATTCCCCTCAGGGAGTCAGGTGTTGGAATAAAAGTCTCCTCTGTTAAGACATTCAGATTGACAGTTTATAGAGTTCAGACCCGTGGAACAGACAACTCGAGACAAAGATTTCAGGGTAAACTATTCTTTACCTAAAATCAGCAAGCGGTTACAAGTACCCAAAGTCAGAGGCTGGGTATTCTGCGGCGAATGTCTCACCTCCTGACTTCCCAAAGCCTTTCTACCATCCACAAGGCACAAGTAAGGAGTGTGATGGAGTACTCTCCACTTGCCTGGATGAGAGCAGCTCCAACAGCACTCAAGAAGCTCGACACCATCCAGCCCACTTGATCGGCACCCTATCCACCACCTTAAACATTCACTCCCTCCACCGCCGGCGCACCGTGTCTGCAGTGTGTACCATCTACAAGATGCACTGCAGCAACTCGCCAAGGCTTCTTCGGCAGCACCTCCCAAACCCGCGACCTCTACCATCTAGAAGGACAAGGGTAGCAGGCGGATGGGAACACCACCACCTCCAAGTTCCCCTCCAAGTCACACACCATCCTGACTTGGAAGTATATCGGCCGTTCCTTCATCGTCGCTGAGTCAAAATCCTGGAACTCCCTCCCTAACAGCACTGTGGGAGCACCTTCACCACACGGACTGCAGCGGTTCAAGAAGGAGGCTCACCACCACCTTATCGAGGGCAATTAGGGATGGGCAGTAAATGCTGGCTTTGCCAGCGAGGCCCACGTCCCATAAAAACGAATTTAAAAAAATATACAACCCGTACTCAAATTATTTACCTGTTAGAAGCAAGCACGCATGGAATGACAACCATGCTCAAATCCTTTACTAAGTACGCACGGATCTTAATCATTTGCTTTAAGCTCAAGTGATCATAAGAAACCATACACGTACTAACACCAGTGAGAGGTCAATTCAGCGATGACTGGACGTATGACTTTAGCTGGCAACTGACCACGTTGCCCTCAACTGCAGCCGCGAGTGGTCATTTTACAGCACCTTTTATACCCCAAAACTTGGCAGCTCGCCCACAGCATTCATGTCCTGAACTGTGTGATGAGTGTTGTTTTCTCATTTGTTTTGATGCTTAGTTAACCAAGATCATTCAAGGGTGGGAGAGAGTCGTTGTTTTTGCACCTGAAGGTTGTTGACTCCTGGTTCTCACTGAATTTTCAGGATCTTATTGTTGTGTATGTAACCTGTTCCACCTTAAGAGAGCTTAAGCCTGTTCCACCTTAAGAGATGTACTACTTTCTCAGGCTGCTGTAGACGTAATACCGGGGGTGAACACACCGGTATATAAGCACTGTGCAGTAATCTAGTTAATTAAGACACAGACTAATTAATAACAATCAAAAACAGGTCTTTACTGGTTGGAGGTAGGGACTATTCTGAATACAAGATTACTGCACAGTGCTTATATACCGGTGTGTTCACCCCCGGTATTACGTCTACAGCAGCCTGAGAAAGTAGTACATCTCTTAAGGTGGAACAGGCTTAAGCTCTCTTAAGGTGGAACAGGTTACATACACAACACTTATCTTTTTGGAGAGAAAACAAAACAGCTTGCAAGCGCATCATTTATTTTACAAATGTTGTAGCCAAGCCGTCTCTTGCCCTCAAAGCTTGTCGGTACATTTGGTCACTTTAGATTCAGTCAAATTTACCGTGAAGGGTATAATCTGACACTGGATATAAAGGGCAAACATGAAACGAGTTTGGAGCATTTACTGATCCATTTCCCAGTGGTCCACAGCACAAAGCAGGACCTGGCTCAGCTGCCAAAGAATGCGAGTGTGAAATGAAAAATTGTAGCTTTGGTGCGGTAAGGAGTGCTCTTCTGGGGCTGGGCCTTGGGTTGCCAACCGTCCAGGACTGACCTGGAGTCTCCAGGAATTCTTAGGCAGTCCCTCGGAACCGAGGATAACTTCCTTCCACATTAAAAATGAGTTCTCAGGTGACTGATGAGTCCAATGCGGGACCTACAGTCTCTGTCGCAGGTGGGGCAGACGGTGGTTGAAGGGGCGGGTGGGTGGGGTGCTTGGGTTGACGTGCGCTACTTGCGCTGCCTGCGCTTGGCTTCCGCTTGCTCCCGGCGAAGAGACTCGAGGTGTTCAGCGCCTTCCCGGGTGCTTCTCCTCCACTTTGTGCGGTCTTGGGCCAGGGATTCCCAGGTGTCGGTGGGGATGTTACACTTTTTCAAGGAGGCTTTGATGGTGTCCTTCAAGCGTTTCCTCTGCCCGCCTGGGGCTCTCTTGCCGTGTCAGAGCACCGAGTAGAGTGCTTGTTTGGGGAGTCTCGTATCGGGCATGCGGACAATGTGACCCGTCCATCGGAGCTGATCGAGCGTGGTCAGAGCTTCGATGCTGGGGATGTGGGCCTGAGCAAGAACACTGACGTTGGTGCGCCTATCCTGCCAACGGATGTGCAGGATCTTGCGGAGGCAGCGTTGGTGGTACCTCTCCAGTGCTTTGAGGTGCCTGCTGTACATGGTCCATGTCTCTGAGGCATACAGGAGGGCGGGTATCACTGCTGCTCTGTAAACCATGAGCTTGGTGCCGGGTTTGAGGTCCTGGTCTTCAAACACTCTCTTCCTGGAGTGTTCTCCAGGAATTTAATCTCCTGGGCACTGCTGCCAGCAAACTGGGGAGAAGAAAAATCATAGGGACATAAAAAATATTGTGCGTTTTTTTTTCATTTTCTTTGGACACTTTTGTTTATAAAATATAAAAATATTGGAGAGGGGGGAAAAAAGGCTGTTTGACTGGGCGGGTGTTTGGAGGGGGGCGGGGGCGGAGGGAGGTTCATGGCAGGAGGTGATATGATGAAACTTCCAGGAATACATCCAACCATAGTTGGCAACCCAACTGAGCCTGAGGCCTTTGGTGAAAGGGTCAGAATGTGCTACAAGATCGTCGATGCATTGCAAGTTATGTACTGGGTGAGATCTTGCACACTTAGGCTGTGCTAAATCTGGTTAACAAATCTCTCCGTGTCTGTTCCACTTCAGTGTTGACTGAACTTTGGCAGCAGAATACTGCACTGTGTGATGCAGGCATAATGCTCCTGTTCTTGTGTATAACAGCATGTCTTACCCGTGCTTTCAAAAAGCAAGGCACGTCCCATTTACAAACGGGCATTTCGCCATCAGGGCACCTCGTGTAGAAGAGTCACGAAGAATTAGGATTAATGGAAACGTTATTTCTGACTGTGGTGCATGGAAACCTCAGGCTCAAACCCCCTGGCCTGTGCTCAATCTCAAAATTAGCCGCTGACACAAAACTTGGAGGTATAGTGGACAGTGAGGAGGATAGTGATAGACTGCAAGAAGACATGGACAGGCTGGGGGAATGGGCAAACACGTGGCAGATGAAATTTAATGCAGAAAAGTGCGAAGTGATACATTTTGGTAGGAAGAGCGAGGCGAGGCAATATAAACTAAAGGGTACAATCCTAAGGGGGGTGCATGAACAGAGAGACCTGGGGGTATATGTGCACAAATCATTGAAGGTGGCAGGGCAGGTTGAGAAAGCGGTTAAAAAAGCTTACGGGATCCTGGGCTTCATAAATAGAGGCACAGGGCTCGATTTTCATTGAGCCATGGAGTCGGGCTTGGAGGGGTTAAAATCGCAAAAACAGGTGGGCGGGACCCCCCCCCCCCCCCCCCCCCCCCGGCCTGGTTCCTGTCTCCGAGCAATTTTAACTCAGGTGTGTCTGATGGTCCCGACTCCGTCCCGCATCCAACAGGCGGCACTGTTCTTTAAAGCCCTTAATAACCACTAAATGGCCTCTATAATCCTATTTTAACAGGCCCTTGCAAATTTAACCCTTTTCCCACGTAAAACACGCCTGGTGGGAAACACGATGGTGAAACCTGGCAGGAGCACTATTGGATTGCTGACTATCAACTGCAGGTCAACCATTAAAGAGATTTGATCAGCCATCATTTGCAGGTGGCAGGACTTAGTGGTCTCAGGTCTGGGGCAACTTTTAGAAGGCTTAACCACACCTCTGGAAGGTTGGAGCCTCACACCCATCTCCAGTGTGACCTCCTGGGAAACCCCTCTCGCCACCTTCACTCAGCGCTTCCTCAACGGAGGCATATACCAGAAGCATGGGAGCCATTTATTTCGTTCCCATCTGGGAATTAGAGGAGCTTGAGCACCAACCGTGGCAGCAGCAGAACCAGGAACAACAGCAGCACCAGCAACATCAGCAGCAGCAGGAGCGCCAGGCTGCTGCTCACCCACCTGAAGCTGCACAGGCCAGAAGGGGCCAGTGCCTGGAAGAGGCTGGAGAGCACCTTGCTGCACATCAGGGGGGCCATGGGGACCCGTATCTGCAATGGCAGTCCTACTCAGAAGGAATTCCATGAAGGTCTGGTTTCTCTGTTCAATAGATGCCCATCGCTCCTCAAGAGATGTCATTCTATTCTGAACAATGACCATGTTTTCCATACCCCGGCGACTAAGCTCCTCCATGGCCGTAGCCATCCTCTCCTCTACAGTAGCCAGCCTTACCACGGAGGTAGCAATCCTTTCCACGGAGGTAGCCATCCATTCCATGGAGCAACAGTTGCAACTCTGTTGGACGGAGTATCAATCAGGAAATAGTTGAGGCTTGTAATAAGGGAGCATCTATAATTATGGGGGATTTTAACTATCATATTAATTGGACAAATCAAATTGGGCAGGGCTGCCTTGAGGATGAGTTAATTGAGTGTATTAGGGATGGGTTTCTTGAACAGTATGTAACTGAACCGACCAGGGGGCAAGCAACCTTAGATCTGGTCCTGTGTAACGAGACAGGATTAATTAAAAATGTCCTAGTAAAGGATCCCCTTGGAATGAGTGACCATAACATGGTTGAATTCCATATTCAATTAGATGGTGAGAAGGTTGGATCTCAAACAAGCGTGCTAAGCTTGAATAAAGGAGACTATGAAGGTATGAGAGCGGAATTGAGTAGAGTGGATTGGGAAAATAGATTAAAGGGTAAGACGATACATGATCAGTGGTGTACATTTAAGGAGTTATTTTACAACTTCCAAAAAAAATATATTCCACTGAGAAGAAAAGGGTGTAAAAGAAAAGACAGCCATCTGTGGCTAAGTAAAGAAATTAAGGATAGTATTCGACTAAAAACAAGGGCATATAAGGTAGCCAAATCTAGTGGGAGGATAGAGGATTGCGAAAACTTTAAAAGACAGCAACAAATAACAAAAAGATTGATTAAGAAAGGGAAGATAGATTATGAAAGTAAATTAGCAAAAAATATAAAAACAGATAGTAAGAGTTTTTATAGTTATATAAAAAGAAAAAGGGTGGCTAAAGTGAATGTTGGTCCCTTAGAGGATGAGACCGGGAAATTAATGGTGGGAAATAGGGAGATGGCAAAAACACTGAATGAATATTTTGTATCAGTCTTTACAGTAGAAGACACTAAGAATATCCCAACACTGGACAAACAGGGGGCTATAGGGGGGGAGGAGCTAAACACGATCAAAATCACTAAGGAAGTGGTACTCGGTAAAATAATGGGACTCAAGGCGGATAAATCACCTGGACCTGATGGCTTACATCCTAGGGTCTTGAGGGAAGTGACGGTAGGGATTGTGGATGCATTGGTAATAATTTTCCAAAACTCCCTGGACTCAGCAAAGGTCCCGGCAGACTGGAAAACTGCTAATGTAATGCCCTTATTTAAAAAGGGCAGTAGACAGAAGGCTGGAAACGATAGACCGGTTAGCCTAACATCTGTGGTAGGTAAAATATTGGAGTCCATTATTAAGGAGACAGTAACAGGACATTTGGATAATCATAATTTAATAGGACAAAGTCAGCATGGTTTTATGAAGGGGAAGTCACGTTTGACAAATTTGCTGGAGTTCTTTGAGGAAGTAACATATAGGGTGGATAAAGGGGAACCAGTGGACGTAGTGTATTTAGACTTCCAAAAGGCATTTGACAAGGTGCCACACAAAAGATTATTGCTTAAGATAAAAAAATCACGGGATTGGGGGTAATATTCTGGCATGGATAGAGGATTGGCTATCTAACAGAAGGCAGAGAGTTGGGATAAATGGTTCATTCTCAGACTAGCAATCAGTAAGTAGTGGTGTTCCGCAGGGGTCAGTGCTGGGTCCCCAACTCTTTACAATCTATATTAACGATTTGGAGGAGGGGACCGAGTGTAACATATCAAAGTTTGCAGATGATACTAAGATGGGAGGGAAAGTAGTGAGTGAGGAAGACATAAAAAACCTGCAAGGGGACATAGACAGGCTAAGTAAGTGGGCAGAGATTTGGCAGATGGAATACAATACTGGAAAGTGTGAGGTTATGCACTTTGGCAGGAAAAATCGTAGAGCAAGTTATTATCTTAATGGCAAGAAACTGGAAAGTACTGAAGTACAAAGGGATCTGGGGGTCCTGGTGCACGAAACTCAAAAGGTTAGTATGCAGGTGCAGCAAGTGATTAAGAAGGCCAATGGAATGTTAGCTTTCATTGCTAGGGGGATAGAATATAAAAATAGGGAGGTATTGCTTCAGTTGTACAAGGTATTGGTGAGACCGCACCTGGAATACTGCATACAGTTTTGGTGTCCATACTTAAGAAAAGACATACTTGCTCTCGAGTCAGTACAAAGAAGGTTCACTCGGTTAATCCCGGGGATGAGGGGATGGACATATGAGGAGAGGTTGAGTAGATTGGGACTCTACTCGTTGGAGTTCAGAAGAATGAGAGGCGATCTTATTGAAACATATAAGATTGTGAAGGGGTTGGATCGGGTGGATGCGGGGAGGATGTTCCCGATGATGGGTGAAACTAGAACTAGGGGGCATAGTCTTAGAATAAGGGGCTGCTCTTTCAAAACTGAGATGAGGAGGAACTACTTCACTCAGAGGGTGGTAGGTCCATGGAATATGCTGCCCCAAAAAGCTGTAGAAGCTACATCATTACATAAATTTAAAACAGAAATAGACAGTTTCCTAGAAGTAAAGGGAATTAAGGGTTACGGGGAGCGGGCAGGAATTTGGACATGAGTCTAGGTTCGGATCGGTCATGGCCCTGTGGGTAGCGGAGCGGGCCCAGGGGCCGTGTAGCCTGATCCTGCTCCTATTTCGTGTGTCTAATTCTGTTAGATTCAGGAGATGGTTCTGTGATAGTAGATTGGCGGTTAGGATCAGATCAGCCATGGTCTTATTGAATGGCGGAGCAGGCTCGAGGGGCCGATTGGCCTACTCCTGCTCCTATTTCTTATGTTCTTATGTTCTTCTGATGTGTTCATGCGCCAATGCCTCCACAAAGGCTCTGCTCATGTTCACTATGGATTCCTCCATTCGCTCCACACTCGCAGCGACCCTCGAGACAAAATATGCAAGAGACTCCTGCATCTGTGCCTGGAGTTCCATCACCTCTAATCTTATGGATGGAGCCAGAGGCAGAGGGTCGACATGCTGCTGAGCCGAGCTGGCAGAGTCCTGCGCCCTCTGACTAGGACTCTCCACTGCTGTCCCTGTCTCCACAATCTGCTGATGCTCACTTGTGAGCTGAGATACACCAGGTGACAACACTACTCTACGTCCCAAAAGTCCCACCGAGGTGTGAGTGTCTGCGCTGGTGCTGGGTGCGCTGAATTCTGCTGACGCTGCGCCCTCAGAGGTTGCAGCTTCCTCTGAGGAGTCTGGCTGCTCACCCTCTTCTTCCTGGCTAGGGGGGATGGATGCTTGTGATGGTCCTGTGGGGGAGTAAAGGAAAGAGTCAAAGATGTGATGCCAAGGTTACATGCACATTGCATATTGCAGATGATCATAAGTCCATCTGTTTGGGCTTCAGAGTCATTATCAGTGAATCATGCAATGTCAATGAGAGAGATGGAAAACTATTCTGTCACCAGCTTGCTGTGATACACCCGTCTGTCCATCCCCCACTTGCGCATCGTCCTCCACTCCCACGATCTCCAGGACCGCCTCCTCCCAGGGGGTGAGGTGGGCTACTGAGGGTGGCCCTCCTCCTGTCCTCGCTCTTTCTTGCTTATTGTGAGCTCTCTTTTCCTGCAATGAGGGAGACAAGTGGAGGTTGAGTGAGAATGAAGGAGTGAGTGTAGAGATTCCGTAGCATAGATATTTAGAAGGAGAGAAAGATGGAGTGAGGTGGCAAGACCAAGGGCCCTCCCTGTGTGTTGTCAGTTGTTTTCATAGCATCAGAGTGAGAGGGAGTGTGAGGGCTGCATAGTCGAATAGTTAGGTGAATGTGACCATAGAGAGAAAGGGAATGGGTAAGGGTGCATGGATGTCAGTGTCAAGTGGGATGTGGAGGAAGAGATTGCTAAAGCTGAGTGTTGGCGAGGAAAGGCAATGGGGATCAGATTGAGGGTGATGGGAAATTCATACTCACTTTTCCAGTGCGCTGAAGGTCATGAAATCTTTTCCTGCACTGTATCCAGGTTCTGCGGGTGACTCCCAAGGAGTTGACCTCCTCAGCCACCTGCATCCACACTGCCTTGGTCTGAGTGGGAGGCCTCTTCCTCCCTGGTGAAGGGAACAGCACCTCCCTGTTGGCCCTAGCCCCATCCACTAATGCCTGCAGTGCCACCTCGTCAAAGCGAGGAGCTGATCTGGCCCTCCCACTTGTCATATTTGCTGCAACTCCCTCACACTGCACAGTCAAGAAGCTTGGCAGTCTGCAGAAGAAGCAAGGCTTGCTGTGGACCTTAAATGCAGCAGCAATGATGATGTCATTGGAGGGGACTTTCAGTCATGAAAAACCCATTTGCAAAGGCTTCCCACACGTTGGAAATCAATTGGCCAATTCAGTTAAAATTGCGTCAATCTTCCACATCCATTTAGATTTGTGTGGGAAACACGAAATTCGGATAACACGACAACAGCCCGCACCTGAGTTAAAATCCCCCCCATAGAGTACAAAAGCAAGGAGGTTATGATGAACCTTTATAAAACACTGGTTTGGCCTCAACTGGAGTATTGTGTCCAATTCTGGGCACCGCACTTCAGGAAGTATGTGAAGGCCTTAAAGAGGGTGCAGAAAAAATTCACGATAATGATTCCAGGGATGAGGGACTTCAGTTACGTGGATAGACTAGAGAAGCTGGGATTGTTCTCCTTGGAGCAGAGAAGGTTGAGAGGAGATTTGACAGAGGTGTTCAAAATTATGAGGGGTCTGGACAGAGTAGATAGAGAGAAACTGTTCCCATTGGCAGAAGGGTCGAGAACCAGAGGACACAGATTTAAGGTGATTGGCAAAAGAACCAAAGGCGACATGAGGAAAATCTCTTTTACGCAGTGAGTGGTTAGGATCGGGAATGCACTGCCTGAGAGGGTGGAGGAGGCAGACTCAATCACGGCTTTCAAAAGGGAATTGGATAAGTACCTGAGGGGAAAACATTTGCAGGGCTATGTGGAGAGGGCGGGGGAGTGGGACTAGCTGAAGTGCTTTTGCAGAGTTCCGGCATGGGCTCGATGGGCTAAATGCCTGCCCTCCTGTGCTGTAACCGTTCTATGGACTTGGCTGGGCTAGGGAGAGGATATTGGCCAAGGTCCCTGCTCCAGATCACTGTCCAGTGAGCCCTGCGGAAAATGGTACATATGCGGATATCTGATGAGGAAAGGATCGGGCTGGGCTAAATGGTCAACTGTCCTGCCGACGCTCATTGTCTGGGCTCACACATGGGAGAATGGCCACTCAGCCAGGTACCTGAGGGTCCTTGGTCCTCATGTAACTGTACCTCAGTAGGAGTCAGTGACTTCAGGGTGGGGTGGAGAGAGAAAAATTAGGAACAAAATACTGATGTGTAAAATCAGGTTTCCAGAGAGAACTTTTTAAATATGTTTTTTTTTTGCTTTTATATTTCAGGCAATTCTTGATATCATGAACTGCAATACCCTTTCTGTGCTGATGGTGAGCATTCAAATACTGGGATGTACTGTATGTTTAATTAAAGGGACAGTGTCCCCACGTTTGTCTGTGGAGGGTCATATAATTGGCATTGTGGTGTCACATCTGTAAGAAAAGAAAGAAAGACTTGCATTTATGCAGCACCTTTCACGACAACCGGACACCCCAAAGCGCTTTACAGCCAATGAAGTACTTTCTGAAGTGTAGTCGAGCTCTTCGAGAGGTGTGACTGAGTAATACCGATTTAAGATAATTGTCAAAAAAAACGGGGAGATGAGGAGAAACGATTTTTACTCGGCTTGTCCATCTGCTAGACGACTAGAGATTAAGATTTGAGAAGGAGTTAAGAAATCCATTTTACGCAAAATGAACTACTTCTATTGTTTTCAGTTTTAGTTCTGTGGAAAGAAAGACTCGCATTTATATAGCGCCTTTCACGACCACCGGACGTCCTAAAGCGCTTTACAGCCAGTGAAGTACTTTTTGTCGTCACTGTTGTAATGTGGGAAACGTGGCAGCCAATTGTGCACAGAGCAAGCTCCCACAAACAGCAATGTGATAATGACCAGATAATCTGTTTTTAGCGATGTTGGTTGAGGGATAACTATTGGCCCCAGGACACCCGGGGAGAACTCCCCCTGCTTTTCTTCAAAATAGTGTCGTGGGATCTTTTACATCCACCTGAGAGAGCAGACGGGGCCCCGGTTTAACGCCCCATCTGAAAGACGGCACTTCTGACAGTGCAGCGCTGTCTCAAACTTCTGACTCAGAGGCGAGAGTGCTACCAACTGAGCCAAGGCTGACACAAATTGTTGATAGAAACATAGAAGATAGGAGCAGGAGGCCATTCAGCCCCTCGAGCCTGTTCCGCCATTTAATGGGATCATGGCTGATCATCCAAATTCAGTACCCTGTCCCTGCTTTCTCCCCATATCCCTTGATCCCTTTAGCCTTAAGAAATATATCTAACTCCTTCTTGAATATATTTAATGAATTGGCCTCCACTGCCTTCTGTGGTAGAGAATTCCTCAGGTTCACCACTCTCTGGGTGAAGAAATTCCTCCTCATCTCTGTCCTAAATGGCTTACCCCTTATCCTTAGACTGTGACCCCTGGTTCTGGACTCCCCCGCCATCGGGAACATCCTTCCTGCATCTAGTCTGTCCAGTCCTGTTAGAATTTTATAAGTTTCAATGAGATCCCCTCTCATTCTTCTAAACTCTAGCGAATATAAGCCTAATCGTTCCAATCTCTCCTCATACGTCATACCTGCCATCCCAGGTATCAGTCTGGTGAATCTTCGCTGCACTCCCTCCATGACAAGAACATCCTTCCTCAGATAAGGTGACCAAAACTGCACACAATACTCAAGGTGTGGTCTTAGCAAGGCTCTGTACAACTGCAGCAAGACATCCTTGCTCCTCTACTCGAATTCTCTCGCTACGAAGGCCAACATACCATTTGCCTTCTTAACCACCTGCTGCACCTGCATGCTTACCTTCAGCGACTGGTGCACAAGGACACCCAAGTCTCGTTGCACTTCCCCTTTTCCCAATCTATTACCGTTCAGATAATAATCTGCCTTCCTGTTTTTGCCACCGAAGTGGATAACCTCGCATTTATCCACATTATACTGCATTTGCCATGCATCTGCCCAATCACCCAACCTGTCCAAATCATACTGGAGTTTCTCTGCCTCCTCCTCACAGCACACATGCCCACCCAACTTTTTGTCGTCTGCAAACTTGGAGATATTACATCTAGTTCCTTCGTCTACATCATTTATATATATTGTGAATAGCTGGGGTCCTTGCACCGATCCCTGCGGTACCCCACTAGTCACTGCCTGCCACTCGGAAAAAGACCCGTTTATTCCAATTCTTTGATTCCTGTCTGTCAACCAGTTCTCTATCCAAGATAGTACCTTACCCCCAATCCCGTGTGCTTTAACTTTGCACGCTAATCTCTTATGCGGGACCTTATCGAAAGCCTTCTGAAAGTCCAAATACACCACATCCACTGGTTCTCCCTTATCTATTCTACCAGTTACATCCTCAAAAAATTCCAGTAGATTAGTCAAGCATGGTTTACCTTTTGTAAATCCATGTTGACTTTGTCCGATCCTGTCACTGTTTTCCAAGTGCTCTGCTATTACATCTTTTATAATGGACTCTAGCATTTTCCCCACTACCGATGTCTGACTTACCAGTCTATAATTCCCCATTTTCTCTCTATCACCTTTTTTGAATAGTGGGGTTACATTAGCTATCCTCCAATCCATGGGAACTGTTCCAGAGTTTATAAAATTTTGGAAGATGACCAGCAATGCATCTACTATTTCTAGGGCCACTTCCTTAAGTACCCTAGGATGTAGATTATCAGGCCCTGGGGATTTATCGGCCTTCAAACCCGTCAATTTCCCTAACACCATTTCCCTACAAATACTGATTTCATTCAATTCCTCCCTCTCATTAGACCCTATGTTCCCCGACATCTCTGGGAAGTTATTTGTGTCCTCCTTTGTGAAGACAGAACCAAAGTATGTATTTAATTGGTCTGCCATTTCTAAGTGCCCTGTTACCACGTCCCTATAAATTCCCCTGATTCTGACTGCAAGGGACCTACGCTTGACATCACCAATCTTTTTCTCTTCACATATCTATAGAAGCTTTTACAGTCAGTTTTTATGTTCCCTGCAAGCTTACTCTCATAATCTATTTTCCCCCTCTTAATTAATCCCTTTGTCCTCCTTTGCTGAATCCTAAACTGCTCCCAATCCTCAGGTTTGCTGCTTTTTCTGGCCAAATTATATGTCCCTTCCTTGCATCTTATGCTAACCCTAATTTCCCTTGTTAGCCACGGTTGAGTCACCTTTTTTGTTTTATTTTTATGCCAAACAGGGATGAACAAATTCTGTAGTTCATCCATACGATCTTTAAATGTTTGCCATTGCCTATCCACCGTCATCCCTTTAAGTAACATCTTCAAAGTGTCCTTGTTGGTATTATATTTACAATGTGTAAATCAAAACCACTTTAACTGTGCGTTTACTTTTTTTTTTTACAGTGCAGATAGAGGCCATTTCGGCCCATCGAGCCTGCACCGCCGCATATCCCACCCGATCCCCGTAACCCCTACACATATCCCACCCTATCCCCGTAACCCCACGTATTTAATCCCCCTAACACTAAGGGTCAATTTTATCATAGCCAATCAACCTAACCTGCACATCTTTGGACTGTGGGAGGAAACCGGAGCACCCGGAGGAAACCCACGCAAACACGGGGAGAATGTGCAAACTCCACACAGACCGTCACCCGAGGCCAGATTCGAACCCGGGTCCCTGGCGCTGTGAGGCAACAGTGCTAACCACTATGCCACTTGTTTTCTAGCTATCTCAATTGGTTGCATATTTAATCTTATGGTTCCTGTTTTCCAAGTTTAACATAAAGCTATTTGACCAGCAGATGTTTCTTTACTTGATGTCATGTTTTCAAAGGCACATGCTTCCTTTAATGTTTATGTTTCTGTTCCAACGTGTTAGCTCTTCACACTTTAAACTGGGAATTCTCATTGTGTTCATTGCAAACTGTAGACCTTTCAGAAGCACCAATGGTTTGCTTCAATCTTTCATTGTTATAGCATATTTAACTAATTCCCATTTCAAAGCTTGTTTACAACTTTGTTATCACCTGATCTTATCTCAGAAGCCTGTATTTCTGTTTACAGCCTGTGTCTCCAAGGCTTTAGACTTTTAAACCCAGTATATTCTGTATTAATAATATCAGAATTCTGTTCATATTATCGTGTATTTCTCTGAATCATGGCTATTCCTTCATACCCAATCCATCCTAGCCAACTTGTGCCTCATACCATCGTAGTTTCCTTTATTTAAATTCAGGACCCTAGTCTCTGAGTCAACTACTTCACTCTCCATTTTAATGAAGAATTCTATCATATTATGATCGCTCCTCCCCAAGGGGCCTCGCACAACAAGATTGCTAATTAATCCTTTCTCATTACATAATACCCAATTACAATTGATATTGTAACTTGTGTTGAGTTCATGGCATTGAATGGCATGTGGTCTGTAGCACATAAGAAATAGGAGCAGGAATCGGCCATTTGGCCCTTCATGCCTGCTCTGCCATTCAACAAGATCATGGGTGATCTTCTACCTGAACTCCACCTTCCCGCACTATTCCCATATCCCGAATTCCCTTAGTCCCCAAAAATTTATCAACCTCTGTCTTGAATATACTCAACGACTGAGCCTCCACAGCTCTCTGGGGTAGAGAATTCCAAAGATTCACAACCCTTTGAGTAAAGAAATTTCTCCTCATCTCAGTCCTAAATGGCCGACCCCTTATTCTGAGACTGTGACCCCGTGTTCTAGATTCCCCAGCCAGGGGAAATATTTTCGCAGCATTAACCCTGTCAAGCCCCTTAAAAATTATATATGTTTCAATTAGATCACCTCTCATTCTTCTAAACTCTAGGTAATATAGGCCTAGTCTACTCAATCTCCTCATAGGGTAATTCCCTCATCCCAGGAACCAGTCTAGTGAACCTTTGTTGCACTCCCTCTAAGGCAAGTATGTCTTTCCTTAGGTAAGGAGACCAGAACTGCACAGTACTCCAGGTGTGGCTTCACCAATGCCCTGTATACTTGTAATAAGACTTCTTTACTCTTTTACTCTAATCCCTTTGTAACAAAAGCTAACCTACCATTTGCTTTCCTAATTGCTTGCTGTACCTGCATGTTAACTTTCAGTGATTCATGTACAAGGACACCCAGGTCCCTCTGAATGCCAACATTTCCCGTCTCTCACCATTCAAAAAATATTCTGCTTTTTTGTTTTTCCTACCAAAGTGGATAACTTCACACTTCTGCACATTGTATTCCATTTGCCCTGTTCTTGCCCACTCAGTCAACCTGTCTATATTTCTCTGCAACCTCTTTGTATCTTCCTCACAGCTTACTTTCCCACCTAATTTTGTATCATCAGCAAACTTGGATACGTTACACTCAGTCCCTTCATCTAAGTCATTAATATAGATTGTAAATAGCTGAGGCCCAGGCACTGATCCTTGCGGCACCCCACTAGTTACAGCCTGCCAACCGGAAAAGGTCCCATTTATTCCTACTCTCTGTTTTCTGTCCATTAACCAGTCCTCAATCCATTCTAATATATTATCCCCAATATCATGAGTCCTAATTTTGTGTAATAGCCTCTTGTGTGGCACTTTATTGAATGCTTTTTGAAAATCCAAATACACTACATCCACTGGTTCCCCCTTATTCATTCTACTCGTTACATCCTCAAAGAACTCTTAACAGATTTGTCAAACACGATTTCCCTTTCATAAAACCATGTTGACTCTGCCTAATCATATTACGATTTTCTAAGTGCCCTGTTAGCACGTCCCTAATAATAGATTCTAGCATTTTGCCTACTATTGATGTCAGGCTAACTGGCCAAACTTCCCCATTTTTTCTCTTCCTCCTTTCTTAAATAGCAGGGTTGTGTTTGCTACCAACCAATCTTTGGGGACTGTTCTAGAATCTAGGGAATTCGGGAAGATTATTACCAGTGCATCCACTATCTCTGCAGCTACCTCTTTTAAAATCCCAGGATGCAGGTCGTCAGGTCCAGGGGATTTGTCGCCACTTAGTCCCATTAATTTCTCCAGTATGGTGTCTTTAATTATTCTGATTTCTTTAAGTTCCTCATTCTCTCTAGACCCTTGGTTCCCCATTATTTCCGGAATGTTTTTTGTGTCTTCTACCGTGAAGACAGATACAAAGTATTTGTTTAATGTCTCTGCCATTTCTTTATTCTCCATTATAATTTCCCCTGTCTCTGCCTCTAATGGGCCCACATTTACTTTCACTACTCTCTTCCTATTAACATACCTATAGAAGGAACTGACTTGCTGGTGTCCTCAATACTCGAGATGTCTTTTTCTACAACATTTTTGAAATCCCTAATTTCCTTTTCAAGTGCTCTAGTCAAATCTTCCTGGGTCAGTTTCAAGTAACGTTTTATTTCTGACTGGCCTTTTCTCACCATTTGTCCATCACCCCTGTACTCGCTGACCTACATTGGCTCCCAGTCCGGCCTCGATCTTAAAATTGTCATCCTTGTCTTCAAATCTCTCCGTGGCCTCGTCCCTCCCTCTCTGTAATCTCCTCCAGCCCTAAAACCCTCAGATCTCGGCGCTCCTCAAAGTTCTGGCCTCTTGTGCCTCCTTGATTTCCTTTATCCCGCCATTGGCGCCCGTGCTTTCAGCTGCCGAGGCCTCAAGCTCTGGAATTCCCTCCCTAAACCTCTCCGCCTCTCTACCGCTCTCTCCTCCTTTAAGACGCTCCTTAAAACCTACCTCTTTGGCCAAGCTTTTAGTCGCTTGTCCTAATATCGCCTTATGTGTCAAGTTTTGTTTGATAACGCCCCTGTGAAGCACCTTGGGGATGTTTTACTACGATAAAGCCGCTATATAAATGGAAGTTGCTTTATTGTCAAGAATAAGTTGGCAATTTAAAAAATGTGAGCTTTCAATAATCAAGACAGCGGCTTATGCAATAAAAACTGTTAAGTTGGCAGTGCTTAATATTTTTCCTTTCGCGAGTGTGTTGTATCTAACTCGTGCCCCTTTCCTCCTTGGTAGATGACCAGAATTGTCCTGCCCCACATGCTGGAAAGGTATTGTAGCAGCTTATTACTTGGGAGTTACTTTATTATCAAGTGCAACACATGGAAGGGTTGGGGGAGGCTGAGGTGGGGTGAGGGGTTGAGTTTGATGTTTATAAGAACATAAGAAATAGGAGCAGGAGTAGACCAGTCGGCCCCTCGAGCCTGCTCCGCCATTCAATAAGATCATGGCTGATCTGATCCTAACCGCCAATCCACTATCACAGAACCATCTCCTGAATCTAACAGAATTAGACACACGAAATAGGAGCAGGATCAGGCTACACGGCCCCTGGGCCCGCTCCGCTACCCACAGGGCCATGACCGATCCGTACCTAGACTCATGTCCAAATTCCTGCCCGCTCCCCGTAACCCTTAATTCCCTTTACTTCTAGGAAACTGTCTATTTCTGTTTTAAATTTATGTAATGATGTAGCTTCTACAGCTTTTTGGGGCAGCATATTCCATGGACCTACCACCCTCTGAGTGAAGTAGTTCCTCCTCATCTCAGTTTTGAAAGAGCAGCCCCTTATTCTAAGACTATGCCCCCTAGTTCTAGTTTCACCCATCATCGGGAACATCCTCCCCGCATCCACCCGATCCAACCCCTTCACAATCTTATATGTTTCAATAAGATCGCTTCTCATTCTTCTGAACTCCAACGAGTAGAGTCCCAATCTACTCAACCTCTCCTCATATGTCCATCCCCTCATCCCCGGGATTAACCGAGTGAACCTTCTTTGTACTGACTCGAGAGCAAGTATGTCTTTTCTTAAGTATGGACACCAAAACTGTACGCAGTATTCCAGGTGCGGTCTCACCAATACCTTGTACAACTGAAGCAATACCTCCCTATTTTTATATTCTATCCCCCTAGCAATGAAAGCCAACATTCCATTGGCCTTCTTAATCACTTGCTGCACCTGCATACTAACCTTTTGAGTTTCGTGCACCAGGACCCCTAGATCCCTTTGTACTTCAGTACTTTCAAGTTTCTTGCCATTAATATAATAGCTTGCTCTACGATTTTTCCTGACAAAGTGCATAACCTCACACTTTCCAGTATTGTATTCCATCTGCCAAATCTCTGCCCACTTACTTAGCCTGTCTATGTCCCCTTGCAGGTTTTTTATGTCCTCCTCACTCACTACTTTCCCTCCCATCTTAGTATCATCTGCAAACTTTGATATGTTACACTCGGTCCCCTCCTCCAAATCGTTAATATAGATTGTAAAGAGTTGGGGACCCAGCACCGACCCCTGCGGAACACCACTATTTACTGATTGCCATTCTGAGAATGAACCATTTATCCCAACTCTCTGCCTTCTGTTAGATAGCCAATCCTCTATCCATGCCAGAATATTACCCCCAATCCCGTGATTTTTTTATCTTAAGCAATAATCTTTTGTGTGGCACCTTGTCAAATGCCTTTTGGAAGTCTAAATACACTACGTCCACTGGTTCCCCTTTATCCACCCTATATGTTACTTCCTCAAAGAACTCCAGCAAATTTGTCAAACGTGACTTCCCTTCATAAAACCATGCTGACTTTGTCCTATTAAATGATGATTATCCAAATGTACTTTGTGTTGTGTATGTAATATGTGTGCTACTTGAACCTATGGACAGGACTGCACTACTTGTAGGGCGTAGTGATACGCAGTACCACTCCTGGCCATAGGGGTATAAATAGTACTGTGGGTACTGATCCCCCTCAGTTCCCGCCTGTGGGCATGAAGTAAAGACCTACGTGCAGTCCCTACCTCCAACCAGTAAAGACCTGTTTGAGTTATACATTTAAGTCTTTGGGCTAGATTTTCAGTTGCTTGCGCCAGCAGTTAGCGCCTTAAGAGAAGTGATTTTCGGGCGCTATTCGTGTAGCGCCCGGGCGCAGCGCAGTTTGCGCCCCGCCCCAAATTAAGTTGCCCGTTAGCGCCGGCGTAAAGTTTAGCGGCCGCCCGGATGCGCGCGCAGAAAATGACGTCACATCCTCGTGCAACGCCCTTTGGCCGCCCCGAATCCAAACTTCAGTCGGACCGCCCCATTCTGCGGCTGGCATCCAGAGCGTTTGTAAAATGGAACGCAACACACCCTGGGGAGCGCAAATTAAAGGGCACTCCTCCTGCACTATAAACGGCAGTCTGCATGTGTTGTGTGGAAGGATCCAGTGTGTTGTTGTGAACGGTGTATCATCATCATCATCATCCTCCTCCTCCTCCTCCTGCTCCTCCTCCTCCTCCTCCTCCTCCTCCTCCTCCAAAAACACATGCACCCTTCCCCTTTAAGAGCTCACTGGCACCAGAGTGTCTGCCGTGCGCTGCGCTCTGCACCGCCGGCTTAGCGCCTAAAGATAGTAGTGGAACGCCTCTTTTAGCGCTCCACCAACCTCTTAGGGCGAAGCCACTGAATTTCCGGCAACAGGGCGCTACTTTGGGGCGGGCGCTAACTTCGGGCGGGCGCTAAGGTTAGCGCCCCAAAACTGCCTATACTGAAAATCTAGCCCACTGTGTTAATTGTTCAATACAATACACATACTTAACACTGGCGACGAGTCAGGTTCTTATCCTGCGGCAGTTATTCCACGGCGGCTTCGTCCAAAGACAGGACGTTGAAGAGAGGTTTCAATCCTCAACACCCCACTCAAAACTGAAGGGCAGCAGAAATCCTGACAGCTTCCAGCGACTGGAAGCGACAGGCATTAGGACCCTGAAGCCTCCATAACCTCGTGGGTAAGCCGAGCAGCGTTGGCTGCAAAGATAAGGGCCGCACTCGGACTGAAAGGCGCGGCGGCTGCAGAAGCTCAAGGTGCGAGAGCCGCGGTGCACAGCGCGGGCTATCGATCGCACAGAAGATAAGGGCCGAGAGCCGCTTCGGTCAGGAGCCACTTCGCGATCCAGCGATCGCATCCGCTGATAAGGGCCGCACTCGGGCGATCGCGGCGAAGATAAGGGCCGCACTCGGGGCTGAAGGGAGATGGCGTCGGGGGACGGGTGAAGACCGCCAAGCGCGGGAAAACCGCCATTTTGCGGGCGGAGGACGACGGCAAGAGCGGGAAGCCGCCATCTTTGATAACAAGTAAAGAAAATAAAATCTGAGAAATTGCAAATCTACAATGCCTAAACACGGGAATATTAGCACCTTTGATAGTGACCTCGAAGATTGGGCCATATATGTTGAAAGAGTAAAAAATTATTGTAAGGCCAATAAAATTCGTGAGGCTGATAAAGCACTAACATTATTAAATTTAATGGGTGCGAAGACATACGGGCAATTGAAACACCTGTTATCACCAGATGAACCGGCGGATAAGACGTTCGATGAGATTGTTACTGTCCTGAAAGATCATCTAAACCCCACGCCGCTGATGCTAGCGGAACGATTTAAATTTTACGACAGAAGGCAGCTACAGCATGAAAGCAATGCTGAATATTTGCTGGAATTGCGTAAATTAGCGAAATATTGCCAGTGTGGAACGGGACTGACAGATGCACTACGAGACAAATTTGTGTGTGGTTTATTTAAACAGGATACACAAAAGCGACTGCTCGAGGAGAATGAGCTGACGCTTGAGAAGGCGGTCACTATGGCAGCAGCACACGAAGCCGCAGCGAGAGGCACGGCAGTAATGCAGCTACGGTCACCGGAGCTCAGTGCACACAAATTGGGTGTGAGTTCTGGCAAATGTTATCGTTGTGGAAAGACAACGCATGATCAGAACCAGTGTTGGTTTAAAAACCAAGAATGTAGAACTTGTGGTAGGCTTGGACATATAGCTAGAGTATGCAGGTCAGGGAAGAAGACTAGCAACAAGAAGTCACCGCAAGGAAAATACGCAAAGGTACACAAGGTGACCGAACAGGAGTCCGATTCAGACGCTAGCAGTAATGAACTGGCTAGCTTAAGCTGTAATGAACTGGCTAGCTTAAGAGTACTCAACGCTGGTAAGGGTGCAGACCTCCAGACAATTTGGGTCACTCTTCAAATAGAAGGAGTCCAAGTAAAACTGGAATTGGACACTGGATCGGCATTGACGGTCATAAATAAGAAAGATTACGGAAAGTTATTCCAACATATTCCCCTACAGGATACGGGGATTATATTGAAAACATACACGGGGCAAAGAGTGTACCCCATCGGGAAAATAGAGGTTGCAGTGGTCCACAAGGGCGAAGACAGTCAAATAATGGACTTATGTGTGATATCTGAAGGAGGTCCTCCACTACTAGGACGGGAGTGGATTAGGAAAATGAATATGGACTGGCATTTCCTACAAACAATAACGAGTGAGAACTTGGTGAAGATAGTCGGCCCAGACTCTGGAACGGATGATGGTAAGCCCATCTCAGGTGCAAAAGACAACGTTTCAGCACAGAATTCCACTGAGCAACAACAACATAGTTTAACTGTGGATTCTGAGTCTGGCAAGTCTACTGATGTGCCCATTTCTGAGGGACACCGGGCTCGAACTCAACTCCATTTCAAACTACAACAGCAATTAGAACAAATGCTTCGCCGTTTTGAGCAAGGGTTGAATGCAACGAAAGAGTTCTTTGATATAGAGTTGGAGAATCTGGAAAGACAACAGAAGCAGCTGATGGAGAAAATGGAGCAGGAGCACACAAAACGTCTGATGTCAGAGGAGTTAACGGTCAGCCAACTCCTGCATATGCTGAAGGACAGGACTCTGAAATGGGAAAAACTTGAACACGAACTTCAATATTCAAAGGAAAGGGGTTCGGAGCTCTCAAAGGTTATTGGAAGAGCTGAGGTGGCAACACAGACTGAGATGACTGCAACAGAGCAGCCCTTGGATGCCAAAGGTACGCTGACTCACGTCAACGTAGAACAACAAACCGCTGAAACAGCTGCTCCGGTAGAGGGATTGAATAGTCCGATCAATCAATCTCCAAAAGAAGTTGAAGTAGTAAAATCTCAAATGAGGTCATTAGTAAACGACTTGCTGAAAGCCCAGAAAAAGCTGGATGAAGAGGTACGCATGAAGAAGTCTCTTCAGGAAAGATGTCTGGACTTGGAACAAAAGCTGGCTAACGCCCAGCTGGGTATGGAGGAAATAGAAGACCCTCTCGCTGGCCTAGATCAGGACGACACCGAATATTACTATGTCCTGTCCTGCCCAACTTGTAACTTCGACTCCCACCATACAGAAATCATGGAGGAGCACCGAAAGTCTACGGAACATCGGGAGAAGGTGGCTCTACTACGGAAAAAGGAGGAAGAGAAGGAGGAACTGCGCATGCAGCTGGCAGCTGACAGTGGAGCCCAGAGAGTCTCCAAGAAGCAGAAAAGGAAAAGTCGAAACAGAAGATGACCCATCTGAACCATTATTACCTCTACCAGATCACACACATGGTCCCTCCGAACGGAGCCAATTCAGTTCGGAAGTTCAAACTGTTAAATCCATGGAAGGACTATTGAATGAGTCACTCCAGCAACGTGAACCGACTACACCACAGAGATTGAATCTGTGAACTGTTTTCCGCAGAGACTGAATCTGTGATCTGTTTTGACATGAAGTTATCTATGTATCTATGTTATTCTGTTATGTAACCCTGAAGTTATATATGTATATATGTTATTACGTTATGTTAAATGGGGAGATGACTGTAAAGCTAAGAAGGGAGGAATGTTGTGTATGTAATATGTGTGCTACTTGAACCTATGGACAGGACTGCACTACTTGTAGGGCATAGTGATACGCAGTACCACTCCTGGCCATAGGGGTATAAATAGTACTGTGGGTACTGATCCCCCTCAGTTCCCGCCTGTGGGCATGAAGTAAAGACCTACGTGCAGTCCCTACCTCCAACCAGTAAAGACCTGTTTGAGTTATACGTTTAAGTCTTTGTGTTAATTGTTCAATACAATACACATACTTAACACTTTGAGGCTGACTTCAAATGAACTGAACTCCTCAGTTTCATGTTGAGGGATGTCAAAGCAGATTGGGGTGGGGGTGGGAAATGGGCCAATTGTTAAAACTCACGACTGCTGGGGTCCAGTTTGCATTCGAGAAATCTCCAGGGTGGGGGGGAGTGCGTTCTCCCCTCTTCAGAACCAAATGTGAAGCAGGAAGTACACATCACAAGTGAATTGCAAATTGCATTTTGCCACCAGAGTCACCACTCCAGGAGTTAACATCTGCACAACTTAGCTCCTTCAAACTTGCCTCAAACGTGGAGGGGAAAGGCGGAGCTTACAAGGGATTGGGGCAGACCGAGTGTTTGAAGCTCCAGTTTTGTACCCAAGAGCCTAAGTTCGTGGGTTCAAATCCAGGCTGACACTCCCACTGCAGTACTGATGAGGCGCTGCACTGTCGGAGGGGCAGTACTGAGGGAGTGCTGCACTGTCGGTGGGGCAGTACTGAGGAGGCGCTGCACTGTCGGAGGGGCAGTACTGAGGAGGCGCTGCACTGTCGGAGGGGCAGTACTGAGGGGGCGCTGCACTGTCGGAGGGTCAGTACTGAGGGAGCGCCGCACTGTCAGAGGGGCAGTACTGAGGGAGTGCTGCACTGTCGGGGGGGCAGTACTGAGGAGGCGCTGCACTGTCGGAGGGGCAGTACTGAGGGGGTGCTGCACTGTCGGAGGGGCAGTACTGAGGCGGCGCTGCACTGTCGGAGGGGCAGTACTGAGGGAGCGCCGTACTGTCGGAGGGGCAGTACTGAGGGAGCGCCGTACTGTTGGAGGGGCAGTACTGACAGAGCGCCCCGCTGTCGGAGGGGCAGTACTGAGGGAGCGCCGCACTGTCGGAGGGGCAGTACTGAGGGAGCGCCGCACTGTTGGAGGGGCAGTACTGAGGGAGCGCCGCACTGTCGGAGGGCAGTACTGAGTGAGTGCTGCACTGTTGGAGGGGCAGTACTGAGGGAGCGCAGTGCTGAGGGAGTGCCGCACTGTTGGAGGGGCAGTACTGAGGGAGCGCAGTACTGAGGGAGCGCAGCACTGTTGAAGGGGCAGTACTGAGGGAGCGCTACACTGTCGGAGGGGCAGCATTGAGGGAGCGCTGCACTGTCGGAGGGGCAGTACTGAGGGAGCGCTGCAGTGTCGGAGGGGCAGTACTGAGGGAGCGCAGCACTGTCGGAGGGGCAGTACTGAGGGAGCGCCGCATCATTGGAGGGACAGTACTGAGGGAGTGCTGCACTGTTGGAGGGGCAGTACTGAGGCAGCGCAGTACTGAGGGAGTGCTGCACTGTCGGAGGGGCAGTACTGAGGGAGCGCCGCATCGTCAGAGGGTCAGTAATGAGGGAGTGCTGCACTGTTGGAGGTGCCGTCTTTTGAATGAGACAGTAAACCGAGGCCCCGTCTGTCGCCTACCCCTATTTCTTGATTTCACCTCAAATCTTTTGTCCCACTCTCTTCGATCTCGGTGGTGTCCTGCACCTTGGGCCTCGGCTCAAAGGAAAAATTGCCTGTCTTTCTCTCTGTTCAGGTGATGTGTTTGTTTTGAACTTGGCAGGAAAAAGGGCATCATGATCAACATCTCTTCAGAAGCTGGGACTCACCCACATCCGATGCTCACCATGTATTCAGCTACCAAGGTATTTTTTTGTTATTATTTAACTGGTTCAGTGGGTAGCGCTCTCGCTTCTGAGTCAGAAGGTTGCAGGTTCGAGCCTCGCTCCACAAGACTTGGGCGTGTAATCTTGGCTGACGCTCCAGTGCGCTATTGGGAGCGCTGCATTGTCAAGAGGTGCTGCCCTTTGGATGACATGTTAGACTGGGGCTTGACTGACTATTCCTGTGGCTCAATGGGATGTTCCCCAGTTTACGGCCCGTGCAGTAAACAAGTGATTTCTGCTCATTTCTATTGAGTGTAGACATCAGAGAGTGAAGTAGAATCATAGAATCTTACAGCACAGGAGGAGCCCATTCGGCCCATTGTGCCTGTGCCGGCTCTTTGATAGAGCTCTCTGATGTGCCTTCAATAACCACAAAACTAGAAGTTATAGGCCTAGAAATTCAGTGCCCTTAGCACCGATTTTGCGGCGCTAGAGGGCCTAGCGCTGCAATTGGCGCCGGTTCCTAAATTGCCTGGGGCCCTTCCGCGGCGGTAGACCGGTAGCGCTGCGCCGGCACCGATGACGTCATCGGTGTGCGCAGCGTCCCGGTTGCCGTGGTAACCCGGCCCCAAGCCGAAATTCAGTTGCTGCCGCCTCGCCAGTGGCAGCCGCAACTAAGACTCCGGCAAACGAGTGTTGCCGGAGTCTGCGCCGGCGCTTTAAGGAGGCGCGGCGGCCGGCCGCTTTCCCGCCGGCCGCCTGCCCGCAGCTCCCTCCCCGGACTTCTCCCCCCCCCCCCGGAACAGATGCAAGCCCGGCACTTGTCCGAGGTGCCGGGCTCATTTTTGAAGAGATTTGCGCGGGCCGCGGCCGGGTGCAGGCAGCTCCTCCTTAACGGAAGGAGGAGGCCTGCACTTCCCGAGCCTGCCGCACCGCAGCGGGCGCTGCAGCGCCGGAATAGCGCCGCATTGCAGCGTGTTGCGCCAGTTTTCAGGCGCTAAAACCCTTCAGTAGCGCCGGCAGCCGTTTGGGCGCGGCGCTACTGAATTTTTGGCGCGCGCAAAGGGACTTAGCGCCGGCGCTAACTTCCGGCGCTAAAGCCCTGGCGCAGCGCAAACTCAATTTCTAGGCCATAGACTTTAACAAGTTGGCTTTTAATCACTAAGATCAGAGCTAACATCTCAACACACCGACTGGTTCACAGGAATGAGTCATACAGATCCTGAGATCTTTAAGTAAGAGAAGTCAGGGGCGGAGCCAAGAGCCAAGACCTGGAACCTTCCAGGTTAGTCAGGAAAGAGGAAGTGAAACTATACACCGTGTGGGGGAGGGTAATATACGAGTGCAAAACAGATACAGGCAAGACAAACAGATTTCATTACACTCTCCAATTAGTCCCACTCCCCCCTGCTCTTTCCCCATAGTCCTGCAAATTTTTCCCCTTCAAGTATTTATCCAATTCCCTTTTAAAAGTTGTTATTGAATCTGCTTCCACCACCCTTTCAGGCAGCACATTCCAGATCACAACAACTCGCTGCGTAAAAAAATTCTCATCTCCCCCCTGGTTCTTTTGCCAATTACCTTAGCTCTGTGTCTTCTGGTTACCGACCCTCCTGCCACTGGAAACAGTTTCTCCTTATTTACCCATCATAATTTTGAACACCTCTATCAAATCTCCCCTTATCCTTCCGTGCTCCAAGGACAACAATCCCAGCTTCTCCAGTCTCTCCATGTAACTGAAGTCTCTCATCCCCTGGTATTGTTCTAATAAATCTCCTCTGCACCATCTCCAAGACTGTCTTGTTTTGCACACTTTGTACAAAAATAATAAATTGCAGGACAACGGAGTATTACAGTTTAAACTCTTTTATGAAGCATCAGGTCTGTTCTTACTCACAGCAGTACAGTGGGGACAAGATGGAGTTAGGACCCCTTACAGATGCCTGCAGGCCAATGACAACTCAGCATGTGATCACATGTGAATCTAATAGGCATTCCTTACAGATGCCTGCGGGCCAATGATAATTCAATATGCAAATGTTACAAAGACCTTGACATCCTTCCTGTGGTGGCCCAGGACAGGCTGTAACTAGTGGGGTACTGCAAGGATCAGTGCTTGGGCCTCAGCTATTTACAATCTATATTAATGACTTAGATGAAGGAACTGAGTGTAATGTATCCAAGTTTGCTGATGATACAAAGTTAGGTGGGAAAGTAAGCTGGGTGGAGGATGCAAAGAGGCTGCAGAGAGTTATAGACAGGTTGACTGAGTGGACAAGAACATGGTAAATGGAATACAATGTGGGGAAGTATGAAGTTATCCACTTTGGTAGGAAAAAAAAGCAGACATTTTTTGAATGGTGAGCGACTGGGAAATGTTGGCATTCAGAGGGACCTGGGTGTCCTTGTACATGAATCATAGAACATTAACATACAGGTACAGCAAGCAATTAGGAAAGCAAATGGTATGTTAGCTTTTGTTACAAAGGGATTAGAGTATAAGAGTAATGAAGTCCTATTACAATTATACAGGGCATTGGTGAGGCCATACCTGGAGTATTGTGTACAGTTCTGGTCTCCTTACCTAAGGAAAGACACACTTGCCTTAGAGGGAGTGCAGTGAAGATTCACTAGACTGGTTCCTGGGATCAGAGGATTGCCCTATGAGGAGAGGCTGAGTAGATGAGGCCTATATTACTTAGAGTTTAGAAGAATGAGAGGTGATCTAATTGAAACATATAAAATTCTTAAGGGGCTTGACCGGGTAGAGGCAGGGAGGATGTTTCCCCTGGCTGGGGAGTCTAGAACTAGGGGTCACAGTCTCAGAATAAGGGGTCGGCCATTTAGGACTGAGATGAGGAGAAATTTCTTCACTCAAAGGGTTGTGAATCTTTGGAAGTCTCTACCCCAGAGAGCTGTGGATGCTCAGTCGTTGAGCATTTTCAAGGCAGAGGTCGATGAACTTTTGGGAACGAAGGGAATTAGGGGATGTGGGGATAGTGCAGGAAGGTGGAGATGAGGTAGAAGATCAGCCATGATCTTAGTGAATGGCGGAGCAGGCTCAAGGGGCCAAATGGCCGATTCCTGCTCCTATTTCTTATGTTCTTAATTGGCCAGCTGGGCACCAGCCAGTGATTTATGAAGGTTGAGCATAATTTGAATGTTTTAAGTGATGGGCAAAGGGGGCTACAGGACCAGAGTGGTTCTTTTGATGACTGGGTTCTTCAGTCTGCAATCTCCTTCTCCCACAGGTCTTTGTTGACTTCTTTTCTCGAGCACTGAACGCAGAGTACAAGCCAAAGGGGATTATCGTACAGGTATGGCAAAACAAATGACAATTTGTTTTCCTTCTTCCGGCTGACTGGAAAACACTCAAGATAAGATGAGAATTGTAGAATGGACTTCACAGCTGTGGGCGTGACTGGGATTGTCAGATGACCAAAGCATGTGAGTGAGGCTAACCTCATTCTTTGCCCAGTCTTGGTTGATGTCGCATTGTGGTGCTTCATCCCATGTTGTTTCGAGGTGCCAGGCCTTGGCTCAGTGGGTAGCACACTCGCCTCTAAGTCAGAAGGTTGTGGTTTCCAAGCCCAATTGCAAAGACACAAGTCCATTATCTAGGCTGGCACTCCAGTGCAGCACTGAGGGAGCAGCTGCACTGTCAGAAGTGCCGTCTTTCGGATGAGACGTTAAAACCGAGGTCCTGTCTGTTCTCTCAGGTGGACATAAAAGATCCCATCGGACTATTTTGAAGAAGAGCAGGGGAGTCCTCCCCATTGTCCTGGTCAATATTTATCCCTAAAGCATCATCACTAAAACAGATGATCTGGTCATTTACCTCACTGCTGTTTGTGGGGGTTTGCTGTACGCAAATTAGTTGCTGCATTTCCCCACAACAGTGGCTACCCTTCAAAAGTACTCCATTGGCTGTAAAGTGCTTTGGGACGTCCTGAAGCTGTGAAAGGTGCTGGAGAAATGCAAGCTCTTCTTTCTTTATGGTTGTCCAATAACCCAGTAACACCCTCTGCCTGGGCTTGCATAGAGAGAATGGCCAATTGGGCATGGTGCATGTGGGCTCCTGGTGCCTTTCCAGCTTGACTCATTTTCAGGGCAGGAAAGGGGAAAAGCTGAAGGCAAAATGATCCTGGCGTGATTGAGATTGGGTGGTCCAGTTGACTAGGACCTGGGGTGGAATCCAGCCTAGACCGGCAAGGACCAGATGGGCTGAATGTCCTGTTTCTTTGCTGTAAATTCTATGTAAAAAGTCTGAACTCAGTTGCTTGTGCCTCTGAATCCCGAGCACAAACTGTCATTGATTGACTGTCACACTCAGAAGCCTCGCGAATGGCTGATCTGAGCGATAGATAGGTTCCGAATGTACCAGAATGCGAGTTATTCTGAGGCAAAGGCACGCTGATCATCCTGTACCCGATCTTGGGAGTCCTTGTTGGCAGCTTGGCTCAGTTGATAGCGCTTTCACCTCCTGAGTCAAAAGGTTGTGGGTTGAAGCCCCATTTCAGACTTGATCACATAATCTAGACTGGCACTTCAGTGCAGTGCCGAGGAACGCTGCATTATCAGAGGTCCCGTCGCTCAGACGAGATGTTAAACTGAGGACTCGTCTGCCTGCTCAGGTGGGCCCTATTTGAAGAGGAACTGGTGCCCTGGCCATCAGTTCTCCCTCGGCTAATACCACCAAAAACAGATTAATTGCTCTAATTGGCTGTTTGTAGGGCTTGGCTATGCTGTGTTTGCTTATGTAAGAAGTCACACAACGCCAGGTTATAGTCCAACAGCTTTATTTGAAATCACAAGCTTTCGGAGCGCTGCTCCTTCTTCAGGTGAAGTGGAGAAATGCATAAAGACACAGCTTATATAGTCAGAGAATCATGTCAGATGTTTACAGGTAACCTTTCCAACTGCCATTTATCTCACCTCGGCAGAGAGATAATCACAGCAGTCAAAGGTGTGAATGGTGTCCAAACAGGTCAGTCAGGGAAACATTACATCAAAGAACAATGAGGTGGGGTCACAAGGGGTCAAATATTGCAGATGCTGGGGTCTGTATGAAAAACAAAAAAACAGACAAAAAACATTTTTTTTGGCTGGAAATCACAGCAGGTCCGGCCACATCTGTGTAGACTGACGGGAGCGCTGTCCAATAGGAAGAGGGCTGAGCTGGGAGGACTGAACTAGGCGGCCTGGTCCTCCAATCAATGGCTTATGTAATGAGTACACTTCAAAAGTAATTCATTAGTGCTTGGGAATGTCCTGAGGACATAAGTCACTGTACAAGTTTCCCTTCTTTCTCATCCAGTCCATGCTGTGTTTGATGGGCGGTGGATGTGAAGCTTTGTGCTGGATCTAAAGCACATCTCACCCGACTTGAAAATACTGGCTGCTAAAAGTACAATGATCTCTCGGATCTTGAATTAGATAACAACAATTTGCACTTATACAGCGCCTTTAACATAGTAAAACATCCAAAGGTGTTTCACAGGAGTGTTATCAGAAAATATTGGACACCAAGCCATGTAGGGAGATATTAGGACAGGTGCGTGACTAAATGTCTTAAAGGAGAGAGAGGAGGGAACTCCAGAGCTTAGGGCCCGAGTCAGCTGAAGACATGGCCGCCAATGGTGTGGCAAGGGAAATTGGGGATGTTGTAGGGCTGGAGGAGGTTACAGAGCTTGGGAGAGTCGGGGCCATGGAGGGATTTGTAAACAAGGTTGAGAATTTTAAATATTTTTTTAATTTTTAAAAATTATTTCATGGGATGTGGGCGTCGCTGGTAAGGCCAGCATTTATTGCCCATCCCCTAATCGCCCTCGAGAAGGCGGTGGTGAGCCGCCTTCTTGAACTGCTGCAGTCCGTGTGGTGAAGGTGCTCCCACAGTGCTGTTAGGGAGGGAGTTCCAGGATTTTGACCCAGCGACGATGAAGGATCGGCCGATATACTTCCAAGTCAGGATGGTGTGTGACTTGGAGGGAAACTTGGAGGTGGTGGTGTTCCCATGCGCCTGCTGCCCTTGTCCTTCTAGGTGGAAGAGGTCGTGGGTTTGTGAGGTGCTGCCGAAGAAGCCTTGGCGAGTTGCTGCAGTGCATCTTGTAGATGGTGCACACTGCAGCCACGGTGCGCCAGTGGTGGAGGAAGTGAATGTTTAAGGTGGTGGATGGGCTGCCAATCAAGCGGGCTGCTTTGTCCTGGATGGTGTCGAGCTTCTTGAGTGTTGTTGGAGCTGCTGTCATCCAGGCAAGTGGAGAGTATTCCATCACACTCCTTACTTGTGCCTTGTAGATGGTGGAAAGGCTTTGGGGAGTCAGGAGGTGAGACACTCGCCACACAATACCCAGCCTCTGACCTGCTCTTGTTGCCACAGTATTTATGTGGCTGGTCTAGTTAAGTTTCTGGTCAGTGGTGACCCCCAGGATGCTGATGGTGGGAGATTTGGCGATGGTAATGCCGTTGAATGACAAGAGGCAGTGGTTAGACTCTCGCTTGTTGGAGATAGTCATTGCCTGGCACTTGTGTGGCGCAAATGTTGCCTGTCACTTATCAGCTCAAGCCTGAATGTCGTCCAGATCTTGTTGCATGCGGGCATGGACTGATTCATTATCTGAGGAGTTGTGAATGGCACTGAACACTGTGCAGTCATCAGCGAACATCCCCATTTCTGACCTTATGTTGGAGGGAAGGTCATTGATGAAGCAGCTGAAGATGGTTGGGCCGAGGACACACATGAGGTGTTGCCAGACTGGGAGCCAATGTAGGCCAGTGAGTGCAGGGGTGATGGGTGAATGGGACTTGGCGAGTTAGGATACAGGCAGCAGATTTATGAAAGAGCTCAAGTTTACGGATGTGAGGCCGGTCAGGAGAGCATTGGAAAAGTTGCATATTTAGTATCCTTCTTCCCACCCCAAACAATAAGAGAAATATTATGGAAATAAGAAAATTACACAGCATAGCTGAGATAGATGTTGTTTTTCAGTGTGTGATGCCTCTTATGGTCTCCACCAACTTGACACACGACGCAGAAACCAATCTTTTTGTGAAGCAAGCAGATGACTACGTCCGAGAAGCTCTGAACACGGTCGGGATAAGAGAGCGGACGAATGGCTGCTTGTCCCATGCCTTGCAGGTAAGCTCGAAGGTCACTAAGATGATGCCTCGGTGTGTATCGGGCAGGCGTGGAGCTGAGCCGCACATCGTGAGTTCGATCCCATTTTGCACGTTTATCTGGGGCAGGAGTTGAGATGCTGCAGCGACCCTGTGTGACAGAGTGAGGGAGGGAGGGTGGGGGGGAAATAAAAGAGCAAATGTCTCTTCGCCTGATCGCTATCTGCTGACTTCTGATGGAAGGGGGACGTCAGCTGAGCACAGGGTTAGACCTTGCAATGATGCCTGCCAAGGCCGAATATGCCGCTGCCACTCAATGCCTAGACTCGCACGTGAAGGACCATTTTGGGCCAGGTACCCTGGCACAGCTGGTGACCGTGAAACCACACCCAAGAAAGCGTCAGTGCCTTCGGGAGAGGCAGTGAGAAAATGGGGGAGGGGTGGGAAAGAGTCTGCCGCATGATAGCACAGCACTCTGGAGTCCCAGTACCAAAGGGTGGGCTGGTACTCGAAATCCTCCATGCACACCGCTATCTACCTATGCCTGCCACTGTGGGAGGTGATAAGTGAAGGCCATGCACTTCCGAAGCTTGGCCCGGGAAGCAATTGGGGAACCAAAATTAGTCTCGTGCTGGAGGGAGATGGTGGGTGGTGGGGGGAGGGGCTGCGTAAACCAGCCAGAATTCTACTATCCAGCCACCCTAGCTGAGAGCGGGAATGTGCGCATTGGGCCTGGCTGTGTTTACCCCGCCCCCTCCCCTCCCCTCCCCCAATGGTGGAATAGCTTGGGAGCCTCGTTCCTGTTTATGCTCACACAATAAGGACGGGCCATCGGGGAAGTAGCGGAGGGCAGCCAGTGCCTGAGGAGCTGTACCCCAGTAAGATTGAGCACCCCAATATTGGCGACACTCGCTGAGCCATCCAAGGAGTTCCGCACTCCAGCCCTTTCACTGCAAGGTGATCAGCAGCTTCCCCAAGGAACAGGACGGGCTGTATCATGTAGGCCTTCGGGTCAAGAGATTTTCAAAAGGCATTCGATAAGGTGCCCCATGAAAGGTTGTTACACAAGATAAGGGCTCATGGGGTTGTGGGTAAGTTATTAGCATGGATAGAGGATTGGTTAAAGGACAGAAAACGGAGTAGGAATAAATGAGTTGTTTTCAGGTTGGCAGACTGTAAGGATCAGTGCTTGGGCCTCATCTATTTACAATCTATATTAATGACAGAGATGAAGGGACCGAGTGCAATGTTTCCAAGTTTGCTGACGATATTAAACTGTGTGGAAGACACAAAGAGTCTGCACAGGGGTATAGATAGAATGAGTGAGTGGGCAGTAAGGTGGCAGATGGAGTATAATGTGGGGAAATGTGAGGTTATTCACTTTGGTAGGAAGAATAGAAAAACAGAATATTTTTTAAATGGTGAGAAACTTTCAAATGTTGGTGTTTAGAGGGATTTGGGTGTCCTTGTACACGGAACACAGAAAGTTAGCATGCAGGTACAGCAAGCAATTATGAAGGCAAATGGCATGTTGGCCTTTTTTGCAAGGGGGTTGAAGTATAAGAGTAAGGAAGTTTGCTGCAATTGTACAGGGCCTTGGTGAGACCACACCTGGAGTACTGTGCACAGTTTTGGTCTCCTTATCTGAGGAAGGATATACTTGCCTTAGAGGCGGTGCAACAAAGGTTCGCTAGATTGATCCCTGGAATGATAGGGCTGCCCTATGAGGAGAGATTGAGTGGAATGGGCCAATACTCTCTGGAGTTTAGAAGAATGAGAGGAGATCTTATTGAAACATATCAGATTCTGAGAAGGCTTGACAGGGTCGATGCTGAGAGGATGTTTCCCCGGGCTGGCGAGTCTAGAACTAGGGGGCATAGACTCAGGATAAGGGGTCGGCCATTTAGGACCGAGATGAGGAGAAATTTCTTCATTCAAAGGGTTGTGAATCTTTTGAATTCTCTGCCCCAGAGGGCTGTGGATGCTCAGTCGTTGAGTATATTCAAGGCTGAGAGAGATAGATTTTTGGACTCTAAGGGAATCGAGGGATATGGAGATCGGGCAGGAAAATGGAGTTGAGGTAGAAGATCAGCCATGATCTTATTGAATGGCAGAGCAGGCGTGAGGGGCCGAATGGCCGACTCCTGCTCCTATTTCTTATGTTCTTATGTTGTTTGTATCTGAATGGAGGGGTGGGGGTGGGGGTGGAGGGGAACGTTAGTCATGTTGGGATCAGATGCCAGTTTATCCTGATGAATCTCTTTTTCTAAACTGTTCCTCCAGCATTTCCTCTTCGAAAGGATGGTTCCGGGATGGCTCCGACTGACCCAGCTCAGCATAACTAAATTGAAGAAACTTAGTGAAAACAGAAAGCCGTTGGTGGAGAAATGGCGCAGGAAGTACAAGATGACATAGTCGGAACGTGATTGGGAGGGGGTGGGGGGTAGGGTGGAGGGGAGAGGAAAACTCTTTCAGTAATTCTCTGATACCATAATTATTGTGTGGTCCTCTCATCATCTGGTGTTTTGTGGTTTAGTTCAACGACATGTTTAACATGATCCATGTAACTGAATTTGTTGGGCCAGCTGAAGTGGTTACTCATTAGTGGTTTAAGATATTAATGTTCTGCCTTGTTCACCGAAGCTAGGGTTTTGAAGGGAGTTAGAAGGTCCTTGGAATTTGAGAGAGGGTTTAAAAGTCAGATAGGTTATTTTAGATGAGGATAGAAGCGGGGTCTGAAAAGTGTGTTCTAACATTTTTATTTAATAGTCTATAAGTTTCTGAGCACAGCGGAAGTGCAGTAAAAGTGTGGTATGCGCAAGGTTAGCTGAAGGTGGAAGAGAGGGCCCCAAGCAAGGATGGCAGGGGTTCTTTGCAGACTTACCTCAGAGGACCATAGAACGGCCAATGGTGCGACCAGCCTGCTATCCAAGGAGCCAAGATGCATCATTTTATGCTCCCATCGCCTAAAAGGCAGCCCGCAACATTGGAAAACCGAGAACGATACGCTGAATTCAGATTTAACCTGGCAAAGCCACACCGCCACCTTGAAAATCAATGAGTGGATGAGGCGAATAGCTGCATTTAAGTCGAAGCTGGATAAATACCTGAGGGAGAAAGGAATAGAAGGACATGCTGTTGGAGTGAGGTGAGGTAGGGTGGGAGGAGGCTTGCGTGGAGCATAAACACCGGCATGGACCAGTTGGGCAAAATGGCCTGTTTCTGTGCTACACATTTTATGTAATTTTATGTGAAAAATGTTAATTTTGTCATGCTATAATTAAGCAAAACTAAAGAAATGCTGCATTATGGTGGTGTGTACAATTACATTTACTGCTGAGCTTCAGGGGATTCCGATTCTGTTCCTTGATCTTAAACCAGTTACTTTGATAGTGATTGGCAATACCGACCGTGCAATGGTACCTAAGTTCCGATCGAGAGTCAGGCAAACATGGGGCTGTGCTGACCCAAGTCGCAGGCTTGGGAAGGCCCACGTCAACTTTTGCAATAGGAGTCCCTTCCCCTAATTTGGATAGGCTATCGGCACACGGAAGGCTTGCCCAGAGAGCTTGGCCTGAATACAGAAGGGAGCAGAAGCACACTGAAAGAGAGAACGACAGAAACAGTGAGCGGAAGCATGACAACGTTTCAAAGACAACTAGACACCACAATGAGAAAGAAAAATAGAAAGACTTGCATTTCTATCGCACCTTTCACAACCATAGGGACATCACAAAGCGCTTTACAGCCAATTGAGTACTTTTGAAGGGCAGTCACTGTTGTAATGTAGGAAACGCTCCCACACACAGCAATGTGATAATGACCAGATCATCTCATTTAGTGATGTTGGCTGGGGGAAAAAATCGGCCAGGACACCGGGGAGAACCCTGCTCTTCTTTGAAATAGTTCCTTGGGATTTTTTACATCCACCTGAGAGAGCAGACGGGGCCTCGGTTTAACGTCTCATCCGAAAGACGGCACCTCCGACAGTGCGGCGCTCCCTCAGTACTGCCCCTCCGACAGTGCAGTGCCAATCAAACGGGCTGCTTTGTCCTGGATGGTGTTGAGCTTCTTGAGTGTTGTTGGAGCTGCACTCATCCAGGCAAGTGGAGAGTATTCCATCACACTCCTGACTTGTGCCTTGTAGGTGGTGGAAAGGCTTTGGGGAGTCAGGAGGTGAGTCACTCTCTGCAGAATACCCAGCCTCTGACCTGCTCTTGTTACCACAGTATTTATGTGGCTGGTCCAGTTAGGCTTCTGGTCAATGGTGAACCCCCAGAATGTTGATGGTGGGGGATTCGGCAATGGTAATGCCGTTGAATGTCAAGGGGCAGTGGTTAGACTCTCGCTTGTTGGAGATAGTCATTGCTTGGCACTTGTGTGGCGCGAATGTTACCTGCCACTTATCAGCCCAAGCCTGAACGTTGTCTAGTAATTAAGGTTGACGTGCACGCTAGCCGGCCCAATTGGTGGGTGCGGGTCGGCTGCTCGGGCTTGATGACGGGCTAGGAGCCTGTATATTTAAGGGGGCCATGTCCCCTTTGATTTTCACTTGCTTTCTTCTGCTTCCGAATGCTGGTTGCTGCAGGCATGGCAGCGCAACGGACCAAGGCTGCTCCCCGGTTTGATGATGACATCCTCCATGCTCTTGTGGAGGTAGTAAGAGGACACAAGGAGGTCCTCGTCCCTTCAGATGGAAGGAGGAGGCCTCCTCAGCACACAAAGGCAGCCTGGCTGCAAATTGCTGAGGAAGTCAGTGCAAGGTCGGTCTGTACACGCACCTGGGTGCAATGTAGGAAAAGGATCAATGATCTGATGCGCTCAGCAAAAGTGAGTATAACATTACACTTACCTTCAATCTGCTTCCCATCTCTTCTCATCCCCCATCACTCTGCATTGGCAACCTACTCCTGCACATCCCAACTCACCCTAAAATCCCTTGCACCCTCACCCATCCCTCACTCTCTATATACAGAATCACTTCACCATCCTACTATGCACCCTCACACTCACTCTCACTGTTATGCACAGCTAACATTGCACAGGGAGGGACCTTGGCATTGGCACCTCACTCCATCATTGTCTCCCTCTAAGCATCTATGTTATCCATTCTTTACACGCACTCCATCAATCTCTGTGAAACTCCACTTGTGTCCCTCACTACAGGAAAAGAGAGTCCACAATAAGAGGGAGAGGGGGAGGGCAGGAGGAGGCCCACCATCTGTGGTGCATCTAATGAACGCTGTGGAGGCAGCTCTGGAGATCACTGGAGGTGCAGAGGAGCTGGTAGTGGGGGACAGAGAGACAGGTGCAGTGCAGCAAGCTGGTGACAGAATTGATTTCCAACCCTCTGATTTTGCATTCATGAGTGTCTCATCTGGGATCTGATGTTCATAGAAATTGAGTTCTGATCATCTGCACAATGGAATGTGTCTGCAACCTATATATCACATGTCTAACTCATGCTTTTACTCCCCCACAGGACCATCAAGAGCCCCTCTCCCCACTGTCCAAGAGGAAGAGCAGGAGGACTCCTCAGAGGAACCTCCAGCCCTGTGCAGCATCAGGTGGCTCTGGAGAGGTTGGCGCTCTTGTTGTCGGTGCTGTTGGCGTGCCTAGTTCTGCTGCTGTTGCAGCTGCTCGTCCTCTGAATCTGAGGACCAGGATGAGAGAGTGTTGAGATACCGCGGCAAACGTGGGAGTCGAGACCAGAGCTAGTAAAACACAACTGCTTTATTCAACCTCATGGCAAAGAGGAACTGGAAAAGCCCGCGCATCCACTTAAATACTCCCCAGACAGGAAGTGCTCCTGGCAGCCTGTCCCTGCGGGAAACAAGTTGCTGGAGGAAAGGGCCCCCGGCTGGGAGCGTCTGCTTAAACTGTCCGTGCCGCCGTGAGCGGGTTATGTCCAGTGGTGGCGTGTTGCCACAGAGCTCCCCCCAGAATCCGCTTAGGAGGAGTGGACGAGTTGTGACGGTGGTCTGATGGTTCTGCCACAGCGGCTCTGAGTGGTCGCCGGTCTAGTTGGTGGGGCCGGGCGGTTCGCCGCCGGCTGTGCTGGCTTGCTGGCGGGACGGCCTCTAGTTGGAGGCCGGGCCACGGGGACCTGTTCCCCTGGTTCTGTGTGTGCTGGTTTGAGCTGGTCGATGGAGACTGTGTCGACCCTGTCGCCGAGTCGCAGCTTGAAGACCTTGTCCCCGGTTTGTAGTACCTCGTACGGTCCATCATACGGGGGTCGCAGGGGCCCGCGGTGCGCGTCGTGTCGCACGAAGATGAAGCGCGCCTGCTGTAAATTTGGCGGGAAGTGAGGTGCGAGTTCGCCGTGTTGGTTGACCGGAAGAGGGGCGAACTGCTGAGCGGAAGAGAAAGAGTTGAACCGCTGCTGTTCGGCCGACCAAGGCGTGGTAGCCTCCGGAAGGAATTCGCCTGGGACGTGCAGCGGTTGTCCGTAGACTAACTCCGCTGCTGAGGACTGGAGGTCTTCCTTGACCGCGGTGCGTAGGCCTAGTAGCACCCACGGTAGGCGGTCAGTCCAGGTACTGTACTGCAGGCCGGCGCAGAGTGAGGCCTTGAGTGACCTGTGGAAGCGTTCACACAGCCCATTGGCCTGCGGGTGGTACGCCATGGTTTGGTGGAGCGTCACCCCGAGGTTGCGTGCTGTGGCCGTCCAGAGTTCGGAGGTGAACTGGGCGCCTCTGTTGGAGGTTATGTCGGCTGGTACGCCGAACCTTGCGACCCAGGTGTTAACGAACGCCCTGGCGATGTCGGCTGTAGTGGTGGAGGGCAGCGGCACTGCCTCAGGCCAGCATGTGTAGCGGTCGACCATCGTGAGGAGATAAGTTTGGCCTTGCGATGGCGGCAGAGGACCGACGATGTCGACATGTATGTGGTCGAAGTGGCGGCTGGGTACCTCGAAGTCTCCCAGGGGTGCTTTTGTGTGTAGCTGTACCTTAGCCCGTTGGCAGGCGAGGCAGGAGGTGGCCCAAGTCTGAACATCTTTGCTGAGGCCGCGCCAGACGAAACGCTGGGAGAGGAGTTTGACGGATGCGCGGGCACCCGGATGGGAGAGCACGTGTAGTGCGTCGAAGATGCGGCGGCGCCAGGTTGCAGGGACGATCGGCCTGGGTTGGCCGAGTGAGACGTCGCAAGTGACTGCCGTGGCTTCGGGCCCGTGCGTGACCTTGGCTAGGTGTAGCCCTGGCAGGCTGGTAGCCGCCGAGAGGAGGTCTGGGTCCATGAGCTGGGCCGCTGCTAGTTGCGCGTAGTTGACCGCGAGTTGATTCGCGCAGATGGCGGGATGGGAAAGGCAGTCGGCGACAATGCTGTCTCTACCGGAGACGTGCTGGATGTCCGTAGTAAACTCGGACACGGCCGTGAGCTGGCGTTGCTGCCTAGCGGACCAGGGTTCGGTGTGCTTGGCCATCGCGTATGTGAGTGGCTTGTGGTCCACGTACGCGGTGAAGGGGCGGCCTTCCAGGAGGAACCTGAAATGGCGGACCGACAAGTGGAGCGCGAGAAGCTCGCGGTCGAAAGTGGAGTATTTGACCTCTGGGGGGCGCAGTTGGCGGCTGTAGAAGGCAAGTGGCTGCCACGCGCCATTGACCCACTGCTCGAACACGGCTCCGACCGCATGGTCAGAGGCGTCGGTGGTGAGCGCGACCCGGGCATTGGCCCTCGGGCGTGCGAGCAGGGTGGCGTCGGCGAGCGCGTTTTTGGTGGCGTCGAAGGCGGCTGACGTGTCAGTGGTCCAGGCTACGTCCATCTTGCCGGATTTACCTCGGAGGGAGTCGTATAGGGGCTTCATGAGGGCTGCAGCTCTGGGGATGAACCTGTTGTAGAAGTTCACCATCCCGAGGAACTCCTGGAGGCCCTTGATGGTTTTGGGGCGGGGGAATTGCTGGACGGCCTGCACCTTGTTGGGCAGGGGGACGGCCCCAGCAGGGGTGATGTGGTGACCGAGAAAATCAATCTCGGTTAGGCCGAATTGGCACTTCGCCGGGCTGAGGATGAGCCCGTGTTGGGCTAGGCGCCCGAACAGGATGCGAAGGTGTTCGAGGTGTTCCTGTTTGGAGGAGCTGGCCACGAGAATGTCGTCTAGATAGACGAATAGGAAGTTCAGGTCCCGGAGGACTGAGTCCATAAGGCGCTGGAAAGCCTGGGCTGCATTCTTGAGGCCGAAGGGCATCCTCAGGAACTCGAACAGGCCGAATGGGGTGATGACGTCCGTTTTGGGGATGTCCGCGGGGTGTACAGGGACTTGGTGGTAACTGCGCACCAGGTCGACCTTGGAAAAGACGGTTCATCCGGCCAGTCGGGCCGAGAAGTCCTGGATGTGTGGCACCGGGTATCGGTCAGGGGTGGTGACGTTGTTGAGGCGGCGGTAGTCCCCGCAAGGGCGCCAGCCTCCGCCGGGCTTGGGGGCGATGTGGAGGGGCGAGGCCCAAGGGCTGCTGGAGCGGCGGATGATGCCGAGTTGTTCCATGGTGGTGAACTCGGCCCGCGCGATTTCCAGCTTGGCCGGGTTGAGTCTGCGGGCGTGGGCAGAAACTGGGGGGCCGGTGGTGGGGATATAGTGCTCCACACTGTGTTTGGCGGCTTTGGCCGAAAAGGTCGGGTTAGTGAGGGCGGGAAACTCGGCTAGGAGTGCCGAGTAGTCGTCCGTGGCTCTGGCGAGGCAGTAGGTCGTCAGGCCGGCCGAACGGGCCGGGGTGAATGCGCTGGGGATGGGGGCCATAGTGTTGATGTCGACGAGGCGGTGCCTCGGAATGTCGACAAGGAGGCCGTGGGCGCGTAGAAAGTCGGCGCCGATGAGTGGGCAGAGGACCTTGGCTGTGAGGAACTCCCAGCGGTAGCGGCGGCCTGCGAGGTCGAGCGTGACCATGCGGGTGCCATATGTGCGGATGTAAGAGCCATTGGCTGCGGCCAGCGTGATACCCCGTGTGCCGCGTTGGATTTCGAGGGCGGAGGCGGGGGTGATGCTGTGCTGGGCCCCTGTGTCGCACAGAAATCGGCAGTTGGTTCTGTCGTCGGTGACGTACAGTAGAGGCCCCTTTTGCCCCGCGGCCATCGCGGGGGCCGGTGCGGGGGGGGGGTTTGAAAGTGCACGGTGGCGTGCAGCGTTGGGCCCTAGTGCCAAAGCGGGTGTGGTAGTAGCAGTGACCCAGAGTGGTAGGGCGGTCGGGCCTAGTGGGCCGGGAAGACCGCGTGGTCGTTGCCGTGAGGTCAGGCGCAACGTCGCGAGCGGACTGCGCAGAGAGCAGCCGGTCGGCCTTTTCGGCTATGTCATTCAGGTCCGTGGAGCCAGACTCCACAATGAGCGGGCGGATGCTGGTGGGGAGCTGCCGAATGAAAAGCGTGTGAAAGAGGGCGCCGGTGTTTTTGTCGTCCGAGAGGGACAGCATGTGGGAAAGCAGATCCGAGGGTGAAGTGTCACCAAGGCCGGGGAGGTCAAGGAGTTGGCAGTTGCGCTGGTAAGAGGACGTTTGAAATTTTTTAAGGAGCGCAGCCTTTAGATGTTCGTACTTGCCTTCCACTGGTGGATCCTGCAGCGCTGCCCAAACCTTGGGGACTGTGGCATAGGTGAGAGAGGAGACGAGGTAGTCGTACTTTGTGGTGTCGACTGTAATGTGTTTCAGCCGGAATCTGGACTCAGCTTGAACAAACCAGGCTTCGGCCAGGTTCTCCCAAAAGTCCGGTAGTTTAACCGTGACTGCGTTTGTATCCGCCATGCTAGCTTAGGATTCGTCCTGAGCGTCGGGGTCACCAGTGTTGAGATACCGCGGCAAACGTGGGAGTCGAGACCAGAGCTAGTAAAACACAACAGCTTTATTCAACCTCATGGCAAAGAGGAACTGGAAAAGCCCGCACATCCACTTAAATACTCCCCAGACAGGAAGTGCTCCCGGCAGCCTGTCCCTGCGGGAAACAAGTTGCTGGAGGAAAGGGCCCCCGGCTGGGAGCGTCTGCTTAAACTGTCCGTGCCGCCATGAGCGGATTATGTCCAGTGGTGGCGTGTCGCCACAAGAGTATAAATGGTTCCCATTCTACTGGTAAAAATGTCACTTGAGGATGAAATGTTATAAGCGCTCAGTCAATGTGGAGAGAGGTTATTCCACGGAGGTCACAGTGCACATAGATCTCACACCACACACTTACAACCTCAATACACCTGAAAAATGTCTCCAAATCCTGAAATCAGAAAGTTCTGGCTTTTGAAATTGAACTGACGTGGCAGGTTAGCTTTAATATTGCACTTGCAGCTGTGAACTATTCAGCTTGTTGGAACACCCGACACAATCAGCTGGCGTGTTTCTGGAACACCGGGGGACACGCTGAAAATGTTACAAAATTGAAAAGCCTTCTCAAAATAGCATTAAACAGGTAGTTAACAATTAACTACCATAACTGCCTCTCCCACTGCTTGGTGTCGGGTCTGATCAGGAGTCGCAGACCCAACACTTTGGAGAGGCGGGTTCGCAATCCGCCGTCAATCATCTTGTATTTAACTCCTGACCCACCTCTAAACCCACCCTCTGAGCACCGGCAAAATCGCGGCCTTGGAGTGGGAATGAATATAAGGTTGGTGGGGAAAATTAAGACTTTTATTTTCCTCACAGGAGCAATGGTACAGAGGCCAACTGTGTTAAAGCATGTATTACTGTACAACAGCTCCCGTTGGTTCATTGGCTTAGATTTCCTGATTGTCAGGGTTTAATGCCTCTGCTAAAATAATGCCAATGGGAAACTCTAGGTCACCACTCCCTCTGACTGGGTCAGCAATGCCGCGAGAGATCTGCGAGTTTTTCTGCCAAATATTTCTTGAGTGTCGTAAAAATTATTTTTTGATCTGTATGCTTAGACACCGTGGGGGCAATCTTAACCCAACCCGCTGGCGGGGAAACCCATGGGATCGGGCGGAACACCGATTTTACAGCCCGCCCAATATTGCTCTCCGTTGGCCAGATCCCGTCAGTCTGCTGACGGACGGCCGGGTTAGGTTAACATTCCCCCACCCCAGTCTTTCTGTCACATTCCAAGGCCGATGAGACAATGACTGAGCTTTCTGTTTACCTGGTCTCACATCCCTCGCCGCCAACCCCCGTTGAGGAGGCATTAAGACAGTGCACATTACTCCGTGCACACCAGAGATTTAAAAAAAAAAATTCTCCCTCTAATTTTCTGTCGTCCTGCTGTGAAGATGCCGACGCCTGCTGGTCAATGGTCTGGTACCTCAGCCAAGTCGCCAATCTTGTGCCACCCGAGACAGTGTTGGTGGGTTAAACAACTTCAGGGTGGACATCAGGAGCCCAGTCCTGACCTCGCCCGACCCCCCACATAGTTGCACTTTCCAGCATGGAGCACCAGGGACTAGCACTGGGTACCTTTTCTCCCCATCCACCACCCCCGCTCCCGCTGCCTTGCACTAGGGCGCTGAGGCCAAATGCAGCCTTGACTGGAATCCACTGACTCAGCAGTGGCTGGGGGGATTGAACTCTGGGTCTGCACAGTTTTGTTTTATTCATTCACGGGATGTGGAGGTCACTGGCAATTTTGCCAGCATTTATTGCCCGTCCCTAATTGCCCTCAAGAAGGTGCTGGTGGGCCTCCTTCTTGAGTACAACTGGCTTGCGAGGCCACTTCAGAGGTCAGTTAAGAGTCGACCATATTGCTGTGGGTCTGGAGTCACGGATGGGCCAGACTGAGAAAGGACGGCAGATTTCCTTCCCTGAAGGGACATTAGTGAACCAGGTAAGATTTTACGACAATCCGGTACTTTCACGGTCACCATTACTGGTGCAAGCTTTTTATTCCAGATTTATTTAATTGAATTTAAATTCCCCAGCGGCTGTGAGTGGGATTTGTCTCCGGATCATTAGTCCAGGCCTCTGGACTACCAGTCCCGTAACATAACCGCTGTGCTACTTTGAGCAGCGTTATTTGGGGAAGCTTGTTATTGGTCTGAAAAGGACTGAAAGTGTACTAAAGGTGACTAAAGAGGGTCACATTGAAGCAAGTACAAGAGATGCACAGCAGGAGAGGCCCTTCATAGGGATCACACGTGTTGTTTCAACCTCCCGCCCCTCTCCCAAAGATACCTTTTTAGACTGATGTCTGCTTTGTCGAATGTGTACAAACTGGAATCCTTGGCATCTCTTTATCTTGTTTACTCTCATTATTACTGGACCCCATGACAAACGTTTCCTTCCACGACTGTCGAGAGAGGGGTCATTGAAAGTCAAATGAGAAATGTTATACTGGGATGCACAAAGAAGGAGCCAGGCCCGCCCCTGCTCTCCACTCAGAACATAATTCTCGTTACAATGTGCTACTTTTTCACCTATCCTTGACTACAAATTACTAATAATAAGGCATGCTGAGCTAGGCCAGATCACGCCTCATTCACACATTCTATGTTATGTCTCTAAGCCACAGAATGTATGAGCAATTGGTAAATTATATTATTGATTGACTGGGTCAAAGGTAGCTCAACCTACGTCTTTGTTTTCAAGTTTCTCTTAATTAGGTAGTCATTTTTTTGTTAAATTGTTGTTAAATTAACAGGCTTGGTGGCCCAGCCAGTCCCTTCCTAGCCGTCTTCTCTACGTTTTCTACGCTGCTCCAGCAAGCATTCCCAGGTCAGTGCGGGTTAGAAACAGAGTGAAGCTTCTTCCTTGTGCAACCCAGTATAACATTTTTCATTTGACTTTCTATGACCCCTCTCCCGACGCTCGGGGAAGGGAATGTTTGTCATGAGGTCCAGCTAACATGCAGCAATGGGAGTAAACAAGATAAAGAGATGCCAAGCCTTCCAGTTTGTAGACGTTTGACAAAGCAGATATCAGTCTAAAAAGATAGCAAAATCCAAACTAACAACAGAAAATGCTGTAAAAACGCAGCAGGCCAGGCAACATCCGTGGAGAGATAAACAGAGTCAACGTTTCCTTTTACAGAACTGAGAGAAAAGGCAGGAAATGAAAGAAAAGGCAGTTTGGGGGCTGGGAAATGGGGGAGGGGATGAAAGAAGAGACATTAAGAGATATTCAAGGCGAGACGAGACGGTAATAGGACAGGTAAAGAGACAAAGGATGGCTCTAGATGAAGTGTGAAATGTGCCGGCAGTGTGAGAGACAGCTGCCATGTGGGAGAGAGGAAAAAAAGGAAAAGGCACAAACCAGAAGTGTGGATAAAAAATATAAAAATGTAATAGGGGCCGAGGTTATGATCTGAAATTGTTGAACTCGATATTGAGTCCGGAAGGCTGTAAAGTGCCTAATCGGAAGATGAGGTGCTGTTTCTCGAGTTTACGTTGAGCTTCCGTGGAACAATACAAGAGCCCGAGGACGGCGAGGTCCGAGTGGGAGTGGGGCGGTGAATTGAAATGACAGGCGACCGGAAGCTCGGGGTCACCCTTACGGACTGAACGGAGGTGTTCCGCAAAGCGGTCACCCAATCTGCGTTTGGTCTCCCCAATGTAGAGGAGACCACATCGTGAGCAGCGAATACAGTATACTAGATTGCAAGAAGTACAAGTAAATCGCTGTTTCACCTGGAAGGGGTGTTTGGGACCCTGGACAGTGGGAAGGGGGGAGGTATATGGGCATGTGTTGCCTCTCCTGCACTTGCATGGGAAGGTGCCGGGCGAAGGGGAAGGGGTGCTGGGGGTGATAGAGGAGTGGATTAGGGTGTCTCGGAGGGAGCGGTCCCTACGGAATGCTGAAAGGGGAGGGGAGGGGAAGATGCGTTTGGTGGTGGGATCACTTTGGAGGTGGCGGAAATGGCGGAGGATGATCCGTTGAATGTGGAGGCTGGTGGGGTGAAAGGTGAGGACAAGAGGAACCCTATCGTGGTTCCGGGAGGGAGGGGCAGGGGTGAGGGTAGAAGTGCGGGAAATGGAACGGACACGGTCGAGGGCCGTGTCAACCACAGTAGAGGGGAATCCTCGGTTGAGGAAAAAGGAAGACACGTCGGAAGCACTGGTGTGGAAGGTGGCATCGTCGGAGCAGATGCGGCGGAGACGGAGAAACTGGGAGAATGGAATAGAGTCCTTACAGGAGGCGGGGTGGGAGGAAGTGTAGTCCAGGTAGCTGTGGGAGTCAGTGGGCTTGTAGTGGATGTTGGTCAATAACCTATCCCCAGAGATGGAGATGGAGAAGTCGAGGAAGAGAAGGGAAGAGTCGGAGATGGACCATGTGAAGGTGAGGGAAGGGTGGAAATTGGAGGCAAAGTGAATGAAATTGTCTAGTTCAGGGCGAGAGCAGGAAACGGCACCGATACAGTCATCAATGTACCGGAAAGAGGTGAGGGAGGGGACCCGAGTAGGACTGGAACAAAGAGTGTTCCACATATCCCACGAAAAGGCAGGCATAGCTAGGACCCATGCGGGTACCCATAGCAACACCTTTAATTTGGAGGGAATGAGTGGAGTCAAAGGAGAAGTTGTTCAGCCAGGTGGAGGAGGGTGGTGGTGGATGGGGACTGGTTGGGCCTCTGTTCAAGGAAGAAGCGGAGCGCCCTCAGGCCATCCTGGTGGGGGTTGGAGGTGTAGAGGGATTGGACGTCCATGGTGAAAAGGAGGCGGTTGGGGCCAGGAAACTGGAAACTGTTAAAGTGGCGGAGGGCGTCAGAAGAGTCGCGGATGTAGGTGGGAAGAGACTGGACAAGGGGAGCAAAGATAGAGTCGAGATAGGAAGCGATAAGTTCCGTGGGGCAAGAACAGGCTGAAACGATGAGTCTACCAGGGCAGTCCTGTTTGTAGATCTTGGGAAGGAGGTAGAAACAGGCTGTGCGGGGTTGGGGAACTATGAGGTTGGTGGCCGCGGGGGGAAGATCTCCAGAGGAGATGAGGTCAGTGACAGTCTTGGAAACGGTGGTTTGATGTTCGGTAGTGAGGTCATGGTTCAGGTGGAGGTAGGAGGAGGTGTCGGAGAGTTGGCGTTCAGCTTCCACTAGGTAGAGGTTGGTTCGCCAAACAACAACAGCACCACCCTTGTCAGCAGGTTTAATGACAATGTCGGGGTTGGATCTGAGAGATTGGAGTGCTGCAAGTTCAGAGGGAGGTAGGTTGGAGTGAGTGAGGGGAGCAGAGAAATGGAGACGCCCGATGTCACGGCGGCAGTTAGCAATGAAAAGATCTAGAGAGGGTAAGAGGCCAGGGGGAGGGGTCCAGGTAGAACGAGAATTCTGAAAGTGGGAGAAAGGGTCAGTTGTGCGGGGGGAAGACTCCTGGCCAAAGAAGTGGGCACGGAGACGAAGGTGGCAGAAAAAGAGCTCAGCATCGTGCCGAGCTCGAAATTCATTGAGGTGGGGGCGTAAGAGGATGAAGCTCAGGCCTTTGCTGAGGACTGATTGTTTGGGGTCAGAGAGGGAAAGGTCAGAGGGGATAGTGAAAACACGGCAGGGGGTGAGATTGGGAGGGGGAGGGTCAGAGGAAAGTGAAGGGGAAGGTTCCGGAGGGACGTTGGTGTTCATGAGTTGATGAAGCTTGCGATCCTTGACATCGGAAAGGGAGGAAAAAAAGTTTTTTGTTGAAGCGTCGGATGAGTCGAAGGATGAAATGGAACTGTGGACCCGGACAGCTTTGAGATATGAGTGCGTCGGTGCTGCTGAAGAGAGAGGTCGAGAGTGTTCATGTGGCGCCACATGGCGTTGAGCGTGGATCTCAAGATGCGGCGAGAGCAGTAGTTCGAGGAACGATGAATATCTTGGAGATATTTGTAATCCTGGGTGGATCCGAAACATGAAGGGTGGAAGTTTAGTTGGAATCCACGTGGACTAAGTTGGAACCGGAGACAGTTGCTGACGAAAATGTTGTGGCTGTGAAACCGAGTCTTGGCAGATACCTGATCAAACACGAGAAGGGAAACTGAAAGTAATGAAGATGAACAAGGTTGAAGAACCAAACGGAGATCCCGTCGAAGAGAAGAGCAGAACTTCTTCAAGGTGGGCATTCCTAGAAGAGGTGTGGCAGTGAACCAAACACTAATATGCTAGCAAAATACTGCGGATGCTGGAAATCCGAAATAACAACAGAAAATGCTGGAAAAACACAGCAGGCCAGGCAACATCCGTGGAGAGAGAAACAGAGTCGACGTTTCGGGTCGAAACCCTTCGTCAGGACTGAGAGAAAAGGCAGGAAATGAAACAAAAGGCAGTTTGGGGGCTGGGAAATGGGGGAGGGGATGAAAGAAGAGACATTAAGAGATATTCAAGGTGAGACGAGACGGTAATAGGACAGGTAAAGAGACAAAGGATGGCTCTAGATGAAGTGTGAAATGCGCTGGCAGAGTGAGAGACAGTTGCCATGTGGGAGAGAGAGGAAAAAAGAGGAAAAGTCACAAACCAAAAGTGTGGATAAAAAATATAAAAATATAATAGGGGCCGAGGTTATGATCTGAAGTTGTTGAACTCGATATTGAGTCCGGAAGGCTGTAAAGTGCCTAATCGGAAGATGAGGTGCTGTTCCTCGAGCTTACGCTGAGCTTCCGTGGAACAATGCAAGAGGCCGCAGACAGCGAGGTCCGAGTGGGAATGGAGCGGTGAATTGAAATGACAGGCGACCGGAAGCTCGGGGTCCCCCTTACGGACTGAACGGAGTCTAAAAAGGTATCTTTGGGCGAGGGGCGGGAAGTTGAAACAACACTTGTGACCCCTATGAAGGGCCTCTCCTGCTGTGCATCTCTGTGAATTTTGCGGGAGGTGTTAGCGGCGCCGCGCCTAGGCGCTAATTGATTTGCGGCCCGTTAGCGCCCTAGGGAGCTAACGGAAGCAGCAAATCAACTGAATTTAGCCCCCCCCGGCCTCTTGCCACTTAAAAAATTATTCCGGTTTGCATTTCCTGGATCCAAAGTGGATGACCGCACACGTCCGTTGCGCCTGTCTCAATGTTAAATGGCGAGTTCAGGAGTCACACCTTGCCCATCACGTCGCACTCAATGCCTCAGAGCCTTGCCAAGCTTCAGAGCGCCATCTGCTGGATGAAGGTTGTTGCGTTTTTAATTAAAAAAAAAAAAGATTTTTAACATTTCAAATTTTGCTATGTGTGTTTTTTCAGTGACCTCCTGCTCTTCCCAGTGAGCCCTTGGCACCCAGCCCACACCTGGCACCCAGTCTCCATGGCCTGCATAGGCTCCCCCAGTCCCTGATGCTTCCCCAGGCTTAGGCTTCCCTCAACTCCCCTCAAATATCTTGCTGAGTGGACATTCTCCCATGTGTGAGCTCAGATAGTGAGCGTCAGCAGGATTATAAACATACAGGCGGTGGAAGCAGATCCAATAGTACCTTTCACAAGGGGATTGAAAGAAAGACTTGCATTTATAGAGTCACACAGAAGGAGGCCATTCGGCCCATCGAGTCCGTGCCAGCTCTCTGCAGAGCAATCCAGTCAGTCCCATTCCCCCGCTCTATCCCCATAGCCCTGCAAGATTATTTCCCTACAGTGCCTATCCAGTCTCCCTTTGAAAACATTGAGTGTCTCCACTTCCACCACTTCCGTCGGCAGCGAGTTCCAGGTCCTCACCAATCGCTGCGTAAAAAAGTTTTTCCTCACATCCCCCCCGTATCTCTTGCCCAAAACCTTAGATCCCCCATTCCTGGAACCATTCTGGTAATTCTCCTCTGCACCCTCTCAAGGGTCTTCACATCCTTTCTAAAGTGTGGTGACCAGAACTGGACGCAATACTCCAGTTGTGGCCTAACCAGCGCTTTATAAAGGTTCAGCATAACTTCTCTACTTTTGTACTCAATACCTCTATTTATGAAGTCCAAGATCCCATGGGGAAAAATTTGGTTGCTTTGCGCTTCCCGTTAGTGCCCTAAGAGGGCGCTAATGGGGCACGAAGCAACTAGTGCCCGGGTGCGGCGATGTTTGCATCGCTCGCGAAATTGACCAGACATTTTGCGGTGGCGCCAAACACTACCGCCACGATCTCCTGCGCCCGCAGATCGTGACGTCAGTCGAGTGTGCAACGCCCCGGTAGTGCCCCGGACTAGATATTGAGTGGCGTCCCCTGCCTTACCGCCTGCCGCTAGCAACGGCCGTTTGAGGGGAGCATTTTGCAGTCGGGAAGGGACTGGGGGAGCGCTATTTAAAGGCGACAGCTTCCTGCCTTTTTTTGTCGGCGACATTTTTGCACCACGCATTCTGAGAGAGAGAGAGAGACTTCTGGAGAGAAGGAGTTTAGGGTACTGAGCAGCACTTTGCAGGTTCATTTTGATTTGACCTTCCTTGCATCGATTTAGAAGAGACTGTGGGGGCTGCACTCTGAGCTCTTTCCCTGGGCCTCTCCATTGTTATTTCCAGCAGAATTGATGTACAGGTCTCTCCAGGCCGAGATTCAAGGCTGCAATGAGCAGGATGTGGATGGAGAGCAAGATCGACCCTCTCCTTTAAGAACTGGCCGGCACCAGTGTGTCTGTGTTCCATTGCTGACTGACATCACATGAGATTCACCAGCGCTCTGAGGTAGCGCCTCGCTCCTCGGCGTTAGCGCCTTGAGAGAGGTTTGTAGTGCCTGATTTAGCGCTCCAATCACCTCTAGGGGGCGATAGAAGCCAAGTTTGCAGTCGGAGGTGATAATTAGCGCCAGGTGCTAAACTTCGCACCTGGCCGATAATTGCGCCCCAAACGGGGCAATGCCGAATTTCTCCCCCCATATGCTTTGCTAACCACTCTCTCAATATGTCCTGTCACCTTCAGGGACCTATGCACATTAACTCCCAGGTCCCTCTGTCCCTGCACACTCTTTAAAACTGTGCCATTAAGTGTATATTGCCTCTCCCTGTTCCTTCTGCCAAAATGCATCACCTCACACTTCTCTGTATTAAATTCCATCTGCCACTTGTCTGCCTATTCTGCCAGCCTTTCTATGTCCTGCTGCAGTCGATTGGTATCATCCTCACTGTTTTCCACACCCCCAAGTTGGTGTCATCGGCAAATTTAGAAATTCTCTTTATTTCAATATCCAGGTCATTTATATATATCAAAAAAAGCAGTGGCTCCAGCACTGACCCTTGGGGAACACCACTGTCTACCATCCTCCGGTCTGAAAAACAGCCATTTACCACAACTCGCTGTTTTCTGTCCTTAAGCCAATTCCTTATCCAAGCTGCCACTGACCCACCTATTCCATGAGCCTCAATTTTGTTAACCAGCCTTCTATGTGGTGCTTTGTCAAACCCCTCCGAAAGTCTATGTGGACAACATCCATTGCATTCCCTTCATCAATCCTCTCTGTTACTTCATCAATAAATTCAATTAGATTAGTCAAATTCGATCTGCCTTTTACAAATCCATGCTGGCTCTCTTTAATTAGTTTAAACCTCTCCAAGTGCCGTTAATTTTTTCCTTGATTATTGTTTCTAAAACTTTACCCACCACTGATGTTAAACTGACCAGCCTGTAGTTACTAGGATTGTCCTTACACAATTTCACCGCAGGGACTGGAGTGCATCATCACCCCCAGCAACCAAATTTCAATTTAATTTGATAAGTTTCATTTAATGTTTTAAGTTTAGTTAGAAACATAGAAACACAGGAGCAGGAGTCGGCCATTCGGCCCTTCGAGCCTGCTCCATTCAATATGATCATGGCTGATCCTCTATCTCAATACCATATTCCTGCTCTCTCCCCATACCCATTGATGCCTTTTATGTCTAGAAATCTATCGATCTCCTCCTTAAATATATTCAGTGACTTGGTTCCACAGCCTTCTGTGGTAGAGAATTCCACAGGTTCACCACCCTCTGAGTGAAGAAATTTCTCCTCATCTCAGTCCTAAATGTCCTGCCCCATATCCTGAGACTGGGACCCCTCGTTCTAGACCCCCCCAGCCAGGGAAAACATCCTCCCTGCATCCAGTCTGTTTAGCCCTGTCAGAATTTTATACGTTTCAATGAGATCCTCTCTCATCTTCTAAACTCTAGTGAATACAGGCCTAGTTGACCCAATCTCTCCTCATACCACAGTCCTGCCATCCCAGGATTCAGTCTGGTGAACCTTCGCTGCACTCCCTCTATGGCAAGTATATCCTTTCTCAGGTAAGGAGACCAAAACTGCACACAGTACTCCAGGTGTGGTCTCACCAAGGCCCTGTATAACCGCAGTAAGACATCCTTGCTCTTGTACTCAAATCCTCTTGCAATGAAGGCCAACATACCATTTGCCTTCCTAACTGCTTGCTGCAACTGCATGTTTGCTTTCAGTGACTGGTGTACAAGGACACCCAGGTCCCTTTGTATATCAACATTTCCCAATCTATCACCATTTAAGTAATACTCTCTATTTGTTACAGTCTATTTGTTTAGGGGTTGCTCAAAAAGAGTACACCCTTTCTTGAACAATGGTGTCACATTATATAGCGCCATTCACTAACACCGGATGTCCCAAAGCGCTTTACAGCCAATGAATTACTTTTTGGAAGTGTAGTCATGGTTGTAATGTAGGAAAAGCAGCAGGCAATTTACGCACAGCAAGCTCACACAAACAGCAATGTGATAATTGGCCCTGCTCTTCCTTCCACGGGATCTTTTACGTCCACCTGAGAGAGCAGGCTGGCCCTCGGTTTAACGTCTCATCCGAAAGGCAGCACTTCTGACAGAGCAGCGCTCCCTCAGTACTGCCCCTCCGACAGTGCGGCGCTCCCTCAGTACTGCCCCTCCGACAGTGCGGTGCCCCCTCAGTACTGCCCCTCCGACAGTGCGGCGCTCCCTCAGTACTGCCCCTCCGACAGTGCGGCGCTTCCTCAGTACTGCCCCTCCGACAGTGCGGCGCTCCCTCAGTACTGCCTCTCCGACAGTGCGGCGCTCCCTCAGTACTGCCCCTCCGACAGTGCGGCGCTCCCTCAGTACCGCCCCTCCGACAGTGCGGTGCCCCCTCAGTACTGCCCCTCCGACAGTGCGGCGCTCCCTCAGTACTGCCCCTCCGACAGTGCGGCGCTTCCTCAGTACTGCCCCTCCGACAGTGCGGTGCTCCCTCAGTACTGCCCCTCCGACAGTGCGGCGCTTCCTCAGTACTGCCCCTCCGACAGTGCGGCGCTCCCTCAGTACTGCCTCTCCGACAGTGCGGCGCTCCCTCAGTACTGCCCCTCCGACAGTGCGGCGCTCCCTCAGTACCGCCCCTCCGACAGTGCGGTGCCCCCTCAGTACTGCCCCTCCGACAGTGCGGCGCTCCCTCAGTACTGCCCCTCCGACAGTGCGGCGCTTCCTCAGTACTGCCCCTCCGACAGTGCGGTGCTCCCTCAGTACTGCCCCTCCGACAGTGCGGCGCTCCGTCAGTACAGCCCCTCCGACAGTGCGGCGCTCCGTCAGTACTGCCCGTCCGACAGTGCGGCGCTCCCTCAGTATTGCCCCTCCCACAGTGCGGCGCTCCCTCAGTACTGCCCCTCCGACAGTGCGGCGCTCCCTCAGTACTGCCCCTCTGACAGTGCGGCGCTCCCTCAGTATTGCCCCTCCGACAGTGCGGCGCTCCCTCAGTACTGCCCCTCCGACAGTGCGGCGCTCCCTCAGTACTGCCCCTCCGACAGTGCGGTGCTCCCTCAGTACTGCCCCTCCGACAGTGCGGCGCTCCGTCAGTACTGCCCCTCCGACAGTGCGGCGCTCCGTCAGTACTGCCCCTCCGACAGTGCGGCGCTCCCTCAGTATTGCCCCTCCCACAGTGCGGCGCTCCCTCAGTACTGCCCCTCCGACAGTGCGGCGCTCCCTCAGTACTGCCCCTCCGACAGTGCGGCGCTCCCTCAGTATTGCCCCTCCGACAGTGCGGCGCTCCCTCAGTACTGCCCCTCCGACAGTGCGGCGCTCCCTCAGTACTACCCCTCCGACAGTGTGACGCTCCCTCAGTATTGCCCCTCCGGCAGTGCGGCGCTCCCTCAGTACTGCCCCTCTGACAGTGCGGCGCAGTAACGCTCCTCCCCACTCCCCATCCAGACCCTCCCCACTCTCCATCCAGACCCTCCCCACTCCCCATCCAGACCCTCCCCACTCTCCATCCAGACCCTCCCCACTCTCCATCCAGACCCTCCCCACTCCCCATCCAGACCCTCCCCACTCTCCATCCAGACCCTCCCCACTCCCCATCCAGACCCTCCCCACTCCCCATCCAGACCCTCCCCACTCTCCATCCAGACCCTCCCCACTCCCCATCCAGACCCTCCCCACTCTCCATCCAGACCCTCTCCACTCCCCATCCAGACCCCACTCCCCATCCAGACCCTCCCCACTCTCCATCCAGACCCTCCCCACTCTCCATCCAGACCCTCCCCACTCTCCATCCAGACCCTCCCCACTCCCCATCCAGACCCTCCCCACTCCCCATCCAGACCCTCCCCACTCCCCATCCAGACCCTCCCCACTCTCCATCCAGACCCTCCCCACTCTCCATCCAGACCCTCCCCACTCCCCATCCAGACCCTCCCCACTCCCCATCCAGACCCTCCCCACTCCCCATCCAGACCCTCCCCACTCCCCATCCAGACCCTCCCCACTCCCCATCCAGACCCTCCCCACTCCCCATCCAGACCCTCCCCACTCCCCATCCAGACCCTCCCCACTCCCCATCCAGACCCTCCCCACTCCCCATCCAGACCCTCCCCACTCCCCATCCAGACCCTCCCCACTCCCCATCCAGACCCTCCCCACTCCCCATCCAGACCCTCCCCACTCCCCATCCAGACCCTCCCCACTCCCCATCCAGACCCTCCCCACTCCCCATCCAGACCCTCCCCACTCCCCATCCAGACCCTCCCCACTCCCCATCCAGACCCTCCCCACTCTCCATCCAGACCCCACTCCCCATCCAGACCCCGGCTGGGTGCTGCTTGTGCTCTGGCGGAGCTGCTTGTTATTGGTTGGTCTTGCTTTCTTCGTCTGGCGTGCTGCGGTTTTTCCAATTGATTGCGGTGACCACGATCACAACTCCCCTCTCCGTGCACTATTACTGGCGTTTCCACGGTGCTTGAAGACTGGTGTTTCCTTCTTATTACACAGCATTTTAACAGATAACCAGGAAACAGTAACACACCGTGCTTTTCATCTTACAATATTACCAACAAACAGACAAAGGAATGTTCGCACACAGACGCCATAAGAATGTGAGTATTGACAGGCCCAACCAGGGTGTCTATCACATTATTATTTGCTAATCAAAAATGTAGTTAGCCACATCAGGATTCCCAATGAGCCACATGTGGCTATTGCATTGGACAACACTTTATTCTGAACGCATGTTGACATCTTGTGACCACCTCTGGATGAAGACTGGTAGAATTCCATTAAACATGGTGTTGGAGATTAAGATGAAGTAAGGGAATCCATTTTATACTAAGCTCTAAAAACTAGAAGCTTAAGGGGGAAAAATTCGGTTGGTTAGCGCCTCCTGTTAGCGCCTCCGGGGGCGCTAGTAACTTAGCACCCGGGCGCAGCAATTTTAGCGCTGCTCGCGAAATTGACCAATCGTTTTGCGGCAGCGCTAAACACTACCGCCACGATCTCCTGCGCCCGAAGATCGTGACGTCAGTGAAGCGTGCAACGCCCCAGACCAGATATTGAGTCGCGGCCCCTGCCTTAGTGCCTGCCGCTAGGAATAACAGGTCGAGGGGAACGTTTTCAAGTCGGGAAGGGGCTGGGGGAGCGCTATTTAAAGGCGGGCGCTTCCTACCTTTTCTTGCTGCTCTAAGGAGTTTTGGCCCTCAGCACCACTTTTGAGGTTCCTAAGCGCCGGGCTCGTTCCCTGGGCCTATCCATTAGTGCTTCCAACACAATTACTTCTGAGGTCTCTCCAGGCCGAGATTCAAGGCTGCAACGAGCAGGGTGTGACTGGCCAGCAAGATGGCCCCTCCCCTTTAAGAACTGGACGGCGCCAGTCTGTCTGGCTTCCATGGTAACGGTCATTGCCTGAGCTTTGGTAGCGTTCTGAGGTAGCGCCTCGCTCCCTGATGTCTGCGCCTTAAGAGAGGTGTGTAGCACCTGATTTAGCGCTCAAATCACCTCCAAGGGCGATAGAGGCCAATTTTGCAGTTGGAGGCGATAATTAGCGCCGGGCGCTAAATTTTGCGCCCGGCCGATATTAGTGCCCCAAAATGGGTGATGCCGATTTCCCCCCCTAAGAATTAAAGTTTGCAGCCTTTACCTGGTGGTACAGAGACTGCAAAGTTCTGCACAGAGGTCAGACGCTGCCAGCTTTCTAGGCCAGGCTGCATGTTTACATTTCGGCCTAACTCTATCACTGTTTATGTATCGGCAGCGAAGCCAAATGTTAATACATCCTATGCCTTACTAGAACCCAAATACCTGCCAGCCATGGGTGCACAGACATCAGAAAGAAAGGCTCAGGTGATAGATGTTGAGGGCACGGTGAGAAGCCATCCACAAAGGCGCCTCCTACAACAAGGCCCGTCGCATTGCTGATGCTGAATGTAAACGCCAGCTGAGGAAGGCTTGCTTGAAAAGAAAAAAATCAAGATTCCCAACCTGGTGTATCCGGGATCCACTGTTCAACCTACGATCGCTCATGCCGAGCAAAAATAGGTCTCGTCAGTCACCAAAGAACTCACTGCAAACGATGAGATGATATTCTGGCTGTCTTCTTTGATGTCGAAGGATGAAAATAAACGTGCAAGTGTTTGACTCCATGTCTAGAACCCATTCTTGGCATTTAGACGTAGGGCTGCAGCCTCTTGTCTATATTATTACAAAAATGCACTTCCGCCACTGGTATCATTCTGGTGAATCTGCGCTGCTCCTCCGCCAAGGCCAACATATCCTTCCTGAGGTGCGGGGCCGAGAACTGAATGTGGTCACTCCAGATGGGGGTCTGACCAAGGCTCTGTACGACTGAAGCATCACTTTGCATTCCAGCCCACTTGACATAAAGGCCAACTTTCCACTAGGACCGACCTCAGTACTGCCCATGTGACAGTGCGGCACTTCCGCAGTACTGCCCCTGCGACAGTGCAGCGCTCCCTCAGTACTGCCCCTGCGACAGTGCGGCGCTCCCTCAGTACTGCCCCTCCGACAGTGCCGCGCTCACTCAGTACTGCCCCTCCGACAGTGCGGCAATCCCTCAGTACTGCCCCTCCGACAGTGCGGCGCTCCCTCAGTACTGCCCCTCCGACAGTGCGGCGCTCCCTCAGTACTGCCGCTCCAACAGTGCGGCGCTCCCTCAGTACTGCCCCTCCGACAGTGCGGTGCTCCCTCAGTACTGCCCTTCCGACAGTGCAGCAGTCCCTCAGTACTGCCCCGCCGACAGTGCAGCGCTCCCTCAGTACCACCCCTCCGACAGTGCAGCGCTCCCTCAGTACTGCCCCTCCGACAGTGCGGCGCTCCCTCAGTACCGCCCCTCCGACAGTGCGGCGCTCCCTCAGTACTGCCCCTCTGACAGTGCGGCGCTCCCTCAGTACTGCCCCTCCGACAGTGCGGAACTCCTTCAATACTGCCCCTCTGACAGTGCGGCCCTTCCTCAGTACTGCCCCTCCGACAATGCGGCGCTCCCTCAGTACTGCCCCTCCGACAGTGCGGCGCTCCCTCAGGACTGCCCCTCCGACAGTGCGGTGCTCCCTCAGTACTGCCCCTCCGACAGTGCGGCGCTCCCTCAGCACTGCCCCTCCGACAGTGCGGCGCTCCCTCAGTACTGCCCCTCCGACAGTGCGGCGCTCCCTCAGTACTGCCCCTCCGACAGTGCGGCGCTCCCTCAGTACTGCCCCTCCGACAGTGCGGCGCTCCCTCAGTACTGCCCCTCCGACAGTGCGGCGCTCCCTCAGTACTGCCCCTCCGACAGTGCGGCGCTCCCTCAGTACTGCCCCTCCGACAGTGCGGCGCTCCCTCAGTACTGCCCCTCCGACAGTGCGGCGCTCCCTCACTACTGCCCCTCCGACAGTGCGGCGCTCCCTCAGTACTGCCCCTCCGACAGTGCGGCGCTCCCTCAGTGTCCATGCGGAGCTGCCAACTCTGGTTGGAGGTATTCCTGGAGGGGTCCTCGCCCGACCCTGTACTAAAACATTTCGAGGCGCTTCATAGGAGCGTTATCAGATGGAAAATTGGACACTGAGCCAATAAAGCCTTCATTTTACCTGACTTTTGACTGTCAGCTCAGATCTGTTTATAACTAATAACCAAAGTGTTGAAAGATATATTGTCTTTTTAAAATAAACATTTAAAGTCCCAGTAATCTTTCTTTCCGCTGGGATTGCTCTTGGCAGCGTGGCTGAATCACTGGACACGCTACGATTGGTCGGATCAGCGAGCGGGAGAGAGGAGACGCTGTGATTGGTCGGATCAGATTCTCCAATCACACAGTCACTTTGCCCCCGCTCCTCCAATCACAGAGTCACTCCCCCCAGCGCTCCTCCAATCACAGTCTCTCGCCCCCACGCTCCTCCAATCACAGAGTCACGCGTCCTCCCTCTCCTCCAATCAGAGGCACTCCGCCCTCCCCGCTCCTCCAATCACAGTCATTCGCCCCCTCGCTCCTCCAATCACAGTGTCACTGTGTCCCCGCTCCTCCAATGACAGATTCACTTATCCCCCTCCCCGCTCCTCCAATCAGAGTCACACTGCCCCTGCTCCTCCAATCAGAGAATCGCACGCCCCGCCGCTTCTCCAATCACAGCGTCGCTTTGTTCCCGCTCCCCCCCCGCTCGCGCTTTTGCCGTTGGGGGTTTGGCGGTTGAGCCGGCGTTGCCCCTAGGCTCCCTTCACTCGCTCGCCCTGCAGCGGGGCCCCGCTTCCACAGCCTTTCCACCGCAACCAAAGCCCAAGGGACTTGTTTCAGGGGAGAGGCCCCGCTTCCACAGCTTTTCCACCGCAACCAAAGCCCAAGGGACTTGTTTCAGGGGAGAGGCCCCGCTTCCACAGCTTTTCCACCGCAACCAAAGCCCAAGGGACTTGTTCCAGGGGAGAGGCCCCGCTTCCACAGCCTTTCCACCGCAACCTTGTTCCAGGGGAGAAGCCCCGCTTCCACAGCCTTTCCACCGCAACCAAAGCCCAAGGGACTTGTTCCAGGGGAGAGGCCCCGCTTCCACAGCCTTTCCACCGCAACCAAAGCCCAAGGGACTTGTTCCAGGGGAGAGGCCCCGCTTCCACAGCCTTTCCACCGCAACCAAAGCCCAAGGGACTTGTTCCAGGGGAGAGGCCCCGCTTCCACAGCCTTTCCACCGCAACCAAAGCCCAAGGGACTTGTTCCAGGGGAGAGGCCCCGCTTCCACAGCCTTTCCACCGCAACCCATCGCAACCAAAGCCCAAGGGACTTGTTCCAGGGGAGAGGCCCCGCTTCCACAGCCTTTCCACCACAACCAAAGCCCAAGGGACTTGTTCCAGGGGAGAGGCCCCGCTTCCACAGCCTTTCCACCACAACCAAAGCCCAAGGGACTTGTTCCAGGGGCGAGGCCCCGCTTCCACAGCCTTTCCACCGCAACCAAAGCCCAAAGGGACTTGTTCCAGGGGCGAGGCCCCGCTTCCACAGCCTTTCCACCGCAACCAAAGCCCAAGGGACTTGTTCCAGGGGCGAGGCCCCGCTTCCACAGCCTTTCCAACGCAATCAAAACCCAAGGGACTTGTTCCAGGGGAGAGGCCCCGCTTCCACAGCCTTTCCACCGCAACCCATCGCAACCAAAGCCCAAGGGACTTGTTCCAGGGGCGAGGTCCCGCTTCCACACCCCCGCCTCAAAAAATGGAGCAAAAAACACGAATGTGAAGAAAGAACTGAGGGGGCAGGGAGATGGAAAGCTGGTTGATTGAAGCGGACTAGGATGAGGCAGAGGTGACAGCGAGTTTCCTCTCTGAGACCAAATCCAGAGAGGAACTTACACCAAGAGACCAAATCCAGGGATCACTGACACCCTGAGACCAAATCCAGGGACCACTGACATGGAGAGACTAAATGCAGGAGCCACTGATACCGAGACAAAATCCAAAGACAAATTTATACCGAGAGTCCAAATCCAGGGATCACCGACACCGTGAGACCAAATCCAGGGACCACTTATACCGAGAGACCAAATCCAGGGATCACTGACACCTTGAGACCAAATCCAGGGACCACTGAGACTGAGAGACCAAATCCAGGGACCACTTACACCGAGAGACCAAATCCAGAGACCAAATCCAGGGACCACTGAGACTGAGAGACCAAATCCAGGGACCACTGAGACTGAGAGACCAAATCCATCAACCACTGACACCAAGCGACTAAATTCAGATCTTACACTGCGACTATAAAATGGGAATCGGAGTGCTTCAGCCTGGGGAATGGTCATCGTGGCGTAACCAGCTCCAGTGAAGGCGAAAGGCGGGTAATGGCTGAAGATATGACGGTGGAATCGGATGACGACTGTTGGGGCCTGGTGACAGGTTATTGTCAGAAGCCCTTGTCAGGCAAGGCCGATGACTTGGATCTAACCAGTGCAACACCTGGACTCGCCTGGTCTTGTGCCAAAATCCCGAAGTCCAATATCCGTGTTGTCTTTTTCTGTGAGAGATGTAGAGATGTGGAAGAAGGGAGGAAATTGGACTGGGAAGAAGAATCCTTGAATGAACTGGTAAGGGTTTCTTGTGACTCATCTGTGAGTAAAAAAAAACACGAAATGAAAAAGGACTTGTCTAGTGACAATGGCGTTAATAGTGGTTTCTAACTTTAACCCCTAACAACCTAACTACTGGCCCCAAGCCCTAATCCTAATCACTAGCCACAACCAATAACGCCAATCCTAATCCTAACCCCCTACCCTCAGCCCCTAACCCCAACCATTAACCCCAACCACTAACTTCAGGCCCTAACCCCAACCCCAGGGTGGCACAGCTCTGTGACAACGTCTTTGCTGCAGTGGAGCTTTCAAACACATTGGTCCTCAGTGAAATTCACGTAGGAAAACTGCTGGCCGGAATACCCTGGGACTGAGCTACCCTGCCATGCCTTTATTTAATAGACTATTAACCAACTTATAGAAAGGGGTTATCTTATGTGGGAGGAGGCATTGCTGGATCTGGTTCTGGTGAATGAGGTAGGTCAAGTGGAGCAAGTGTCAGTAGGTGAACATTTAGGGCACAGTGATCATAGTACCATAAGGTTTAGATTAGCTATGGAAAAGGACAGGGAGCAATCTAGAGTAAAAATGTTTAACTGGGGGAAGGCCAATTTCAGTGGGATGAGAACGGATCTGGCCCGGGTAAACTGGAATCAAAGATTGGCAGGCAAAACTGTAGTGGAACAATGAGCTGCCTTTAAAGAGGAAATAGTTCAGGTACAGTTGAGGTACATTCCCACTAGGGGGAAAGGCAGGGCTCCCTGGATGACGAAACAGAGAGCCAATATGATGAAGCAGAAAAAGAGCGTGTATGACAGATGTCAAGTGCAAATACATCTGAGAATCAGGCTACATATAGAAAGGTCAGAGGAGAAGTGAAAAAGAAAATAAGAGGGGCAAAGAAAGGGTATGAGAATAGAATGGCAGCCAACGTAAAAGGGAATTCAAAAGTCTTCTATAGGCATATAAATAGTAAAGGATAGTAAGAGGTGGGGTGGGGCCAATTAGGGACCAAAAAGGAGACCTATGCATGGAGGCAGAGGGTGTGGCTGAAGTACTAAATGAGTACTTTGCATCGGTCTTCATCAAGGAAGAGGATGCTGCCATAGATATAGTGAAGGAGGAGGTAGTGGAGACACATGATTTGATAAAGAAGAGGTATTAGAAAGGCTGGCTGTACTTAAAGTAGATAAATCACCAGGAGCGGATGGGATGCACGCTGAGGGAATTGAGGACGGAAATCGCGGAGGTACTGGCCATAATATTCCAATCCTCCATAGATATGGGGGGTGGTGCCAGAGGACTGGAGAATTGCAAATGTTACACCCTTGTTCAAAAAAGGGTGTAAAGATAAACCCAGCAACTACAGGCCAGTCAGTTTAACTTTTAGAAACAGTAATCAGGGACAAAATTAACAGTCACTTGGAAAGGTGTGGATTAATTAAGGAAAGCCAGCATGGATTTGTTAAAGGCAAATCGTGTTTAACCAACTTGATCGAGCTTTTTGTTGAGGCAACAGAGAGGGTTGTTGGGGGTAATGCGGTTGACGTGGTGTACATGGATTTCCAAAAGGCATTCGACAAAGTGCCACATAATAGGCTTGCCAGCAAAGTTGAAGCCCATGGAATAAAAGGGACAGTGGCAGCATGGATATGAAATTGGCTAAGTGACAGGAAACAGAGAGTAGTGGTGAACGGTTGTTTTTCAGACTGGAGGAAGGTATACAGTGGTGTTCCCCAGGGGTCGGTTCTAGGACCACTGCTTTTCTTGATATATGTTAATGACTTGGACATGGGTTCCGATCCCGCCGTCAACCCGCCTCCGTGCAACTTTCCTAAATGCGGGCTCCCAGACTCCCGTTCGGTCCCGCCTCCAAGTGGCGGGATAGGCCCTTAAGGCAGTTAACAGCTTGTTAGCTGCCTGGATAATGCTATTTTGACAGCGGTTTTAGATTTTGCCACTTTTTCTGCGTGTTCCACGCCGTTCCCAAACCACGCTCGGTTCACAAGTGGCTGCTTTCTTGACAGCTGCAGCTCCAGCATAAAAATGGAGCTCTCAGCAAGGCTCACTTACAGATGACAGAACTTTGTTTTTTCATCTTTGGAAAACTTTTTGCCGGTCTACTGATCTTGGAAGTGGTGAAGCTGAGATCCCTCTCCACTGTGACCTCCTGGGAAAACCCTCTCCCCACATTGATTGAGCGCTTCCTCAACTGCGATATCTGCCAGCAGCATGGGAACCATTTATTTCCTTTCATCCTGGACCTCAGATTCGGAGGGAGAGCAGCCGCAGCAACAGAACCAGGCACAATAGCAGCACCAACAGCAGGAGCACCAACCTCCTGCTCACCCACCTGATGCTGCACAGGGCAGAAGGCGTCAGCGCAGGGCTGCATGTCGCCACAGGAGATACCCCCAACACAGGGTTTACAGGCCGAGGATGAGCTTCCTCAACATGACTGAGCAGCAGTGCCAAAGGAGGCTGAGACTTTCGCGAGAGGTAGTCGCTGACATCTGCACCAACACCTGGAGCCCAGAGGAGCGGGTGGACACCCCTTACCAGTGGCTGTCAAAGTCACCACCGCCCTCAATTTTTTTGCTTCAGAGTCCTTCCAGGGTTCATCAGCAGACATCAGCGGCATCTCCCAGTCGGCCGCACACACTTGCATCATGCAGGTAACTGATGCCCTCTTTGCAAAGGCGCATAATTACATCCACTTCTCGACGGATCAAGCAAGTGTAACCGCGCGTGCGGTTGGCTTTGCAAATATGGCAGGCTTGCCAAGGGTGCTGGTCGTCATAGATTGCACTCCATCACAACCGAGCTGTTTTTGTCAACTGCAAGGGCTTCCACTTCCTTAACGTCCAGCTGATGTGTAACCACAGGAAGGACATTTTGCATGTTTACGTGAAGTACCCTGGCAGTTATCATGACTCATTCATCCTGCGGCAGTCCACTGTGCCTCCACTCTTCAATCCGCCGAGACAACTTTTCGGATGGCTACTTGGAGACAAGGACTATCCCCTGAAGATGTGGCTGATGACGCCATTGAGGAGGCCATCAAACGAAGCTGAGGAGCGTTACAATGCCAGCCACAATGCGACCAGATCCATTATCGAGCAAACCATCGGCTTGCTGAAGATGCGATTCAGATGCCTTGACAGATCAGGTGGAGCCCTACGGTACTCGGCAGCCAGGGTCTCCAGAATCAACGTGGTCTGCTGTGCACTGCACAACATCGCACAGCATTGTGGATTGCAGCTGCTTGAGGAACAAGTGGCTCAGCGCATGGAGGAGGAGGAGGAAGACAACCTTGCGGAGGGGGATGAGCCAGCTGCAGCAGCATGCGAGCACATTGCTGCCCATGATGCAAGGGATGGACTAATCTTTGCCAGATTCGCTTAAGTAGACAAATCAAACATGTGGCAGGCACCTTCTTATCACACCATAGACAATGGACAAGAACCTGTGGGTTCCTATCACTCTGACCACCATTATTACAAATGCAAGTCACCCTGAGCCCTCAACGTGCAACTTCCATTTCCCAGATCACATAGGCCAGATTTTCAACTGTTTGCCATCACTTCTGTTTAATCAATGCACAAAAGGATGACAATGGCAAAAATTAAAGACAACCGAGTGACTACCCTTGTGACTAATTGTGCTTTATCTTCCTCTTACGTGTGCTTGTACGTGGTGCTTCCCCTGTGGCTTCAGCAGATGTGGAGGCACCTTGCTCACTTTCCTGCTGCTCCTGTTTCGACACCTTTGGCGGGCATCGTCTGGGATTGTGAGCCTGTGAGGGCTTGGCAACAGTCTGCTCCTCCTGCGGCTGCGCAGGGGCTGAGACGCCCATCTCAGTTGGGTGAGGACTCTGGTGGGGCTCTGACCGAGGGCTACTCAGTGGCATGGGAGTGAGCGCTTGGAGAGGAGCCCCCACTTCCTTGTTGTCTGTCACCAACATCCCTCTCATGGGTCAGCCCCACTTCAGTGCTAGCAAGTGGCTGGACAGCACCTTGTTGCACATCAGGGGGGCCATGAGGACCCGTATCTGCACTGGCAGTCCTACTCAAAAGGACTTCCATGAAGCTCTGGTTTCTCTGCTCAGTAGCTGCCCATCGCTCCTCCAGAGGTGTCAGTCTATTCTGAACATTCACCATGTTTTCTTGACTCTGGCGACTTACTTCATGGCCGTAGCCATCCTTTCTGTGGTGTTGCGTTCATGCGCCATTGACTCCACAAAGGCACTGCTCATGTTAGAGATAGACTCCTCCATCCTCTCCACACTCGCAGTAACCCTGGAGACAAAACCTGCCAGAGACTCCTGCACTTGTTCCTGGAGTGCCAGCACCGCTCTCTTTCTGGATGGACCCAGAGGCACAGGGTCCACATGCAGCTGAGCAGAGCTGGGAGCGCCCTGCGGCCTCCGACGAGAACTCCCCACTGCTGTCCCTGTCTCATAGAAACATAGAAGATAGGAGCAGGAGTAGGCCATTCGGTCCTTCGAGCCTGCTCCGCCATTCAATGAGATCATGGCTGATCATCCAAATTCAGTATCCTGTCCCTGCCTTCTCCCCATATCCCTTGATCCCTTTAGCCTTAAGAAATATATCCAACTCCTTTTTGAATATATTTAATGAACTGGCCTCCACCGCCCCCTGTGGCAGAGAATTCCACAGGTTCACCACTCTCTGGGTGAAGAAATTCCTCCTCATTTCAGTCCTAAATGGCTTACCCCTTATCCTTAGACTATGACCCCTGGTTCTGGACTCCCCGGCCATCATAAACATCCTTCCTGCATCTAGTCTGTCCAGGCCTGACAGAATTTTATAGGTTTCGATGAGATCCCCCTCTCAATCTTCTAAACTCCAGTGAGTATAAGCCCAATCGACACAATCTCTCCTCATACGTCATTCCTGCCATCCCAGGTATCAGCCTGGTGAATCTTCGCTGCACTCCTTGTGATGAAATATTCCATTCATCACTCATTGGTATTCTCTGCTTGTGACTGTGGTTGGTTTCAGTTTCATTTCCCTTACCTCAGTTCCGTTTCCTCACCATTGTATTGTACTGTGTGTAGGGCTCCGCCCATACCTGGCCCCTATGTAAGCTGGCCCAGCCTGCATCACATCCAGTACGGCAGACCTCTGGATGGAAGATACCTCTCTGTGTGTTACCTTCCAAGTCAATAAAAGCCTTGTTTTGTTTCGCTAACATCGAGTCTCGGATTTATTGAGGCACATCACTCCTTCCATGGCAAGAACATCCTTCCTCAGGTAAGGCGACCAAAATGGCACACAATACTTAAGGTGCGGTCTCACCAAGGCCCTGTACAGCTGTAGCAAGACATCCTTGTTCCTGTGCTCGAACCCTCTCGCTACGAAGGCCAACATACCATTTGCCTTCTTAACCGCCTGCTGCACCTGCATGCGTACCTTCAGCGACTGGTGCACAAGGACACCCAGGTTTCGTTGCACTTCCCCTTCTCCCAATCTATTGCCATTCAAATAATAATCTGCCTTCCTGTTTTTGCTATAAAAGTGGATAACCTCACATTTATCCACATTATAGTGCATTTGCCATGTTTCTGCCCCAATCACCCGATCTGTCCAAATCGTACTGGAGTTTCACGACATCCTCCTCACAGCTTACCCTCCCACCCAGCTTTGTGTCGTCTGCAAATTTGGAGATATTACATCCAATTCCCTCGTCCAGATCATTAATATATATTGTGAACAGCTGGGGTCCTAGGACCGATCCTTGCGGTACCCCACTAGTCACTGCCTGCCACTCGGAAAACGACCCGTTTATTCCAACTCTTTGCCTTCTGTCCGCCAACCAGTTCTCTAGCCAAGTCAATACCTTGCCCCCAATCCCATGTGCCTTAATTTTGCACGCTAATCTCTTATGTGGGACCTTATCGAAAGCCTTCTGAAAGTCCAAATACACCACACCCACTGGTTCTCCCTTATCTATTATACCAGTTACATCCTCAAAAAATTCCAGTAGATTAGTCAAGCATGATTTACCTTTTGTAAATCCATGTTGACTTTGTCCGATCCTGTCACTGTTTTCCAAGTGCTCTGCTATTACATCTTTTATAATGGACTCCAGCATTTTCCCCACTACCGATGTCAGGCTTACCGGTCTATAATTCCCCGCTTTTTCTCTGCCACCTTTTTTGAATAGTGGGGCAACATTAGCTACCCTCCAATCCATGGGTACTGTTCCAGAGTCTATCGAGTTCTGGAAGATGACCAGCAATGCATCTACTATTTCTAGGGCCACTTCCTTAAGTACCCTGGGATGTATCAGGCCCTGGAGATTTATCGGCCTTCAGTCCCATCAATTTTCCTAACACCATTTCCCTACAAATACTGATTTCTTTCAGTTCCTCGCTTCATCAGGCCCTATGTTCCCCGGCATCTCTGGGAGGTTATTTGTGTCCTCCTTTGTGAAGACAGAACCAAAGTATGTATTTAGTTGGTCTGCCATTTCTTTGTTTCCCATTATAAATTCCCCTGATTCTGACTGTAAGGGACCTACGCTTGACTTCACCAATCTTTTTCTCTTCACATACCTATAAAAGCTTTTACAGTCAGTTTTTTGTTTCCTGATAGCTTACTCTCATATTCTATTTTCCCTTTCTTAATTAATCCCTTTGCCCTCCTTTGTTGAATCCTAAACTGCTCCCAATCCTCAGGATTATTGCTTTTTCTAGCCAATTTATATGTCCTCTCCTTGGATCTAATGCTATCCACCATCTGCTGATGCTCACTTGTGAGCTGTGATACACCAGGTGACAACACTACTCTGTCGTGAAGGTCCCATCGAGGTGTGCGTATCTGCGCTGGCGCTGGTGCTGGGTGCGCTTAACTCTGCTGACGCTGCGTCCTCAGAGGTTGCAGCTTCCTCTGTGGAGTCTCCCGGCTCAGGCTCTTCCTCCTGGATAGTGGGGAGGGGGGCTGTCGATGGTCCTGTGGGGGAGTAAAGGCACGAGTTAGACATGTGATATTAACGTAGCATGCACATGGAATTGTGCAGATGATCATAAGTCAATCTGTGTGAGCATCAGATGCCATAATCAGTCACTCATGCAATGTAAATGAGAGAGATGCAAATCTATTCTGTCACCAGCTTCCTCTGCTGCACCCGTCTGACCATCCCCCACTTCCAGATCCACATCGCCTCCGATGATTTCCAGTGCCGCCTCCTCAGCATTGGTGAGATTGGAAATGGAAGGTGGCCCTCCTCCTGCCATAGCCCTCTCCCTCTTATTGTGGTCTCTTTTCCTGCAATGAGGGACACAAGTGGAGTTTGAGTGATAATGAAGGGGTGAGTGTAGAGAATCCATAGCATAGATGCTTAGAAGGAGACAAAGATAGAGTGAGGTGCCAATACCAAGGGCCCTCCCTGTGCGTTGTTAGTTGTTGTCATTGCATAACAGTGATAGCGAGTGTGAGGGCAGCATAGTCGAATAGTGAAGTGATTGTGTAGATAGAGAGGGATGGTTAAGGTTGCAAGGGATGTAAGGGTAAAGTGGGATGTGCAGGAGTAGGTTGACAATGCAGAGTGCTGGTGATGAGAGGAGATGGGGAGCAGATTGAGAGTAAGTGTGATGTTATACTCACTTTCCCTGCCAGGTCATTGAACCTTCTTCTGCACTGCACCCAGGTTTGAGCGCACAATGATCTGGAGCTGACCTCCTGAGCAATTTGCAGCCAGGCTGCTTTGGCTTCTTCCGCCCAGAGGATGGGAACAGTACCTCCTTGTGCCCTCTGACTCCCTCCACAAGACCATGGAGGGAGTCGTCATCAAATCGGGGAGAGGCCTTGGCCCTTGAAGCAGTCGTGAAGCAGTTGTCAGCACGAAATCCACCATCAAATAATGAGAGAATGAAACAAGGCTGCATGGGCCCCTTAAATGCAACTGGCTCACAGACATCAGCAGAGGCGAGTTGCAGACCCAAAATAACTAATTGGCCAGGGGAGCACTCACGCAGGGACTCAATTGCCCAATTAGGGTAAAATTGCAAAATTTTACCGGCTGAAAGCGGCAGCGGGACTGGAACCCGCCGACCACCTGACCCGCACCCATGGGAAAATCACGGCCTTTGTGTCCTCCTCACAACTTGCTTTCCCACCTATCTTTGTATCATCAGCAAATTTGGCTACAGCACACTCGGTCCCTTCATCCAAGTCATTAATATAGATTGTAAATAGTTGAGGCCCCAGCACAGATCCCTGTGGCACCCCACTAGTTACAGTTTGCGAACCGGAAAATGACCCATTTATCCCGACTCCCTGTTTTCTGTTAGTTAGCCAATCCTCTATCCATGCTAATATATTACCCCCAACCCCGTGAGCTCTTATCTTGTGCAGTAACCTTTTATGTGGCACCTTATCGAATGCCTTCTGGAAATCCAAATACACGACATCTGCTGGTTCCCCTTTATCCACCTTGCTCGTTACATCCTCAAAGAACTCTAGAAAATTTGTCAAACACGATTTCCCTTTCATTAAACCACGTTGACTCTGCTTGATTGTATTATGATTTTCTAAATGTCCTGCTATTACCTCCTTAATAATGGATTCCAGCATTTTCCCAATGACAGATGTTAGGCTAATTGGCCTATAGTTTCTTGCTTTTGCCTCCCTCCTTTCTTGAATAGGGGCGTTCTACGCGGAGTGAACACACGAAAGGCTGCTGGACCGGATAGCATCCCTGGACGGGTACTCAAGGAATGTGCTGATCAGCTGGCTGATGTCTTCACCACCATCTTCAATCTGTCATTGGCCCAGGCAGTAGTCCCTACATGCTTCAAGACCGCTACCATTATTCCTGTGCCAAAACAAACGGCTGTGACGTGCCTGAACGACTATTGACCTGTCGCACTCACACCCATCATAATGAAGTGTTTCGAGAGACTGGTCTTAGCCCACATCAAAGCCAGTGTTCCTGCCTCCCTTGACCAACACCAGTTTGCCTATCGTGCAAACAGATCAACGGAGGATGCAATCACAACTGCTCTACACTCGGCACTGAATCACCTAGATGGTAAGGAGACCTACATCAGAATGCTGTTTATCGACTACAGCTCAGCATTCAACACTATCGTCCCCAACAAGCTGGCCACCAAACTCCAAACTCTTGGCCTGAACACTTCCCTCTGCAACTGGACCCTGGACTTCCTAACAAACAGACCCCAGTCTGTCAAATTAGGTAACCACACCTCCCCCCCACCTGACCCTGAACACGGGGGCCCCACAAGGCTGTGTGCTGAGCCCCCTCCTCTACTCCCTCTTCACCCACGACTGTGTGGCTGTTCATGGTTCCAACACCATCATCAAGTTTGCGGATGACACCACGGTAGTAGGCCAGATCACCACCAACAACGATGAGTCAGCCTACAGGGAGGAGGTCCAGCATCTCGTGAAGTGGTGCGCCGATAACAACCTGGCCCTTAACACCAAGAAAACAAAAGAAATCATTGTGGACTTCAGGAAGTCGAAAGGCGGAAGTCACACCCCCATCCACATCAATGGGGCTGTGGTGGAAAGGGTGGACAGCTTTAAGTTCCTCGGAGTCCACATCACGGAAGACCTCTCCTGGTCCCTCAACACCTCCTCTCTGGTGAAGAAGGCCCAGCAGCGCCTATATTCCTTAAGGAGGCTGAAGGGATGTAATCTGTCACCCCTGATCCTCTCTAACTTTTACCGCTGCACTATAGAGAGCATCCTGACAAACTGTATCACAGTATGGTATGGCAGCTGTAGCTACTCTGACCGGAAAGCCCTGCAGCGGGTAGTCAAAACTGCCCAACGCATTACCGGCACCCGGCTACCGACCATAGAGCACATATACCAGAAACGCTGTCTACGGAGGTCACGGTCCATCATCAAAGACCCTACCCACCCCAGCCACAGTCTGTTCGCCCTCCTGCCATCTGGGAGACGCTACAGATGCATTCGCACCCGTACGACCAGATTTAGGAACAGCTTCTTTCCCAGGGCTGTCATCCTACTGAACTCCACAAATAAACTCTAAAGCCTGCACATCTGCCAATGCACTTTATTATGGTCATATTTATGTTAATATACTACAAGCCAAATGTATGTTGAATGTTTAAATGTCTTAATCCAAATGTACACTCTCGGGAGCCGCAAGCCTACATTTCGTTGTACTGCACTTGTGCACTAACAATGACAATAAAAGTTGATTTGATTTGATTTTGATTTTGATTCATTTGTGGTTTTCCAATCTGCTGGGACCTTTCCAGAATCCAGGGTCTTTTGGTAGATTACAACCAACACATCCACTATCTCTGCTGCCACTTCTTTTAAGACCCTAGGATGTAAGCCATCAGGTCCGGGGGACTTGTCAGCCTTTAGTCCCATTAGTTTGCCTAGTACTTTTTCTGGTAGGTTGAGAAAGCAGTTAAAAAAGCTTACGGGATCCTGGGCTTCATAAATAGAGGTATAGAGTACAAAAGTGTCAAAATTATGATGAACCTGTATAAAACACTGGTTCGGCTCCAACTGGAGTATTGTGTCCAATTCCGGGCACCGCACTTTAGGAAGGATGTGAAGGCCTTAGAGAGGGTGCAGAAAAAATTTACGAGAATGATGACGGGAATGAGGGACTCCAGTTACGTTGATAGACTGGAGAAACTGGGGTTGTTCTCCTTGGAGCAGAGAAGATTGAGAGGAGATTTGATAGAGGTGTTCAAAATCATGAGGGGTCTGGACAGAGTAGATAGAGGGAAACTGTTCCAATCGGCAAAAGGGTCGAGAACCAGAGGACATGGGTTTAAGGTGATTGGCAAAAGAACCAAAGGCGACCTAAGAAAAAACTTTTTTACGCAGCGAGTGGTTAAGATCTGGAAAGAATTTCCTGAAATGGTGGTGGAGGCAGACTCAATCTTATAGTTCAAAAGGGAATTGGATAAGTATCTTAAGGGGGAAAAAATTGCAGGGCTACGGGAAAAGGGCGGGGGAGTGGGACTAGCTGAAGTGCTCTTGCAGAGAGCTGGCATGGGCTCGGCGGGCTGAGTGGCCTCCTTCCGTGCTGTAACCATTCTATGATTCTATAATAGATATAAATTGAGCCAGGAATTTACAGCTCCTTCTGCTTGTGCTTACTTGCACAAGCAGAGGGAGCTTCATACCAGAGGATCAGCAGGATCCTGGAGTGACAGATCTTGGAGTGACAAACTCTGGTGTGACAAATCCTGGTGTGACAGATCCTGGCGTGACAGGTCCTCATGTGACAGATGCAGGTGTGACAGATGCTGGTGTGACAGATGCAGGTGTGACAGATGCAGGTGTGACAGATGCTGGTGTGACAGATGCTGGTGTGACAGATGCTGGTGTGACAGATGCTGGAGTGACAGATCCCGGAGTGACTGATCCTGGACTGACAGATCCTGGTGTGACAGACCCTGGAGTGACTCATCCTGCAGTGACAGGTTCTGGTGTGACAGATGCAGGTGTGACAGATGCAGGTGTGACAGATGCTGGTGTGACAGATGCTGGTGTGACAGATGCTGGAGTGACAGGTGCTGGAGTGACAGGTGCTGGAGTGACAGATGCTGGTGTGACAGATGCTGGTGTGACAGATCCTGGAGTGACAGATGCTGGTGTGACAAACCCTGCTGTGACAGTTTCAGAAGTGACAGATCCTGGAGTGACAGATTCTGGAGTGACAGGTCCTGAGTGACAGATGCTGGAGTGACAGATGCTGGAGTGACAGATGCTGGAGTGACAGATGCTGGAGTGACAGATGCTGGAGTGACAGATGCTGGTGTGACAGATGCTGGTGTGACAGATGCTGGTGTGATGAATCCTGGAGTGACAGATCCTAGAGTGACAGATCCTAGAGTGACAGATCCTGTTGTGACAGATCCTGTTGTGACAGATCCTGGATTGACAGATCCTAGATTGACAGATCATGGTGTGACAGATGCTGGTGTGACAGATGCTGTTGTGACAGATCCTGGATTGACAGATACAGGTGTGACAGATCATGGAGTGACAGATCCTAGAGTGACAGATCCTGCTGTGACAGATGCTGTTGTGGCAGATCCTGGATTGACAGATGCTGATGTGACAGATCCTGGATTGACAGATCCTGGTGTGACAGATGCTGGTGCGACAGATCCTGGTGTGACAGATCCTGGAGTGACAGATCCTGGAGTGACAGATCCTGGTGTGACAGATGCTGGTGTGACAGATGCTGTTGTGACAGACCCTGGATTGACAGATCCTGGTGTGACAGATGCTGGTGCGACAGATCCTGGTGTGACAGATCCTGGAGTGACAGATCCTGGAGTGACAGATCCTGGTGTGACAGATGCTGGTGTGACAGATGCTGTTGTGACAGACCCTGGATTGACAGATCCTGGTGTGACAGATGCTGGTGCGACAGATCCTGGTGTGACAGATCCTGGTGTGGCAGATCTTGGAGTGGTAGATCCTGGAGTGACAGATCCTGGAGTGACAGATCCTGGAGTGACAGATCCTGGAGTGACAGAACCTGGAGTGACAGATGCTGGTGTGACAGATCCTGGAGTGACAGATCCTGGTGTGATATATACTGGTGTGACAGATCCTGGAGTGACAGATTGTAAGGGGTGGTGTGTGTGGTCAGCTTCACCTCTGACTCCCTGAGCGGTTCGAATCGCTCCCACTCCTTTGGTTCTAGACTTCGGACTTATTTGGGGGTTGTAATGAAATTGCAACAGACACCTGGGTTGGTCAAAAGAATTGAGATCTTTATTTTGAGACAGGAAAATATACAATTCAATGAAACTTATACTTTATAAGGGTGGGGAACACTCGGAATATGCGAGGGAGAATTACAATAGACAAAATCCCTTACCCTCCCAACCCCACTATCCTAACTAGGTTGAAAACCAGAGGACCAGGAAATGCTCACCAAATGACTCTCTTGACAGATTGTAGAGGTTCGTGATTTCGGGGTTCTCTTTAGTTGTGGTGGTTGGGGCCTGCTGTACCCCAGACGTGGTAGAAGACTGCACCTGCGTTGGGTCTTCAGTCTTGGTTTGTCCGCTGATGCGGTTAGCTGCGTAGTTGGATTTATCGGGTAAGTACCCAATTTTCTTTGGTTAGGTAAAGTTTTTAGGGTCGTTTGTGTCAAATCTTACCCAGGGATAAGTCAGACTAGCCTGTAGAGTGGAAACAAGTTTGTGATTTTCGAATTCTCGGTGGTTGGTTTCTTGTTGGTTGCGGTGGCCCACTATTACCTGGTTGGTGGTAATATTGGTAGTTGTTGGTTTCTTGAGGCCTTTGGTTGCCGCGATTTCCTTTTCCCTCTGTTCCGTTCTTCTTTCTTCAAGTCTCCGATTCTCCTGTACTGTCTTTCGAACGCAGCGATGATGTTGATCTCTCCTGGATGTTACCGTGCTGTCTTGCCTTTGTCGAACTGTTGCTGAACGTACTGACTGAACTAGCAGGCCTCAATTATACTGGTTTGAGGCCTGGCCTATCTGACAGCCAAATCTTTGTTAAATTTGGTGGGCTCGTTAGTTTTAATATGTTTTAAATCTTTAGCGAGCTTCGGGGATGGTCCGTCTATTTTTAATTGGCTTGTAACTGGTTTCGGGATTGCCTTGAAATCAGTTTAAAATGTGTAAAGCGTTCTGGAAATCTTTCTGATTGGTTTTAAACTGCTGTTTGATTGTCTTTTCCTGCTGAGGCCATGTTTTCTTTTGTTGACTGTTGGCATGTATTGTATTATTCATGTTCTTGGTGGCTCTGTGAGTTTCAGTGGGAACAGTTTTTACTGTCTTTATGTAAAGGTTGGGGTGGCCCAGAACATTCCCAGACGGCCCAACACTCAAACTGTCTGTGTTTCGGGGGCCCATCCCACCTCCCCTTTGTCACAGTTTTCCGCAGGCCTGAACATGCCTTTTAAAACTAGCCAAATCTTCCTGAGGTTTTGATTGTAAGCCCCTTTGGCCCAATATTAATTCAAACAGTCCAATATCTCTTTTCTTATTTGGGGGTTGGGGGGGGGGGAATCTGTGTAATTTTGTGAGCCTTACACAGATCCTGGTGTGACAGATCCTGGTGTAACATATACTGGTGTGACAGATCCTGGAGTGACAGACCCTGGAGTGACAGACCCTGGAGTGACAGATCCTGGTGTGACAGATCATGGTGTGACAGATCCTGGAGTGACAGGTCCTGGTGTGACAGATGCTGGTGTGACAGATGCTGGTGTAACAGATCCCGGAGTGACGGATCCCGGAGTGACAGATCCCGGAGTGACAGATCCCAGTGTGACAGATCCCGGTGTGACAGATCCCGGTGTGACAGATCCCGGTGTGACTGATCCTGGAGTGCCAGATCCTGGCATGACAGATCCTGGAGTGAAAGATCCTGGAGTGACAGATCTTATGTGACAGCTCCTGGAGTGACAGCTCCTGGAGTGACAGCTCCTGGTGTGACAGATCCTGGCGTGACAGATGCTGGAGTGACAGATGCTGGAGTGACAGATGCTGGAGTGACAGATGCTGGAGTGACAGATGCTGGAGTGACAGATGCTGGAGTGACAGATGCTGGAGTGACAGATGCTGGAGTGACAGATGCTGGAGTGACAGATGCTGGAGTGACAGATCCTGGAGTGACAGGTCCTGGTGTGACAGATGCTGGTGTGACAGACGCTGGTGTGACAAACCCTGCTGTGACAGATCCTGGAGTGACAGATCCTGGAGTGACAGATCCTGGAGTGACAGATCCTGGAGTGACAGATCCTGGAGTGACAGATACTGGTGTGACAGATCGTGGAGTGACAGATACTGGTGTGACAGCTCCTGGCGTGACAGATGCTGGTGTGTCAGATCCCGGTGCGACAGATCATGGAGTGACAGATCCTGGTGTGACAGATATTAGTGTGACAGATCCTAGAGTGACAGATGCTGGTGTGACAGCTCCTGGAGTGACAGATGCTGGTGTGACAGATGCTGGTGTGACAGATATTAGTGTGACAGATCCTAGAGTGACAGATGCTGGTGTGACAGATCCTTGTGTGACAGATTCTGGTGTGACAGATTCTGGTGTGACAGTTCCTGGTGTGACAGATCCTGGTGTGACAGATCCCGGAGTGACAGATCCTGGTGTGACCGCAGTACGGCCAACATCTTACATTGACGTGTTAATTCCTATTGGAGCGCCATCTATTGGTATCATCTGGAATGGCTATAGGTCAAGAGCAACAACTACCTGTGGACATTTTAACATGAACAGCTGCATAGGAATGGTAATATAGGAGGATTAACATTGCAAAGTGTCCCAAATGGTTCCTTCCTGTATGAGGCCTCCCACTCTGTTCCACTTTAAAGGCCTGCTGCCGGGGGTTACAGCTGCTCCACTGCCAGGCCATGTAACCATTGAGTACAGACAGGCCCTGGCTTGATGTACTGAGGGGAGCCCTCGCTCACCTGCACAGGTACATTGCTCAGATATTGCTTCCATTGTCCTGTCCCATCTCTTTGTCGGTTTGCTTTTAACCTGCTGCTTGTTTTTCTGATATTTGTTTGGTTCTGACCCCCTGTTTGGAATCTCTCCCTGTTCCCTATCTGTTCCCCCTCTGCTGTTTCCCCTCTATCTCCCTCATTCCCTTTCTAATCCTGAGATTCCCCACATTTGCCCTGTTCACACTGTACACTCTCCAGTTTGTGTATACACGTTCCTGTGCTTTATACAGTGAGCTTTGATCAGTGTTTGTTTCACATTGATGTGGGATCATTGTCTACCTGGCTACTTATACTGAGACCTCTCATTGTCAATTTGTTTCACACAGAACAGTACAAATCCCTTTACCTCACTGTAAAATCACATCATTACAAAAGGGGCATTGCTCAGTTCTACTCGTATTAAAGTAATCCATTCCTGTGTCTGGGTATGTTCCGATACACACCTCTCGCTAGCTCCTTCTGCTGGTGTCTCTCTGTATCACTCACTATACTCAGTCACACCTTTATCTCCTGCTGGTGTCTCTCTGTATCACTGAACTCGGTCACATTTAACAGAAGTGTTAAAACTGTGCAATCCCAGCATTGTATATTAAACTCAGCATGTAGCTGTGGAATGGCTCAATTACCTGTGAGTTACACACAGAACAAGTTCTGTTGTCAGTCTTTAATGAGACTGGATTTCCCTTCAGTCAGACAATCATTCAGCAACGTAACAAGTGCAGTGCTCAAACAGTTTATTACCAGGTGAAAAGCACTTAAAATACTTGCCAGTTTACACCAATTTATACATTGCGGACGTCTCTCATTGGCTGCGATTTTTGGTCCAGAGGAGATATCCACAGCTCCTCACTATGCATCTTCAAGTCGTGCTCCCTACATCCTGTTAACAGCCCCTGTACCTGTTACACAGGGAGCGCTAACTTCACAAGCACTCGAAACCTGCACTGTGCTAATTAACAAGGATGGGATTAATTTTCCTTTTTGACGCTAGTCGTCGTTGATTTCTGTTTGGATTGGCTAATTTAATGAACACTCGCTGCCCCAGTCCCTGCAGTAGAAGTGATTTTAAAAGCCTTTTTAAAAGAAAAAGATACTGACTCTGGCAAACTGAAAGATTCACATTAGTCCGTGAATGGGTATCAAAGGGGCATAAACAGTACCAGAAACAGGAAGGACTTTGTTTTAATGAGAAGAATTACTAGATATTCATGCAAAATCATAGAATTATGGTTAATGCACAGAAGGAGGCCATTCGGCCCGTCGAGCCCGTGCCGGCTCTCTGCAAGAGCACTTCAGCTAGTCCCACTCCCCCGCCCTTTCCCCGTAGCCCTGCAAAATGTTTTCGTTCATGAACTTATCCAATTCCCTTTTGAAAGCAGTAATTGAGTCTGCCTCCACCGCCCTCTCAGGCAGTGCATTCCAGATCGTAACCACTCTCGGCATAAAAAAGTTTTTCCTTATGTAACATTTGGTTCTTCTACCTTAAATCTGTGTCCTCTGGTTCTCGACCCGTCTGCCAGTGGGAAGTTTCTCTCTATCTACTATGTCTAGACCCCTCATGATTTTGAACACCTCTATCAAATCTCCTCTCAACCTCAGCTTCTCTAATCTATCCTCGTAACTGAAGTCCCTCATCCCTGGGACCATTCTTGTAAATCTTTCCTGCACCCTCTCTAAGGCCTTCACATCCTTCCTAAAGTGCGGTGCCCAGAATTGGACACAATACTCCAATTGAGGCCGAACCAGTGTTTTATAAAGGTTCATCATAACTTCCTTGCTTTTGTACTCTGTGCCTCTATTTATGAAGCCCAGGATCCGTACGCTTTTTTAACCACTTTCTCAACCTGCCCTGCCACCTGCAATGATTTGTGCACATATACCCCCAGGTCTCTCTGTTCATGAATTGGTAAATATACTTGAAAAAATAAATGAAAGGATATCGAGAAAGAGCGGGGAGATAAGTTCAGAGCAGAGAGTACTGGTACAATGAGCCCAATGGACTGCATCTGTGCTGAAATCGCTAAGGGATTGAGGGAGCTTTAAATGGGAAATGGAACCAAAAAAATAGCAAATAGAACTGAATGTTATCAAGATTAATAATAGGGGAGGGTAATGGGAAAAATTGATCCTGATGAGAAAAGTAGAGAGCGATTCAAAGACTCACGCCTCATTAATTGAGCGAGGTGATCAGTCAAAACTGACTGAATGCCGAAGAGGAAGGTAATACACACATTGAGGATCGGGATTCGGACCTATGTAATCTGACGAAAGCGGCCATGGGTATTAAAATAGGTAACGGCAACACAAAGAGCAGTACTGCTAGGAATCTAAATGTAAGTGTTGGTGGGGGTGTTAAAGACCAGATTGGATCCTTCAAAGGTTACTTGGGTGGAACTGTTGTGCAGGCCAATGCTGAGACATTGCATCCCTACTCTCCACAACTGTCTCCTAATGCTGGTCCAATTTCTCACCTTTCTCACTGCCTTAAAAACTCAGCTCATCGACTGGTCCATTGGTTTCTCACCCGGTCCATAATTCCTTCACTTCCGGCTCAGTGCCTGATGCTTTGACCTGTGTAACGCATCGCGACGTGTGTGGTGGGTGCTTTGTAACTATGTGTTGTTGCAGGGGATCAGGAAGTGTCTGATCCATAGTGTAGATTCTTGTAATCAATGGGCGCTTTAGACAACTGTGGAACCAGGTGGTACTCCCTAAGAATCTATCATGTGCATACGATAAAAACAAATTCAATATCTACAAGAGAGCTCAGTCACATACACCTAAGATAGTTGGATGTGGCCCGTGGGGGTGGTCGCTCTGGCTGCCTGCCTCTCTTCCACAGTCTGGGTGGCCCTGGAGAAAGATCACACGCTGTCTGCTTGAACACTTGAGGCCTTCCTTGACTGGTGGGTGCTGCAGGGACTGAAAGGCATATTGGACATGATGGCAATATTATTATTTAATTTGATAAGTTTCCTTTGTTTTTTATGATTTATGATTAGTTGTGCCTGTACCTGTAAAAATGGGGCACGTTTGTTAGGTTTTTGTTGTAATGAGGAGATTCACGTTGTCTCTTGAGTAGTAACAAAAATAGTCATTGCTTCAGGTTCAATACTTTTAATATGCTGAAGTGGAGTATTTGAAATAAACACGCGACACCAGGTCTGCGTTTGAAGATTCAAGCAGTCTTTATTCGCACCGGTGGGGAGACAACCTGCTATCTGTCTATCCAGGCTTCTCTCCAATGATACAAAGTTTTAAGCAGACTTTTATACAAAGTTTTGGTACATAATTAGCCTCGTGCACGATCCATCTTAACAATTTGATTGGGTTTTGTCCCGTGTGCACATTCACTGATTGGTTGCCCATGCGGCGTTATATTAAAGTATCGCCTTTATTACCGGAAAAGTATATGTCCGTTATCACCGCAAGCTGTTGTTGCACCTATGACCTTTGTTCATGCCAGATGCGGTTTCACCAATATTGTACTTCTGACTCATTGTCCAGCTTTCCTGCCCTCTAAGACTTTTTACTTCCAACTCATTGTTTTACTTTCCTGCCAGAGCAGATCTTGCATCCTCGAGGCCTCTTATGCTTCCACGTCCGGCTATTTGCAATTGTCTCCAAGTGACACAGCTTGCAGTCGTTAATCATTCTAACACTACTGCAAAATCAACATGTTATTCTTTAGCATTACCTCAACTGCCAGTTCAGCAACTTAGAAAAGGCTTACTACTGCAAAGGCCTATTAGCTCATTCGATTCCCATTCTTAACCCTTTAAGTATAGTAGACCTCAAAAGCCCCACTTCATATGCAAAGCAGTTTACAAGCAGAGGAGATTAAACAGACAGAGTACAATAGATGTAAGCATGCATCCTAACATTGTACTAAACTTTAAAACACAAACTGTCTGTTTTTATATAATTTTGTACCTGTAGTGAACTTGAATCTGCCTCTTTTCCCTTGATTGGATTCCTTCTGGTGCCTGACTGAACATGTCACCGCCCCTTTAGTAATCTTCCCATGGTGTCCATTCTGAATCAAAGTTCAAGCTCCATGTCACATAGTTTCCCTTATCTCATCTGTCCTCAGAACGTTATTTGTCTGCTTTTCTGTGTGAAAAGCAGCTGCAGTTTAATAACTCCTTTCAACTGTCTTTCAAACTTGTACAAAGCCTTCATCTGGCAGGCGTTCAGGTTCCAGGACAATGCTTTATTTCAATTAATGACACACGCACACACACTATCCTGCAATAATATTTCCTATTCACTATGCTAAACTAGCTATTCGTTTTCCCACTATCTTTCTACCAAGTTCATTTGGCTCACAAGTTTATTGTAATTACCTATGTGAATATATAAAGAAAATATATGTTAACTATCAAATGCGCACGACACTATATGCTAGCCTTAATATCCCATCAAGCTGTTTGCCTCTTCCTTCTTCATGTTTCAACATGTCCCATGTCCCAACAGTTTTTTGCTTATGGGTTTGATATGAAAAGACATACACCTGAGATTCCTCAAAGAAATACACAACCACTTTAACGGTTGAGTCCCCGCGTGGTATTAAAGCAAAAACGCACTTCACAAAACAAAATGAAAAGGGTACATATCAACAATATGCAAAGGTTGGTGATATGAATGTATTATAATTAAGAAGTGCCGTCAAATGGATAAAATCTGTGGCCTCTGGATTAACACCTGCAAAAGAAAGAGGTAAACCATTTATTTCTCGCTGTATAAAAAATCTTACATCTCCATGCATTTCCTGTCAGCTATTTACATTACAAATTCCTATGCCCACATTTATAATGGGAACTGGATATGTAAACTTGTCATGCTGTAATTACACTCTGCCTCCAGTGGAGGTGCTGCAGGGCCAGCTCTGGCAAGAGGGTATAATTACAGTCTGAGACATTTGCATGGGCCATTCCCATTATAAATGTGGATGTAGGAATTAATAATAGCAATATAAAAATGAGGACAGAATGTAAATTCTTAAAATGGGGACTGAATTATGTCTGTGTGCCCTGGTCCAATTATCCCCTGCCCTCCAAACACCGATTCACCTAAAGACTACACTTGATCCAGACTCCTGTTTGCAACACCACAGGAAATCAATTAGCATTATATTACAAATCTTGTGTGAGCATGCATTTCCTGTTCACAACTTCACTTCCTGTTGTCACAATATTTGGTCACTTTTTTTGTCAACATTTGACATTGGGAATGCCCAATGTAATCCCGTATTAATGGAAATTCTCTATGTAAACAGGCCAATTGGGGGCGCTGTAACTCCACTGTAGCTTATGCCGCTGTATCCTCCGGCACACTGTGAGCAATGTCATGGGATGTCCGCTGGCCTACAGAACAGTGTGAGATGCATCATCACACATGCAAATTTTTGTACCTGACTTTTTGAGAAAAGACAAAGTAAGCCAGTAATTTCCTGCTGGTTTTTCTGACCCTGTCCTGTCTGCAAAGATTTACAAGCAGAGGCCAATCTGTAGATCACTTGCATCAGTGTGACAGTGGTGGTATAACTGGCCCATTATATTATCGTAGCCAAACAACAGTTTAAACACAAACCTCCTTAGTGATGAAGACGGAATCCAGTACAGGTTTAATTTTACTCATGGAATAGGTGGACGATTCCCCTTCACCTGTTGGACCTGCATTATAAACATATACAATGGGCATCAAGTCAAGAAAAAACAAACTTGTGTGCATATGGCACCTTTCACATCCTCAGCGTCCCAAAGCGTGTCACAGCCAGTGAAGGACTTTCGAATTGCCTTAATGTAGGAAACGTGACGGCTAATGAGCACACATCAAGATCCCCAATCAGCAATGAGGTAAATGACCAGTGGATCTGTTGGTGTTGGTTGATGGAGGAATGTTGGCCAGGACAGTGGGGAGATCTCCCTGCTCTTTGACTAGTGCAACGGGATCCTTTTGCCACCTGAATAGTTGGCCTGGACCTTATTAAACAAGATTAGGGCTCATGGGATTGGGGGTAATATACTGGCATGGATTGAAGATTGGTTAACGGACAGAAAACAGAGAGTAGGAATAAACGGGTCATTTTCGGGTTGGCAGGCTGTAACTAGTGGGGTACCGCGAGGATCAGTGCTTGGGCCTCAGCTATTCACAATCTATATCAATGATTTGGATGAGGGGACCAAATGTAATATATCCAAGTTTGCTGATGATACAAAGCTAGGTGGGAATGTAAGTTGTGAGGAGGATGCAAAGAGGCTTCAAGGGGATATAGACAGGCTAAGTGAGTGGGCAAGAACATGGCAAATGGAATATAATGTGGTGAAATGTGAAGTTATCCACTTTGGTAGGAAAAATAGAAAAGTAGAGTATTTTTTAAATGGTGAGAGATTGGGAAATGTTGGTGTTCAGAGGGACCCGGGTGTCCTTGTACACCAATCACTGAAAGTTAACCTGCAGGTACAGCAAGCAATTAGGAAAGGAAATGGTATGTTGGCCTTTATACATAGATACATAGATACATAGAAGATAGGAGCAGGAGTAGGCCATTCGGCCCTTCGTGCCTGCTCCGCCATTCGATGAGATCATGGCTGATCCTTTAATTCAGTATCCCGTCCCCGCCTTCTCTCCGTAACCCTTAACCCCTTTTGCCCGTAGAAATATATCTAATTCCCTCTTAAATATATTTAATGAGCTGGCGTACACTGCCCTCTGTGGCAATGAGTTCCACAGGTTCACCACTCTCTGAGTGAAGAAATTCCCCCTCATCTCTGTCCTAAATGGTTTAGCCCTTATCCTTAAATTATGTCCTCTAGTTCTGTTCTCACCCGCCAAGGGAAACATTCCTTCTGCATCCAGTCTGTCTAGACCTGTCAGAATTTTATACACTTCTATGAGGTCCCCTCTCAATCTTCTAAACTCCAGTGTGTACATCCCTAAACTACATAGTCTCTCCTCATAGGTCATTCCCGCCATTCCTGGTATCAGCCTGGTGAATCGCCGCTGCACCCCCTCCATGGCAAGAACATCCTTCCTCAGATGAGGCGACCAAAACTGTACACAGTACTCGAGGTGTGGTCTCACCAGTGCCCTGTACAGCTGCAGCAAGGTATCCCTGTTCCTGTATTCTAACCCTTTTGCTATGAAGGCCAGCATACCGTTTGCCTTCTTGACCGCCTGTTGCACCTGCATGCTCGCCTTCAGTGACTGGTGTACAAGAACACCCAGGTCTCTCTGTACTTCCCCCTCTCCCAATCTATTGCCATTTAAATAATAATTTGCCCTCCCGTTCCTGCACCCAAGGTGGATAACTTCGCACTTGTCCACATTATAGTGCATCTGCCATTTATCCGCCCAATCGCCCAGTCTGTCCAAATCGCTCTGGAGCTTCCTGGTCTCTTCCTCTGAGCCCACCCCCCCTCCTAGTTTAGTGTCGTCTGCAAATTTGGAAATGCTGCATCCGACTCCCTGATCCAGGTCATTAATGTAAATTGTGAACAGCTGGGGGCCCAGGACAGATCCCTGTGGTACCCCACTTGTTACTGCCTGCCATTCAGAAAATGAGCCGTTTATTCCAACTCTCTGTTTTCTATCTGACAGCCAGTTCCCTATCCACGCCAAAACTTTCCCCTTTATCCCATGAGCCTCAATTTTCCATGCTAATCTTTTATGTGGGACCTTATCGAAGGCCTTTTGGAAGTCCAGGTACACCACATCTACTGGCTCTCCCCCATCTATTCTACCAGTTACTCCCTCAAAAAATTCCAATAGATTAGTCAAGCACGATTTACCCTTTGTAAATCCATGTTGACTCTGTCCTATCCTGTCCCCATTTGCTAAGTGCTCCGCTATTTCATCCTTAATGATGGACTCCAGCATTTTGCCCACAACTGATGTAAGGCTTACAGGTCTGTAATTACCTGCTTTTTCCCTACCCCCCTTTTTGAATAGTGGGGTAACGTTAGCTACCCTCCAATCCATCGGCACTGTTCCCGAGTCTAATGAATTCTGAAAAATCATCCTTAGTGCATCCGCTATCTCTAGGGCCACCTCCTTCAGTACCCTAGGATGCATGTTATCAGGCCCTGGGGATTTGTCCACCTTCAATCCCTTTAGCTTCCTTAACACCATATCCTTAGAGATATTGATTTGCGTCAGTTCCTCCTTTGCCAATGTCCCTATTTTTCCCGATATCCCAGGGAGGTTTTTTGTGTCTTCCTTCGTAAAGACTGACCCAAAGTATGCATTTAGTTGATCTGCCATTTCCTTATTTCCCATTATATATTCCCCCGTATCTGACTGCAATGGACCAACTTTGGTTTTCACCAGTCTTTTCCTTTTGATATACTTATAAAAGCTTTTGGAGTTAGTTTTTATATTTTCCGCCAGCTTGTTTTCGTAAGCTATTTTGCCCCTCTTGATTATGCCCTTTGCCCTCCTTTGCTCTATCTTAAACTGTTCCCAATCTTCCGCTCTGGCGCTTTTTTTGGCTATTTTATACGCCCTATCTTTGGATTTTATGCTGTCTCTAATTTCCCCTGTTATCCACGGTTGAGTCACCTTTTTAGATTTCCTTTTATGCCAGATTGGTATAAACAATTTTTGCAATTTTGTCATTCTATCTTTAAATGTTTGCCATTGTTTATCTACCTCCAGTCCTCCCAGGAACGTTGTCCAATCAGACCTACTCAGTTCCCGTCTCATGGCATCATAATTCCCCTTGTTTAAATTCAGGACCTTAGTCTCTGAGTCAATTTCTTCGCTCTCCATTTCGAGTGAGAAATCGATCATGTTATGATCGCTCTGACCCAAGGGTCCCCGTACAACAAGATTACTGATTAGTCCCTTCTCATTGCACAGTACCCAGTCCAATATAGCCTGTTCCCGAGTTGGTTCCTCGACATATTGATCCAGATAACCATCCCTCAAACACTCAAGGAATTCCTCCTCCTCATTATTTTTACTGATTAGGCTAGTCCAATCTATATGTAAGTTAAAGTCACCTATGATGACAGCTGTGCTCTTATTGCACGCTTCTCTAATTTCCCTCGTGATGCCCTCCCTAACCTCTATTTTACTATTTGGAGGCCTATATACCACTCCTATTAATGTTTTTCGCCCCTCGCTATTTCTTAGCTCCACCCATATAGATTCTGTATTAACTGAGTTAATATCCTTCTTTTCAATTGCATTTATCCCCTCTTTTACTAGCAATGCTACCCCTCCTCCCTTTCTTTTTTGTCGATCCTTCCTAAATACTGAATACCCCTGTATGTTAAGCTCCCAGCCCTGCTCACCCTGCAACCATGTTTCCGTAATCCCAATTAGATCATAATTATTAACCTCTATTTCCACAGCTAATTCATCTACCTTGTTCCTGATGCTTCTCGCATTAAGGTATAAAACCCTCAGGCTTTTTTTATGCTCACATTTTTTATGAATTAGTTTGGCCCTTTGTTTTTGTTCCTCACCCTTTTACCATTTATTTCTGTCTGCCTTTCACTTTCCTCTATTTCACTACATAGGTTTCTAGCCCCCTGCCATACTAGTTTAAATGCTCCCGAACTGCTTTATCAAAAATTACCCCGAGAACATCAGTTCCATCTCTGCACAGGTGTAGACCGTCCCTTTTGTATAGGTCACACCTACCACAAAACTGGTTCCAATGCCTCAAAAATTTAAAACCCTCCCTCTTACACCACTGCTCAAGCCACGTATTTAGCCTAACTATCCTGTTCTCTGTACTCTTACTAGCACCTATTACAAGAGGATTTGAGTATAAGAGTAAAGATGGCTTACTGTAATTATATAGGGCCCTGGTGAGACCACACCTGGAGTATTGTGCACAGTTTTGGTCTCCTTACCTAAGGAAGGATATACTTGCCATAGAGGGAGAGCAACAAAGGTTCATCAGACTGGTTCCTGGGATGGGGGAATTGTCCTATGAGGAGATATTGAGTAGACTAGGCCTATATTCTCCAGAGTTTAGAAGAATGAGAGGTGATCTCATTGAAACATACAAAATTCTGACAGGACTAGACAGACTAGATGCAGGGAGGATGTTTCCCCGGGCTGGGGAGTCTAGAACCAGGGGTCACAGTCTCAGAATATGGGGTCGGCCATTTAGGACTGAGATGAGGAGAAATTTCTTCACTCAGAGGGTGGTGAATCTTTGGAATTCTCTACCCCAGAGGGCAGTGAAGGCTCAGTTGTTGAGTATTATCAAGACAGAGATCGATAGATTTTTGGAAATTAAGGGAATCAAGGGATATGGGGATCAGATGGGAAAGTGGTGTTGAGGTAGAAGATCAGCCATGACCTTATTGAATGGCCTACTCCTGCTCCTATTTCTTATGTTCTTATGTACCACAGGTAGGGTAGTGACTAGAAGCTGAAGAGCATTGATCTGTAACCATGCTGTGTAAGATTGGTGATTGGATCCATTAACTCCCTTTGTTGAAATAGTGGATGAGGAATTTTTCACCAAATGTGCTGATGTGTTTTGTTGCTGATGTTACACAGTGGGACATCAACCGCATGGCCTCTGTCGAAGCAGTTATTAGGCCAGCAACTGCATCAAGGTCGATAGTTCTTTGGCTTGTCAGCTGCTTGACCGCTATTTGCATTTTGCTGTCGCCGGCACAATCAGGGTGAACGAAACCGGCACACCAACTTGCCATTCCGGTCCTTGAAACCAACGGAAAGAGGGTCAGTCATCTTTTGTTCCATTCAGTAGAGAAGCTAGAAGTGATTCTTGTATTAAATTAAATTCCCAAGGGGCCACACAAACTGCCGGGCACCGGTCTCACACGGGAGGCTCAGGAGTGTGAGGAGCAGCTGGTAAATTCAAGTTATACTATCAGCTGCGCATTGTCCTCCGCCAAGCAATAAAGGAGCTGGCAGAGAGAGAGAGAGAGAGTGGACAGACCCAGTACTCTCCCCATCTGTTTTAAATATTTCAATTAAAGTTTTAAAGAACGTTCTCAGGCTGTCCCTCTGTTAACATTAAACTTGGCTTTGCAGACTGCAGTCTAACCAACTTGAGATTCTCCATGGGGTCGGGGTTTACCCCTCTTTAATATGGTCCAGAGCCCCTTTTCAAATCAGTGGCTTGGCTTTCAATATAAATATTGTATCCAGTTTTAGGAACCTTACTTTAGGAGAGATGTTGAGTCTTGTGAGACAATGCAAAGATTCACTGAGCTGATCCAGGGATGAGAAAAAGAAAAGACTTGCATCTCTATAGCTCCATTCATGACCTCAGAACTTCCCAAAGCGTTTTACAGCCAATGAAATAGTTTTGAAGTGTAGTCGCTGTTGTAATGTAGGGAAACGTGACAGCTAATTTACACACAGCAAGCTCCCACAAACAGCAATAAGATAAATGACTAGATAATCTGTTTTAGTGACGTTGTTTGAGGGATAAATAATGGCCAGGACACCAGGGTAACTCCCCTGCACTTCTTCGAAATAGTGCCATGGGATCTTTCACCTCCACCTGAGAGAGCAGACGGGGCCTCAGTTTAACAGCTGATCCGAAAGACGGCATCACCGACAGTGCAGCAGTGGAGTGTCAGGCTAGAGTTTGTGTGAAAGTCCTTGGAGTGGTACTGTGAACTCAGGACATTCTGACTCAGGCAAGAGTGCTACCCACTGAGCCAAGGCTGAGAGGCTTTAGTTATGAGGGAAGACTACAGAAACTGGACCTTTTTTCATTAGAACAAAGAAGGCTAAGAAATGATCCGATGGAGGTGTTCAAAATCAGGAGAGGTTTCAGCAAGGTAAATCGGAGGGGGGTGGTGGCGGGGGTAATTATTTCCACTGGTCGGTGAGCTGGTAACTAGAGGACATCAATTGAGGATCAGCAGCAAACGAAAGAAATGAGGTTAGGAGAATTTTTTTTATACAGAAGGTCGTGGAGGAAGCAGACTCATTAACATATTTTAAAAAGGGAAGTGGAAAAATCTTTGGAAGAGAAAATTTTTAAAGGGTCTGAGGTAAGTGGGGCCGAACGAATAGCTTTTTCAGGGAGCTAGCACAGATATGATGGGCTGAATGGGCTCGTCCTGTGTTGAAAGATTCTATACAGCTGCTTGTGTACCTGAAACCGCTTCAGTGCCGCAACCAGCTACTTTACACTGGGGATGTTGCAGCCTGTATGTTAATGTTTTACCCTTGCAAAGATTAAAGCAGTAAAACAAAAGGTCTGGAAATAACGGGGTGATGTCATCACACAGACGTTAACACGCCCAGGTCTAATTCCGCAATCTCAGCGGAGGCGGTGACCCATCGCAGTACTGTCCCTGTTAAACAGCGGAGAGAGGGATGTGATACAACGCGTTAACCGAGTAAGCCCCCCTGTAGTCATCGTAAGACTTTTTTTCTGAATGTGTTGGACAATCTCTACCCCTTTCTGTCAGTGGCTTGTTCCACCTTCAGGCACAGGCGACACTTAAATCTTTACCAACGTTTGACTTCAGGTTTTGAGCGATTGGTTTATTATCTGTTTCCCTGCCGTTGACCCGTTTACCATCTGCTGTACCAGGCTGCTGTACACTGTCAGTAAGTTTTATTTTCAAAGCATTCCCTCATCAAGGCCAACTTTTCTACACCAACCGGCTCAAATCCGATGCGTTCTTGACCATTCATGTCTGTGTAAAGTCCTGGTAAAATTGAAAGATGTCGTAAATATCAGTATTACCATCAAAGCCTGTGGCGCCTCTGTTAGCCATAGTCATGGACCCAGGACTGTGCCATTCCCAATCGTCTTCCGCCCACTTCTCTGATATAATTTTGCTCTGTTCATTATACCTGTTAAAAGACACAAGCACCAGAGAATTACACTTCGAAAAAAGGGAAATGGAACTACTTTGTAGGGACCTAGATGACCAGGTGGGTTGGCACACTGTCCTTCCAATCCTTGCACCATCTTAGCAACTTGGTTCAAGAGGTCACAGCAATGCTGGTGTGGGGAATGGAATATGTTGCATTCAACCCCACTAAGTAATATGTACTTCAGTCCCAATAAGAAGCTCAAGAGCAGCAATTGCATGGAAAGCACCATCACCTCCGGGTTCCCCTCTAAGTCACACACCATCCTGATTTGGACACATAACGCTGTTCCAACATCGTCACTGGGCCAATATCCCGGAATTCCCCATTCAACAGCAAGGCCAACGCCAGAGGTGGAAAGCTTTGAGAACCCTAGGTCCAAAGTCACTTGTCCCTGAGCATGCCACATGCCATGTCTCAAATTACTCACGTACTGTATCCCAAAATGTTATTTTCTGAAAGAAATTTATCTCATTTACATTTGAATGAATCAATCGTAACCAGTTACGCCATCACCCTGGGACCCTGTTACATAGATTGACCACTGCTTTAGTGAAATGCTGTTTCCGCAGATTAGTTTTGAATTTACCCTCCTTTCAAACGCAGGCCATGTCCTCTGGTTCTACTGTTCTGGCCAAGATGAAACACCTTGTCACGGTTGACATCTAGCGCCTTCAGAATCCGAAAAACCTCTCAGCCTTCTTTACTAATGAGAACATGCCCAGTTGACATAATTGCTCCTTATTGTCTAATCCCTTCATCCCCTCAAACATTCTGGTTTCTCTCTTTATCCTTTCAATAGCTGTAATATCCTTTCTGTACTGTGGCGATCAAATCTGTACACAGTATTCTGTGCAGTTACACCAGTGATGTAATTGGTAAACACACCTGGGGTGAGTGTAACCTGAGCCTCTGGTCTGTATGGCTCAGTGGTTCACCACGTGGTGCATTTACAGACCGAGCCAGGGGCAGCTTCCAGATATTTATCAATAGAGACTTTGGGCTAAAAATTCATCATAGCCAAGGAATGGGCGGCGTTAGGACAAAAGATGGTGAATTAGCGTCAGATGAAAATGCCCTAGACTGCTCGCAAAATTCGTCCTCCCTGCTCAATAAAACGATTGGAGTCTTAAATCAAGTCTAAAACTCCAAGCTCATTGGCGTTACACTTAAAGGCTGGACCAATATCGGGGGCAGTCTAATCGCAACTCATGATTGCCAGAGACTTTTTTCACTAATTAAAGGGGAGGTTCATTGACACTGCAGCACCTCATTATCAGCATTGTTGGCTGTGCAGCTGCCTCAACAACCATAAGAAGGACAAGGAGAAGGAGCAATTATTTACAAATCCTCAAGGCAGATCGCCACCCCAGGGAGAGAGCCCGCAGGTTTTCCTTTGGAGGCATTGGTTTTAGCGCTGGAGAGAAGGCGGGCAGTCTACCCACCAACTGGCAGGAGGCCCTCGCCATAAGTCTGCCGCACTATGTGCAGGGAGGTGGCACACCACATCACAGACCATCCGTCCGGAAGCCTGATTTTCCACCTCCCTCCTGTTCCTCATCGTCATCATCCCCGTCCTCCTCCCTCTGCGCACATGTTCCCATTTTTCTCGCTGTCTACGCTTCCTCTGCCGTAGATCCTGGAGGGCGAGGTGACATGCCAGTACAGCCCCCATTAACCTTACCAAGTGTTGCAGTGTGAATCTTTGAAGCATAAATGTAGCTACTTTGTACTTGCCACAACACTCCTGATACCAAAGAACCATCAAATCACTAAATAAAACTGTTGCAGTAGCTGAAACTAACAAAAAACCACTGAAACTTCACCAACCTGTCAGATGCGAGTGATTGGGACTGACCCCTTTAAAGGAAATTAATATTAGTAAAAAAATAGTGCTGGAGAAATTAATGGGACTGAGAGCTGATAAATCCCCAGGGCTTGATAATCTGCATCCCAGAGCACTAAAAGAGGTAGCCATGGAAATAGTGGATGCATTGGTTGTCATCTTCCAAAATTCTACAGATTATGGAACAGTTCTGGCAGATTGGAGGGTGGCAAATGTAACCCTACTATTTAAAAAAGGAGGGAGAGAGAAAACCGGGAACTACAGACCGGTTAGCCTAATATCAGTAGTAGGGAATATGCTAGAGGCTATTATAAAGGATGTGATAACAGGACACTTAGAAAATATCAACGGGATTAGTACAAAGTCAACATGGATTTATGAAAGGGAAATCGTGTTTGACAATCCTACTGGAGTTTTTTGAGGATGTAACTGGTAGAATAGATAAGGGAGAACCAGTGGTTGTGGTGTATTTGGATTTTCAGAAGGCCTTTGATAAAGTCCCACATAAGAGGTAAGTGTGCAAAATTAAAGCACATGGGATTGGAGGTAATATACTGGCATGGATTGAAAATTGGTTAACAGACAGGAAACGGAAAGTAGGAATAAATGGGTCTTTTTCGGGGTGGCAGGCAGGGATCAGTGCTTGGGCCCCAGCTATTCACAATATATATCAATGATTTGGATGAGGGAACCAAATGTAATATTTCCAAGCTTGCTGACAACACAAAACTGGGTGGGGTTGTGAGGAGGATGCAAAGAGGCTTCAAGGTGATTTAGACAAGTTGAGTGAGTGGGCAAATACATGGCAGATGCAGTATAATGTGGATAAATGTGAAGTTATCCACTTCGGTAGGAAAAATAGAAAGGTAGAGTATTATTTAAATGGTGATAGATTGGGAAATTCTGATGTACAAAGGGACCTGGGTGTCCTTGTACACCAGTCACTGAAAGCAAACATGCAGTTGCAGCAAGCAGTTAGGAAGGCAAATGGTATGTTGGCCTTCATTGCAAGAGGATTTGAGTACAGGAGCAAGGATGTCTTACTACAGTTATACAGGGCCTTGGTGAGTCCACACCTGGAGTACTGTGTGCAGCTTTGGTCTCCTTACCTAAGAAAGGATATACTTGCCATAGAGGGAGTGCAGCGAAGGTTCACCAGACTGATTCCTGGGATGGCAGAACTGTCGTATGAGGAGAGATTGGGTCAACTAGGCCTGTATTCACTAGAGTTTAGAAGAATGAGAGAGGATCTAATTGAAACGTATAAAATTCTGACAGGGCTAAACAGACTGGATACAGGGAGGATATTTCCCCTGGCTGGGAGGTCTAGAACGAAGGGTCACAGTCTCAGGATATGGGGTAGGACATTTAGGACTGAGAGGAGGAGAAATTTCTTCACTCAGAGGGTGGTGAACCTGTGGAATTCTCTACCACAGAAGGCTGTGGAGGCCACATCACTGAATTTATTTAAGAAGGAGATAGATAGATTTCTAGACATAAAAGGCTTCAAGGGGTATGGGGAGAGAGCGGGAATGTGGTATTGAGATAGAGGATCAGCCATGATCATAATGAATGGCAGAGCAGGCTCGAAGGGCCGAATGGCCTACTGCTGCTCCTATTTTTCTATGTTTCTATAACAAAGTGATTATCTGTAGGAACATTTCTTGTGTTCTGCGCGTGCGCGCGGTAGACCCCGCCCTTTTTTGCGCATGTGCACCGGATCCCCTTTGCATGCGCGTTGTCACCAAGGTCCGGTCGTGCATGCACAGTACCTCACAGTTGTGGCTGGAGTGCTGTGTGGGCCACGCTTTGTTCAGCTCCGTGGCAGAAGGCCCGTCACTAGATCCATGGGGAGAAGGGAGGATCGAAAGGGGAGAGAGAGCAGGGGAATCGGAGTGAGAGAGGGATGGTGGAGAGAAGGAAACGGAGGGAGAGGGAATCGGAGGGGGAGAGAGGGAATCAAAAGGAAAGGATCTCAGAGGGAGGGAGGAGACAGGGAGGAATCGGAGGGAGAGGGACTGAGGGAGGGAGGAGAGAGAGGGGAATGAGAGGGGGAGAGGGAATCGGAGGGAGGAGCGAGGGAGAATCGGAGGGAGGGGAGAAAGGGAATCAGGGACAGGGACTCTGAATCGGAGGGAGGGGGAGAGAGGGACTCGGAGGGATAGGGAATCGGAGGAAGGGGCACTCGGCGGGAGGAGAGGGGGAATTGGAGGGGTGAGAGAATCGAAGGGAGGAGGAGAGGGACTCGAAGGGAGAGGGAATCGGAGAGGGGAGAGATGGACTCAGAGGGAGAAGGAATCAGAGGGGGTGAGAGTGAATCGAAGGGAGCGGGGGTGAGTGAGGGACTTGGAGGGGGAGAGAGGGGGACTCAAAGGGGGGGAGAGAGGAGGTCAGGAACTCTGTGGGGGGGATAAAGAGTACCGAGAGCACAGTGGGGATGGCAGAAGAACGTGATCCAGGTCAAAAGTGGGGGGGGGGGGGGCGGGGGAGTTGAGAGAGAGAATGTGATCCAGATGGTAAGACGGATCACGTTCTTCCAACCCCACCGTCCTTACACCTGCAACACATTCTCCCTCTTCTCTCCCTACACCTGGTTGATTTCTCGGAAAGCTCGGTGCATGTGTGGCAAGTGACATCATTGGACTGGACTAAATCCGGAAGTAACGACACTGTCACTATTCACTTCATACCCAATGAACCTGTTAACAATCCGAGATCCACACACATCTATGGCAGGGCGGAGGGCGTGGGGAAGGTCAGGAACTGTTTGCGGGGAGAAGGTCATGAATCCGTGGGGGAGGAAGTGGGCAGGGGAAGAAGTTCAGGAACCCGTTTGGGGGGGTTGGGGGGAAGAAGGTCAGGAAATTGGGTAGGGGGAGATCATCAGGAACTTGGGCAGGGAGAGAAGGACAGGAACTCTGGTCGGGAGGGAGGAGGTCAGAAACTTGGGCAGAGGGAGGTGGAGAAGGTCAGAAACTTGGGCGGGGGGGAAATAGGTCAGGAACTTGGGCGGGGGGGGGAAATAGGTCAGGAACTTGGACGGGGGGAAATAGGTCAGGAACTTGGGCGGGGGGGAAGTAGGTCAGGAACTTGGGCGGGGGGGGAAATAGGTCAGGAACTTGGGCGGGGGGAATAGGTCAGGAACTTGGGTGGGGGGGGAAATAGGTCAGGAACTTGGGCGGGGGGAATAGGTCAGGAACTTGGGCGGGGGGGAAATAGGTCAGGAACTTGGGCGGGGGGAAATAGGTCAGGAACTTAGGCGGGGGGAAATATGGTCAGGAACTTGGGCGGGGGGGAAATAGGTCAGGAACTTGGGTGGGGGGGGAAATAGGTCAGGAACTTGGGCGGGGGGAATAGGTCAGGAACTTGGGCGGGGGGGGAAATAGGTCAGGAACTTGGGCGGGGGGAAATAGGTCAGGAACTTAGGCGGGGGGAAATATGGTCAGGAACTTGGGCGGGGGGGGAAATAGGTCAGGAACTTGGGCGGGGGAAATAGGTCAGGAACTTGGACGGGGGAAATAGATCAGGAACTAGGGCGGGGGGGAAATAGATCAGGAACTAGGGCGGGGGGGAAATAGGTCAGGAACTTGGGCGGAGGGGCAATAGGTCAGGAATTTGGGCGGGGGGGGAAATAGGTCAGGAACTTGGGCGGGGGTGGAAATAGGTCAGGAACTTGGGCGGGGGGAAATAGGTCAGCAACTTGGGCAGGGGGGGGGAAATAGGTCAGGAACTTGGGCGGAGGTGGAAATAGGTCAGGAACTTGGGCGGGGGTGGAAATAGGTCAGGAACTTGGGCGGGGGGTGGGAATAGGTCAGCAACTTGGGCTGGGGGGAATAGGTCAGGAACTTGGGCGGGGAAAATAGGTCAGGAACTTGGCGGGGGGAAATAGGTCAGCAACTTGGGCGGGGGGTGGGAATAGGTCAGCAACTTGGGCTGGGGGGGAATAGGTCAGGAACTTGGGCGGGGAAAATAGGTCAGGAACTTGGCGGGGGGAAATAGGTTAAGAACTTGGGCGGGGGGGGGAATAGGTCAGGAACTTGGGCTGGGGAGGGGGTGGAGTAGGTTGGGAACTTGGGCGGGGGAGAGGAGGTCAGGAACTTGGGCAGAGAGGGGGAGGAGCTCAGAAACTTGGGTAGTGGGGCAGGAACGTGTTTGGGGGGGGTGGTGGGAGAAGGTCTTAACCCTTGAGGGTGTGCCCTGTCTGTTTCAAGTGAGCTCTGTTTTGTCTGGAGTAGGCAGTCAGAATGGCTCGAATTACACTTAAACTGTATCAATTTTTCTTCAGTATGGTTGGTAGTTATTCTGGTGACTGCCTGTGCCTCTAGATGCCTTTTCATAGCTGTTCTCCTGACTATTGTAGGTACCATATTCTGGAGCTAACTGATTATGTAGGCAGGGAGGATCTAATTATACATTCCAGAGAAACTGCTGGGTGTGTCTTGCCCTCCAAGGGGACCAATCAGTAATCAGGACTTGTCATCCAAGGGGACCAATCAGAGCTTTAGGTGTTGCAAATAAACACGTCCTAAAAAAGTGCTCGGCAAACTTATGGGTCTAAATGCTGACAAGTCCCTTGGAGCTGCTGGCCTGCATCCTAGGATCTTAAAAAAAGTGGCTACAGAGATAGTGGATGCATTGGTTGTAATCTTCCATATTTCCCTTTACTCTGGAAAAGTACCTGCGGATTGAAAAACTGTAAATGTAACGCCCTTATTCAAAAAAGGAGGGAGACAAAAAGCAGGAAACTATAGGCCAGTTAGGCTAACATCTGTCATTGGCAAAATGCTGGAATCCATTATTAAGGAAGTAGTAGCAGGGCGTTTAGAAAATCATAATACATCAAACAGAGTCAACATGGTTTTATGAAAGGGAAATCGTGTTTGACAAATCTATTAGAGTTCTTTGAGGAGGTAACGAGCAGAGTGGATAAAGGGGAACCAGTAAATGTAGTGTATTTGGATTTCCAAAAGGCATTCGACGAGGTGCCACATAAAAGGTTACTGCATAAGATAAGAGCTCATGGTGTTGGGGGTAGTACATTAGATTAGATAGAGGATTGGCTAACTAACAGAAAACAGAGTCGGGATAAATGGGTCATTTTCAGGATGGCAATCTGTAACTAATGGGGTGCCACGGGGATCAGTGCTGGGTCCTCAACTATTTTCATTCTATATTAATAACTTGGATGAAGGAAGTGAGTGTATTTTAGCCAAATTTGCAGACGATACAAAGATCGGTGGGAAAGCAAGTTGTGAGGAGGACACAGAGTCTGCAAAGGGATATAGATAGATTAAGTGAGTGGGCAAGAATTTGGCAGATGGAGTATAATGTGGGAAAATGTGAAGTTATCCACTTTGGTAGGAAGAACAGAAAAGAAAAATATTATTTAAATGAAGAAAGACTACAGAATGCAGCAGTACAGAGGGATTTGGGTGTCCTTGTACATGAAACACAAAAAGTTAACATGTAGGTGCAGCAAGATTTCAAGGGGGATAGAGTATAAAAGTAGGAAAGTCTTGCTACAACTGTATAGGGCGCTGGTGAGACCTCACCTAGAGTACTGCGTACAGTTTTGGTCCCCTTGTTTAAGGAGGGATATACTTGCATTAGAGGCAGTTCAGAGAAGGTTCACTAGGTTGATTCCTGGGATGGAAGGGTTGTCTTATGAGGAAAGGTTGAGCAGGTTGGGCCTATACTCATTGGAGTTTAGAAGAATGAGAGGTGATCTTATTGAAACATATAAGATTCTGAGGGGGTTGGACAGGGTAGATGCTGAGAGGATGTTTCCCCTCATCAGGGAATCTAGAATGAGGGGGAATAGTCTCAGAATAGGGGGTCGCCCATTTAAGATGGAGATGAGGAGGAATTTCTTCTCTTAGAGGGTCGTGAATCTTTGGAATTCTTTACCCCAGAGAGCTGTGGAACCTGAGTCATTGAATATATTCAAGGCTGAGATAGATAGATTTGTGAGCAACAGGGGAGTCAAGGGTTATGGGGAGCGGGCAGGAAAGTGGAGTTGAGACCAAAATCAGATCAGCCATGATCTTGAGGGGCCGAATGGCCTGCTCCTGCTCCTATTTCTTATGTTCTTAAATAACGTCCCTGGAGCCGGCTTTCTGGTGCTGCACACCAGCTCTCCATGTTGTTGTTAACTCCAGGCATTGAGGTAAGCGTCGAGAAGCAATTCGGCAAATCGGGCGTTCAGTGAGCGTTACATACTGACATCACAATCTCCATGGTGTTGAAGTCCCCGGCGATCGCTGTTACCGGCAGCGCTACAGGGGTCCCGATTTGGAATGTGCCGCTGGGATCGACAGGAGCTGTCATTACAGCTCTCAATGTCGCATTAGCACCATCTACTGCCACTAACGGGCGGCGCTAAGGGGACAAATTTTTCCCCCTTTGCGTTTCTGTTAAATCTTTTTTTTATTGTCAGGGTTTTTCAAGATCTATTCGACTTAGTTTTACAAGGAAAGGCAAAGATACAAAGCCATTTAGATGGTCATATTTTACCGTACCTTTTTCTCATGACCTTTCGCAACTTCACCTGGTAGATTGTGAGGGCCAAAACGCCCAGAATAAGCAGGATCATTGTCACTGATAAACCACCGATCAAACCGTTCTTATGAATCCGGATGTTACAGAAATCTCCAAAGTACCAGTAGTCTTGAGTCATGTCACAGCTGGGAAGAAGTGAAGAGAAAAATCTACCATTACTAGCAGACATCCCATTCCATTGCTCATGGTACATCAAGGTTCTGAGGACAGGAGATTCATACCATGTAACACACAATGTATTATTGCATGCTTAACTTGGCATGTCCCTTTTGAGGCTCCACAGTGTAATGGCTGTATTTCCTGGGTCAGGTAGAGGCTAGTTGTTCAGTTAGAGCCACATTATTCAATTAGAGGACATTAGTGGCTAATATGATACTTTATAGAAAGAAACACTTGGATTTCTATAGCGCCTTTCACAACCTCAGGACGTCCAAAATGCTTTACAGCCAATGAAGTATAGGAACTGTTGTACCATAGAAAACATGGCAACCCATTTGCGCACAGCAAGATCCCACAAGCAGCAATGACATAATGAGTAAAAAATCTGTTTTTAGTGACGGTGGTTGATGGATAAATATTGGCCCAGGACACCGGGGCGAATTCCCCTGCTCATCTTTGATATAGTGGCCATGGGATCTTTTACATCCACCTGAGAAGGCAGGTGGGGGCCTCGGTTTAATGTCTCATCCTAAAGATGGCACCTCCGACAGTGCAGCACTCCCTCAGTACTGCACTGAAGTGTACTATAACGGGGCTATAAAGGTATATAAGGATATGAGAAGCAAGGCTTAGTTGATTGTTCAGTCTTACTAGCATATGGGTCCATTACTTTTCATTCCACACTTTCCATTCCCACATTTCACAGAGTCGTTCCTTGCTGAATTACATAATGAAGCACATATGGCCTTGGTATTGGTCAGAACCAGTTTATAATACTGCTTTAAATTCTCGGGAACCTTTGAAGCACACGTATCTGTTGATAGTAAAATAAGTACAAGTTATTATCGAGCTCTAATACATTAAATATCTCACATCTGCAATCACTCCCTGTCAACTGTTTACAATATCAATTCCCACTTCTACATTTGTACAAAGTTTGTGCAAAAAGTCTGGCAAAATCGTGACAAATGGAAGTAAGGATTTGTAGACAGCAAGTACGTGCAGACATAACATTTAAAATATTTTATAGACGTCTCACATCTAGTATGTATCAGTCACATTTAGAATCATAGAAGCTTACAGCACAGAAGGAGGCTGTTTGGCCCATTGTGCCTTGGAAAGAGCGCTCTCCAATTAGTCCCACTCCCTAGCTTTTTCCCCATAGACCTGCAAATTTTTCCTTTGCAGGTATTTATCCAATTCTCTTTTGAAAATTACTATTGAATGTGCTTCCACCGCCCTTTCAGGCAGCGCATCCCAGATCACAACTTACTGCGTAAAAAAAATTCTCCTCCTCTCCCCCTCTGGTTGTGCTCCCAATATTCTTAAATCTGTGTCCTCTGCTTACCGACTCACCCGTCAGTGGAAACAGTATTTGCAAAATGTCAAAAGTATTAAAAAAGGTGCGCAGATATATTGATTTATATTTCCTAACAGGTTATTCATTAATAGGAACACAACATTAATACTGCAACAATATAAATAACAGTAAAAAGATTGCACCCCTTACCAGTCACAACGGCGTCTTGCACTGTTGCATGGCTAGTGTCGAATACGAATCCATCGCAGTCAGCTGCAGTTTAGAATGCAAGATTATGTGAATCACTTCTTATCATGAAGTATCAGTGGATAATAAATACTCCAACTGTGCTGGACTTGGAGTTTTCTTTTCTGAATTTGCTGCTGACTAAGGCGAGTGATATTAGTGCTATGAAATGGAACACAGCAAAGTCCCCTCTACATTGCCCATCAAAAACTCCCATGTCAGGTACAGCACAGGTTAAATACAGAGTAAAACTCCCTCTACACTGTCCCATCACACAGTCCCAGGGCAGGTACAGCGTGGGTTAGATACAGAGTAAAGCTCCCTCTACACTGTCCCCATCAAACACTCCCAGGGCAGGTACAGCGCGGGTTAGCTACAGAGTAAAGCTCCCTCTACACTGTCCCATCAAACACTCCCAGGGCAGGTACAGCGCGGGTTTGATACAGAGTAAAGCTCCCTCTACACTGTCCCATCAAACATTCCCAGGGCTGGTACAGCACGGGTTAGATACAGAGTAAAGCTCCCTCTACACTGTCCCCATCAAACACCCCCAGGGCAGGTACAGCACTGGTTAGATACAGAGTAAAGCTCCATCTACACTATCCCATCAAACACTCCCAGGGCAGGTACAGCACAGGTTAGATACAGAGTAAAGCTCCCTCTACACTGTCCCATCAAACACTCCCAGGGTAGGTACAGCACGGTGTGAGGGTGCCGGTTAGTTCTCCTAGTAACCCCTAGGTGGCACCTTTATGAGTGGTTACCCCTGTGTTAAATCCCTTATTGACTGTTATTGGGCTTATGAGTTTCACCTGTGATTTGTAGTATCTTAGTTCTGTTTTTCCCCTTCTCTGTGCTCAGTCTTGATAAGCCTTTGTGCCAAGTGGTTGCTTGTTAGAGCTTCTAAAGTGTAATTGTATCTTTGTGTTTATTAAGTAAAGTACTTTGTTTGAACTTTATACCTGCCTCAAGCCTTGTCTCTGCACTTGGGTCCAGAACCAGCCTCGCCCTGACAGCAAGACTGAGCCAGTATGGACCCAGCAGTGATGGAGGAACTTCGTTCTATTCTCTCCCTTCAGGGTGCTTTCCTCGGCCGCCTTGAGCAACTTCTCCAAGGCATTTCGGACAAGGTAGATACGTGGACTCAGACCATTCAACACCTAGCTGCTGTGGCTTCTGCTCGGGACGTTCCTCTTCGGTCAGTTCCTTTGGGTGCTACCCCACCGGTCGCCGATCGCCAGACTTACTGAGAGCCTCGCCTATCGGCGCCGGAGCGCTATGATGGTGATCCAGGCAAGTGTCGTGGCTTCCTGACCCAGTGCTTCCTGGTTTTTGAACTTCAACCTTCCATGTTCCATTCATCTCGCTCTAAGGTAGCATTCATTATTTCACTACTTTCGGGAAAAGCTCTCGCCTGGGCTACCGCTATCTGGGAGCAGCAATCTTCGGTCTGCTTTGATGTTGTCGATTTCACCGCTGAGATGGGCAAGGTCTTTGACCATCCTGTGAGTGGACGGGAGGCAGCTAAGAGACTTTTGAATCTCTGCCAGGGCGGCTGCAGCGTAGCCGACTTTGCCATTGAGTTCCGCACACTCGCTGCGGAGAGTCGCTGGAACACCGAGGCCCTTCTTTCCATGTTTTTTTACGGCCTTTCCGGAACTATCAAGGATGGACTAGCGTCCAGAGAGATCCCGGAGGACCTTGACACGCTCATCTCCCTTGCTGTCAGAGTGGATAACCGCCTCCGGGAGCATGCTAGAGAGAGGAGATTCACTACTTCCACAAGGGTGAAATCGTCTGGTGTTCCGGATCTGACCAGGAGTTTCCAAGTACCCCGGAGTCCACCTGTTAGCACGGAAGAGACACCTATGCAACTCGGCAGAACTCTGCTCTCCCAGGTTGAGAGACAGAGGAGATTGAGAGAGGGGTGTTGTCTTTACTGTGGCCTGTCTGGTCATTTCAGAGCCACATGCCCAGAGCTCCAGGAACAAGCCAGGAGGATTGGGAAGATACGGATTGATCAAACCCCTTCTGTCTTCCAAACCCTGATTCCTGCTCGTCTCTCTTGGGAGGGAAAGCAGTTCAATCTGCAGGCGTTCATTGACTCCGGGGCCGCGGGTTGTTTTATTGACCGTACCCTGGTGCACAGACTGAAAATTCCTTTCTCCTGCCTGGATAAGCCTTTACAAGTCATGGCCCTTGATGGCAGGCCCCTTGGTTCTGGGCACATTCATCATATCACTGGAGTGTTACATGTCCAAGTGGGGGAGAGACATCAAGAGTTGCTGCAGTTTCACCTGAGAGATTCCCCTGAGCTTCCTCTCGTTCTTGGACACCCGTGGCTCTTTCTCCACAACCCTCATATTGACTGGACTACTGGGATGGTGCTGGAGTGGGGCCCTTCATGTTCAACTAACTGTCTCAAGGTCTTCCCTAGTCTGCCTCGTCCTTCCTCTCCCGAGCCAGCCGATCAGCTGGATCTTGCTCGTGTGCCTCCTGAGTATTCGGACCTCCATGCGGTATTTAGTAAGGGGCGGTCCTCTATACTCCCCCCACACCGGCCCTACGACTGTGCGATTGATCTCCTGCCTGGCACTAGCCCTCCTCGGGGTCGGCTCTACTCTCTCTCTGGTCCTGAGAATGTTTCGATGGAGGAATATATCAAAGAAGCCCTCGCCACAGGTTTCATTCGTCCTTCCACCTCCCCAGCGGGTGCAGGTTTCTTTTTTGTAAAGAAGAAGGATGGCGGTCTCAGACCTTGTATAGACTATCGGGGGCTCAACAAAATTACGATTAAGAACCGCTATCCTCTCCCTTTTATGTTCTCAGCGTTTGAGCAGCTACAGGGAGCTACCATCTTCTCCAAACTTGACCTCCGCAATGCATATAACCTGGTCCGCATTAGGGAGGGGGATGAATGGAAAACTGCCTTTATCACCCCGAGCGGTCACTGGGAATACCTTGTCATGCCCTTTGGTCTCACTAATGCTCCTGCTGTCTTCCAGGCTCTGGTCAATGACGTGCTCCGGGACCTGCTGAATCAGTTCGTGTTTGTTTATTTGGATGACATTCTCATCTTCTCGAAGTCCCCCCAGCAGCATGTCCAACACGTCAGGCGGATGTTGCAGAGGCTCTTGGAGAGCCGTCTCTTCGTCAAACCCGAGAAGTGTGAATTCCACGTCACTAAGGTCACCTTCCTGGGCTACGTTATCTCTGGTGGAAGCGTCCAGATGGATCCGAGTAAGGTTCAAGCCGTCCTGAACTGGCCGAGTCCCACGTCGGTTAAGCAGATTCAGCGGTTCCTGGGATTCGCCAACTTTTACAGACGCTTCATCCGTAACTTCAGCTCCCTTGCCGCGCCCCTCTCCGCATTGACCAAGGGCTCGCCTGTACGGTTTAGCTGGTGTTCTGAAGCAGAACGGGCATTCCAGGAGCTCAAACAACGCTTCACCTCCACCCCCATTCTGATACATCCCGATCCCGCCTTGCCCTTCATCGTAGAGGTGGATGCCTCGGATATTGGAGTTGGGGCTGTCCTGTCCCAGCGCTCCCCCAAGGACCAAAAACTTCATCCCTGTGCCTTCTTCTCCCGTCGCCTGAAGCCAGCTGAGTGTAACTATGATGTCGGCAACAGGGAGCTTTTGGCAGTTAAGTTGGCCTTGGAGGAGTGGAGACACTGGTTGGAGGGAGCGGAACATCCTTTTGTCGTCTGGACCGACCATAAGAACCTGATATATATTCAGGACGCTAAGCGCCTCAACCCCCGGCAGGCCAGGTGGGCACTCTTCTTTAACCGGTTCAACTTTCTCCTGTCGTACCGCCCAGGGTCTAAGAACCTCAAACCGGATGCCCTTTCTCGCCAGTTTGACCCCTCGGAAAAGGACCGGATTCCGGAACCTATCGTCCCTAGTTCCTGCATCGTGGCTCCCGTCGTGTGGGAGATTGAGACTGTGGTGCGAAGGGCCCAACGTCAGGAGGCCGATCCCGGAGGAGGCCCTCCTAATAAACTTTATGTTCCCAGTCGAGTGCGCGCCCAGGTCCTTCAATGGGGCCATTCTTCTCGATTGACGGGTCATCCTGGGATCCGTCGGACTCTCGAGTTTCTTAAAAGGAGGTTCTGGTGGCCCGCTATGGAAGCCGACACCCGGACCTTTGTCTCCGCTTGTCCCGTCTGTGCCCAGAACAAGACATCCCAACAACCTCCGCTTGGTCTCCTGCATCCCTTGCCTATTCCCAGCCGTCCCTGGTCTCATATCGCCCTGGATTTCATCACCGGGCTACCTCCATCTGAAGGATTCACCACCATCCTAGTTGTGGTTGATCGCTTTTCAAAGGCTGCTCACTTCGTTCCTCTTGTCAAGCTTCCCTCGGCCAGGGAGACCGCCCAGCTGGTTGTCCAACACGTCTTCCGCCTCCATGGCTTGCCCCTGGATGTTGTCTCTGACCGTGGTCCTCAGTTTTCATCTAGGTTTTGGAAGTCCTTTTGTTCCCTCCTGGGGGCTTCCGTCAGTCTCTCTTCAGGGTTCCACCCTCAATCTAATGGCCAGACTGAGAGAACTAATCAGGATCTGGAGAGGGTGCTACGAAGCTTTGTGTCCTCCAATCCTTCCTCCTGGAGCAGGTACCTGGTCTGGGCAGAGTATGCACATAATACCCTTCAGAGCTCCTCCACTGGTCTTTCGCCTTTTGAGTGCCAATATGGCTTCCAACCGCCACTCTTCCCGGAACAGGAGAGGGAGGTAGGAGTGCCGGCTGCCCAGGGGTTAGTCCAACGCTGCCGTCGTACCTGGAGGAGGGTCCGATCCGCCTTGCAGCTTGCCTCATCTCGGCAGAAGGTACAGGCCGACCGTCACCGTCGCCCAGCTCCTCGGTTCCGGACCGGACAGAAGGTCTGGCTGTCTACCAAGAATCTTCCGCTCCATGTAGAGTCCCACAAGTTGGCTCCCCGGTTCATAGGACCTTTTAGGATTTTGGAGCAAGTAAACCCGGTGGCCTACCGGCTCCTCCTTCCTCGATCGATGAGGATACATCCCACATTTCATGTCTCTCACCTCAAGTCGGTACTTACTAGTCCCTTGATTCCTGCGGCTAGACCTCCACCCCCGCCCCGTATGATCGACGGCCAGCAAGTCTTCACGGTCCGTCGTCTCCTTGATTGTCGCCGGGTCAGGAGGAGCATCCAATACCTGGTTGACTGGGAGGGTTTCGGTCCTGAGGAGCGTTCCTGGGTTCCGGCCCGGGACATTTTGGATCTGGAACTCATAAGGGATTTTCACCGTCGCCACCCTGCTCGTCCAGGAGGAACGTCAGGAGCCGTTCCTAGGGGAGGGGGTCCTGTGAGGGTGCCGGTTAGTTCTCCTAGTAACCCCTAGGTGGCACCTTCATGAGTGGTTACCCCTGTGTTAAATCCCTTATTGACTGTTATTGGGCTTATGAGTTTCACCTGTGATTTGTAGTATATTAGTTCTGTTTTTCCCCTTCTCTGTGCTCAGTCTTGATAAGCCTTTGTGCCAAGTGGTTGCTTGTTAGAGCTTCTAAAGTGTAATTGTATCTTTGTGTTTATTAAGTAAAGTACTTTGTTTGAACTTTATACCTGCCTCAAGCCTCGTCTCTGCACTTGGGTCCAGAACCAGCCTCGCCCTGACAGCACGGGTTAGATACAGAGTAAAGCTCCCTCTACACTGTCCCATCAAACACTCCCAGGGCAGGTACAGCACGGGGTTAGATACAGAGTAAAGCTCCCTCTACACTGTCCCATCAAACACTCCCAGGGCAGGTACAGCACGGGTTAGATACAGAGTAAAGCTCCTTCTACATTGTCCCATCAAACACTCCCAGGGCAGGTACAGCACGGGTTAGATACAGTGTAAAGCTCCCTCTACACTGTCCCATCAAACACTCCCAGGGCAGGTACAGCACTGGTTAGATACAGAGTAAAGCTCCTTCTACACTGTCCCATCAAACACTCCCAGGGCAGGTACAGCACTGGTTAGATACAGAGTAAAGCTCCTTCTACACTGTCCCATCAAACACTTCCAGGGCAGGTACAGCACGGGTTAGATGCAGTGTAAAGCTCTCTCTACACTGTCCCACCAAACACTCCCAGGGCAGGTACAGCACGGATTACATACGTACAAAAGCTTCCTCTACACAGAGTTTAAAAACGAGCACCTCAGACACTTGGTCCTTCAAGTTTGACTCCTACCTCCTGTGCAATTTGTACTTTTCAGCTTTTCTTCAACTTTGTGAACCGTGTCAGTGAGGAAGTCAGAAAAGTCTGTTGTGCTGGTGACAATTACATCATGATCAACAATGATGCTGCCATTGCTGTGGGGCAAAATAGGAAGGTGTTAAGTATGTGTATTGTATTGAACAATTAACACAAAGACTTAAACGTATAACTCAAACAGGTCTTTACTGGTTGGAGGTAGGGACTACACATAGGTCTTTACTTCATGCCCACAGGCGGGAACTGAGGGGGATCAGTACCCACAGTACTATTTATACCCCTATGGCCAGGAGTGGTACTGCGTATCACTACGCCCAACAAGTAGTGCAGTCCTGTCCATAGGTTCAAAGTAGCACACATATTACATACACAACAGAAGGTGATTTAAACCCAATGAAATTTCAGGCGCCTGGCTTACAAACAATGAAGGGCATGGCTGGATAGCTGTTAAAAAGAAACGGCTTGTGTCGTCTAAGGGAAGGAATATTGGCCAGGACAATGCTCTGGTTCTCTTTCAATGGCGCCATGAGATCTTTAATGTCCAGGGAGCTGGAAGCTGAGGTTCAGACCTCATCAGCTCTGTCTTTGTACACTACGTGAGCGTTGGACTGTGGGACCTGAGCATGGGACACTCTTCATTAGCAAGAGTGCAACCCGCTTGGCCAAACTGACACCGAGGTCACCTTCCCAACATTCAAGCAGTTTCAGAGTAGTTCTTTGTGAAACGTGTAAAGGTGTTGCTGGGACTCTTGATCAGGCATTGTTGAAATGGAAGTGTTTGTTTTCTAAACGGGCCTGTTCTCAGGAAGTGGTCGATGCCACCTTCATTGCCCATCCTTGGGTTCTCTGGTGATTGGTTTTACAACTGATTGACTTTTGCTCGGCCTATTTAGAGGGCATTGAGTCAACCACGTGGTGTGGGAGAGGAGTCACACGTAAGCAAGACCGGGGAAGGGCTGGCAGTTTCCCTTCCCTGAAGGACACCAGTGAACTGTTTGGGTTTCTCGAACAATGCGGCAGCTTTCACGGTGCCAGCTCACAAGCGACCAGATTGATCAAATTCAATTTCACATTTGCCATGGTGGGATTTGAACACCCGACTTCTGGGTAGTTGGCTAAGTACCAGAACCACCTGACCACCACCCTGCCTTTCTTATATTTGACCGTAGTGCGATGATACAGTTGCCCGAGTGAGTCAGAACTCCAGTAAGTGTCCAGGGAACAACGTTTCTCAGAAAGGTCTGGAAGGGCTTCATATGGAGTGATTTATTTTGAAAGCATTGACTGTTGTGTTGGAAAAACACAGTTGCCATTTTGAACACAGCAAAGCCCCACAAATAGAAATGGGATGAATGGCCAATTAAATTGATTTTGAGGGCGGAATATTGGTCAGGATACTGGAGAACGACTTGTTATTCCAAATAATGCCAGAGGTTCTTCAACATCCAGAACCAAAAATGGGCCTTGGTTTGATGTCTCATCTGAAGTACATCACCTCTGACAACGCAGCACTCCCGCAGCATCCGATCTGTGTGAAATGCTGCAGCAAGCCTCAGCCTTTCGCTTTCGAACAAGCTCGGCTCAGTGAGTAGCACTCTCGTCTCTGAAATCAGAAGGTCATGGGCTCTAGCCCCACCACAGAAGCTTGAGCACAAAATCTTGCCTGACACTTCCAGTGCAGTTACTGAGGGAGTGCTGCACTGTCGGAGGTGTCGTCCATCGGATGAGATATTAAACCGAGGCCCCGTATGCCTATGGAAGTAAAGGATCCCATGGCATCTACTGGAGGAAAAGCCGGGGAGATTGCCTCTGTGCCCTGGCCAATAGTTATCCATGAATCAAAAGCTTTCTGTTGTTGGTGGGACCTTGCTGTGTGTGTGTATTGGCCTATATTATAACAGTGACGCCACATCAAAAGTGAGATGAAGTGCTTTGGGACTTCCTGAGGAAGTGAAAGCTGCAAAATACGAGCTCTTACTTTCCTTTACTGAGAATGTTCCTGTTAGGCCACGCGGCAGCTCAGCGGTCTCGAGGCCCCACGCAAGCCGCTTGCTGGCTTCACCATGTAAAGAAGCGTGCATGCGCAGAATTTTGAATGGGCCCCACAACCCGTTCCATGCACCCAAAAAAAATTAGAGGGAACATTGGTTATGACAATGTACAGTTCTTGACTAAGAAGTCTTTTGAAGCAGCCCGGGGGGCTACAAGCTGAAATGATATTACCTTATGCTTGTAATCTTCACGTCCTGGTATCCCTTTATGTCTTTATAAATGATGTCCATCTTAAAAAGAGAGAGAGAGTGGGTGAGCTGTGAATGTTCCTGTATTTAATTGTACATTAGTGACCCCCCAAAAATCCGTAATCTATGTGGCAGACTCGGGGCCAAGATTGGTGACGAATGGGGGAGGATTTTATTAATGCAGGGTCTCTGTGCCCCGCACCCGCCCCCGCCCCCCCATTCAAGGTGAGTTGGGTTTTCTGGGGGCACCACAGTGGTGGGAAGATCCCGTCTCCGCCCCCTTGCAGCCTGAAATCCCGGGTGGGGCTGGGACTGGGAAGGGTGAAATCACCCGCTGAAAATTCCGGCAGTCCCACCTCTGGTGCGAAGCAATCAACTGCTGTAAGGAGAGCTGCCTTCCTAGAAACGGAGCCCATTTTTGTTAATGCTAAGCCCCCACACTCAGTAGGTACCCCAGGTACACCGATGACATGGGCGGTTTGGAAATGAGAATTATGCCAAAGGATTGGAGGGTGGCAAATATAAGACCAGTGTTCAAGAAAGGGGCAAAAAGCATAGTGGCCAGCTTTACCTCGGTTAAGGGTAAATCTTGAGTCCATAATACATTTGAGCACTTGAGTGGAATGAGTTAGTTGGGGACAATACCTTGGATTTGGAAAGGCCTGGTCTACTTGACTTTTGTAATTGATTTTTCCCCCAGAAAACCACAGTGTGTGGAGAGCGGGAATGGGTTGGATGTTGTATCTATAGATTTTTAGAAGGCATTTGATAAGGGGCCACAAGAGAGACTTCAGTGCAAATTATGGTACGTGATATTAAAGGAAATGCAGTTGCATTGATAGAGAGGTGGCTAGAGAGAGGTAGGGTAACTAGATTTTATTTTTGAATGGGAGTTCATTTCTTTTCTATCCATAATAATCCATAATGCCTTTTGTTGCCTAGGCCCTAAGCTCTGGAATTCCCTGCCTAAACCTCTCCGTCTCGCTATCTCTCTTTCCTCCTTTAAGACGCTCCTTAAAACCTACCTCTTTGACCAAGCTTTTGGTCATCTGCCCTAATTTATCCTTATGTGGATCGGTGTCAAATGTTTTGTCTTAAAATACTCCTGTGCAGCGCCTTGGGACGTTTTATTACTTTGAAGGCACTATATAAATACAAGTTGTTGTTGTAATAAATGATTTGGAGTTAGGCACAAAAGGAATGATATTGGAGTATGCTAATAGCAAATTAGTGGCAAACCAGGAAAAGGAATAAAAGAAGATTGGAGGAAGACTTAGATAGTTTAGTGGATAGATGGATAGTTGGCTGCTGCTGTTCAATGTAGAGAAACGTGACTTAGTCCATCTTGGGGAAAGAGAAAAGCTACTGGAAGTATACGCTAAATAGTAAGGCCTAGAAATTCGGTATAGCCGAGTTTGGGGCGCTACAGCCGGGCGGTCACAAAACTTTGCGCCCGGTGCAACTTAGCGCCACCTTCGCCGATATTCAGTTGCATCGCCCCAAGAGGTTGCTGCAGCACTAAAGCAGGCGATGCACGAGTATCATAAGGCGCTAAGCCGGCGATCCGGGGCGCTACCACCGAGGGCGGGTGCAGCGCAGGTGCGGCGAGTTATTGATTGAAGGCAGACAGTCAGGCGCCGGTCAGCACTTAAAGGGGGAGGGTGGAGTTGTTTGGCTACCACGCCCTGCACACTGCAGCCCTGAGGGAAGGCCTGAACAGTGCTAATTCATTTGCTCCACGCCCAGGAGAATGGAGAAGCCAAAGGAGAGAGCGCAGCGCTTCGGCGAGGGTGACCTGAGGCTGCTGGTTGGCGCAGTTGAGCGCAGGCACCATGTTCTGTTCCCTGAAGGTGGCAGGAGGCCGCTGCCCTCCAAATATCAGAAAGCCTGGAGGGAGGTGGCAAGCAGGGTCGCCTCCAACAGCGTGGTTCCCAGGACTCCCCTCCAATGCCGTAAAAAATTCAACGACCTCACTCGGGTTGTCAGGGTGAGTACCCTTTCCAGTATCCTCCTCATCCCTGCATGTGCTCCTCAGTTGATGGTCAAAGGGACGTGAAAGCCCGGCTGCCCAGCCCTCATCCAGCAGCTATGGGACTGTCATGAAAAGCACTTGCATATTCAGGAGTTTATACACTGTCAGGGCTATTCCACCATGGGAGGCTGTGCAGGCAAGATCAGGGCTTTACACTGTCAGGGCTATTCCACCATGGGAGGCTGTGCAGGCAAGATGAGGTCTTCACACTGTCAGGGCTATTCCACCATGGGAGGCTGTGCAGGCAAGATCAGGGCTTCACACTGCCAGGGCTATTCCACCATGGGAGGCTGTGCAGGCAAGATCAGGGCTTCACACTGTACTTAGAGGCCGTCCTCTCTCTTGCAGGGCAAGCTGGCGCACAACCGGAGACAGCAGCGCCAGACCGGGGGAGGCCGTCCTGACATTAAGCATCTCAGCGACCTAGAGCTGCGAGTGGAGCAGATCATGGCAGGCCGGCTGATTGGCCCCGTCGCGACTAGAGATGCCGACCCTGTTCTGGGCACCAATGGTAAGGTCCTCACCTTTTGGACCTCTCTCTTTCCACCCGCGCCTCACGTCAGCATCCTTTGCCACTATCGAACCAATGCAGTGCATAGCAGCACTGATGCCTCCCTCGCTGCCGTCATGTCCTCACTCTAAAGCAACTCTTGTGCCTCCCTGCTTTCAGATGGTGACTCGCCAGGTGAGGAGGCAGCCCCTCAAGCTGGCACTGTGTCGGACTCAGACCTAGAGGAGGAGGAAGAGGAAGCTGCCCCATCAGGGACACCCTCGGCCGAGGCAGCCCATGGCCATGCTGGGGACGCGTCTTCCCTGGAGGGGAGCAGGGGGCAAGTGTCGGAGGAGAGTGATGCTCCGGGGACCAGCGGGCTGCAGCAACGCGGGAGAGGTGGGGAAGCTCGGCGGCCTTCTCCCCGGAGGTTGAGTGTGGCCTCCAGTCCTGCTACAGTGAGCGCAGAGGAGGTGCGGCTCCTAGCAGAAATGGGCGCCCAGGCTGAGCGCAGGCACACTGAGCTCATGGCTGCAGTGGCAATGATGCCTGACTCCATAGAGTCACTGGCAAGGAGTGTGCAGGAATTCGGGGCAGCACAGGCCAGGAGTCTGCAGGACTTCGCGGTAGCACAGATGGCCTCCAGCCAAGTGCTCAGTCATGCCGTGCATTCACTGGCTGGTGTCATCCAGACACAGACCAGGGCCACACGGGCACTAACTGCTGCCGCACTCGCTGGCTCGGCCAGGCATCGCCGGGGCACTCGCCGCGCCGCAGCAGCCCAGCAGTCTGTGCTTCAGCAGATTGCTGCGCATGCTGCAGTGCTGGCCCGTGCGAGTGCCAGTGAATCAGCCGACCAGGGAGTGCCTGTGCTCTGTCAGGTTGGCAGCATTCCTACAGCCAACACTGTCACTCCTCCACTGCAGCTGCCACCATCCGTAGGACAGACTGCTGCCGCCCAAGCTGAGTTGGAGCAGTCCGCAGCCGGGCCCTCCAGGCCCAGAGCTGGTCCAGGCCGACCCCCAAGGGCATCTGCTGTCTCACCAACTAACCCTCAGCAGCCTTCTCCCAGCCTTGCTGCAGCCACTGGGGTCCCATTGAGGAGGAGCTGCAGGGCGGGTAGGGGCCATGCCCGGAAGCGAGACGGATCATCCTCGCAGGTGAAAAAGTAGAAGGTCTGGCCAATTTTGTTGCTTTTTATAAACAGGCCGAGACTGTTGTATTTCTTTTTTATAAACAGGCCGAGACTGTTGTATTTCTTTTTTATAAACAGGCCGAGACTGTTGTATTTCTTTTTTATATATAAAGGCCGAGACTGGTGTGTTTTTGTTTGGGGGGTTTCTCTGAATTAGTTTGTCATGCGGGAAGGGCACAGAGTTATAAGAGTAAAACATTTTCTTTAATCGCACTGTGCGTGTTTGCTTTTGGCAGTATTGGTTGCCTTGATCGGCTGAGGGCTTGCGGAGCGGCTACATTCATCTTCCTTCATTGGCACAAGCCATTCCCTGAGAGGGGGCCTAGAACCGAGTTGCATTAAGCCGCAGACGGACGGCCCTTGCACTTTCTGCCTCCCTCCCATCCTGGGCCTCCTCCTCCTCCTCCGGTGGTCCTCCAATGTCTGCTGGCAGTGGCTGAGTCCTGCGGATAGCCAGGTTGTGCAGCATGCAGCACACGACAACGAAATGGAAGACTCGCTCAGGCGAGTACTGTAGGGCTCCCCCGAAACAATCCAGACAGCGGAACCGTTGCTTGAGCATGCCGATTGTGTGCTCAATGATGTTCCTGGTTGCTTGATGGCTGTCATTGTATCGTTGTTCTGCAGGGGTGCTGGGCGCACGGAGCGGGGTCATCAGCCAGGTGCACAAAGGATAGCCTTTGTCCCCGAGAAGCCATCCTCGTGGGTGAGGCTGGGCCTGGAAAAGGTCTGCCACAGAAGTCTGGCACAGGATGAAGGCATCGTGGCTGCTGCCTGGAAAGCGGTCATTGACAACTAGTATGAGCTGCCTGTGGTCACACACCAACTGCACGTTGAGCGAATGGTAGCCCTTCTGGTTGCGGTAATCCTCGGCATTCTGGAGAGGTGCCTGCAAAGCCACATGCGTGCAGTCAATGGCGTCCTGCACCATTGGGAAGTTCGCTAATGTTGCAAATCCCATTGCACGCTCTTGCTGCTTGTCGAGGGTCATGGGGAAGGAGATGAACTGACGTCTCCTTCTGAAAAGGGCATTGGTCACCTGGCGGATGCAGCAATGTACCGCGAACTGGGAGATGTTGGAAATGTCCCCAGTAGCGGATTGGAATGAGCCGGTGGCATCGAAGTTGAGAGCCACCGTCACCTTCACTGCCACCGACAGAGACGTCCTGCTCCTCGGCTGTGGCTGCAGATCTCTCTGAAGCAGGTGGCAGATCTCTGTGACCACCTCCCTTCTGAATCGCAGCCTCCGAACACACTGCTCCTCAGACATGTTCAGATATGAGAACTGCTGGCGTTATACCCTGGGTGGGTAAGGCCTCCTGTGCCGACGCCTGTTGGCCCTCCTCCGTCTGGCCATGACTGGCAGTCTCTCACGGCGTCTCTGAGCCCTTTGAACGCAATGCAGTAAGCCAACGTTTGCATCCATTGCAGCCCCCATTAGATGTATCGAATTAATGCTATGGCACTGAAAGTTAATTACAAGTGCAAAGCTCTGGCCTGAAGCCAGAAGTACCTGAGCGAGTGTTGATTCAAACCAGAAAGCTCTCTCCCTTTGTCTCTCTCCAAATATCAGTGTCTCACAAAGAAGGAGTGGAGCAAAATGGCTGACATTTATACTGCAATAGGAGTCCCCTTTAATTAGTGCCCCCCGCGCCCCGCAGCGACTGGGAACCGTTCCCCTTTACCAGTCGCCGGGGGCGCCAGACGCACAATAGGCCGGCACCACTGAATTTCCGGTTCGGGGCGCACAAAGGGTGTTGCACCATGAAATGACGTCAGGATCTGCGCGCGCAGCTGAGCGCGCGCAAAGGTTTTGCGCCGCTGCTAAATCGTTACTGAATTTCGCGAGAGGCACAGATCGCGCCGCGCCCGGTCGCTAGCCGCTTAGCGCCCCACTTCTCGCCCTCTTAAGGCGCTAGCGGCTGGTGCAACCAACTGAATTTTTAGGCCTAAGTTCTTTAACGGACTGGGCGAATTTAGACAGTAAAGGTAGTAAAAAAGTCAAATGAGGTTGCATACATAGGGGCAGTGAACGTGAAAGCAATGTTGAACTGATACAAGACTGATACTGTTGGAGTATAGCGTGCAGTTCTGGGCACCAACCTGTTTTTTAAATTCACGTGAGAAATTTTTGAACTCGATTGACTTGTTGTTTTTCAGTTTGTTAGAATACAGTTGGTTCGTTATTCTGACAGAGACGTTGACGCTGGCTTCAACAGTATCTGTAGAACATCAGAATACAGTTTCATTAATCATTCATCAGGCAAGATCTTACCTCAGTGAGTTGTTGAAATGTACTGGCTGATAAGGTAGTGGAAACAGATTCAACAGTAACTTTGAGATTTGAATATATACTTGAAAAGTAAAAATTTGCAGGGTTAGTGAGGAAAGAGTAGGGGAGTGGGATTCATTGGATAGCTCTTTCAAAGAGCCGGCACAGGCATGATGGGCCAAAGGAACTCCTTCTGTGCAGTATGATTCTATGACAAGTTAGTAGAAGCGTAGGAGGTAGAATGTAATACTGAAATAGATGCAAGGTGTTAGTTAGAAGTCAAGGACAGAAGCCTGTCGATAAAGAAGATTGGAGATAACTTGCCAAAGACATACCTCAGAGGTGGAACCAGAGCACCACAGCGAAAGGCAGAAGTGCTTCAAGCCAGCAGTCAAACTGCCAGCCGATAATAGAGTTTCTTAGAAGCTTTTAAAATCAGTTTTTACTGATTTCCAAATTAGGGATCACAGTGAAACTGGTGTAAACTTTTCCTACATTTCTTAAGGTGTGGTATATGTGCCTTTAAGAGCCCCTGTGTACTGTAATGCCGGTAGTGGCCACTCGGGCTATATAAGCCTGTATAGTGTCTTGTATCTTTTAGTTCACCTCCAGACTTTGTTCAGTAAACACCTGTTAAACCAGCTCCTGCATTCCGTGTCTCCATTAACACACGGATACAACAGTGGCGACGAATTGGAAACGGACTTACCTGCAATTCGGCAGCACCTCAAGGAGATCGATTCCTCAGACGAAGGTCGAAGAAAAAAAAAAGAAAAAACTCTGGTTTCACCAGTTAGCCGGACTGGTGGCAGGTACTGCAATAATCCTTCCTGGGCGGCGGGCTGGGGCTCGATCGGCTGGCTCTGCAGCGGGGCCGAGCAGCGAAGGCGGAGGCAAACGGAGACGGAGGGTGGAGCACTCGGAAGACGGCCAGCGCTGCAAAGCAGGTCGGCGTTCGGACCAAGCAGAGGGAGGGAAAAGTCCCAGAGAGTCCGGCGGGAACGAGTCTCCAATTATTAAAAATATCTGTATAAATAAAAACCGCGGAGAACAGCGTTGTCAGCAGCGGCGGGAAAGCGCGGGAGGCACCATTTTTTCTCGGCAGGGAAGAAAGGAAAGCGCGGGAGGCGCCCTTTTTTTTCAGGATGCCTAAGACTGGCAATATTACTGCTTTCGATAGTGATGTAGAGGATTGGACCACATATGTGGAAAGAGTGGAGGTATATTGCACAGCGAATGAAATAGAGGATGATAAAAAGGCATCGGTACTTCTAAATCTAATGGGCGCAAGGACATACGGGCTGTTACGAAACTTAATCACTCCAGCCAAACCGATGGACAAGAATTTTAAAGAGATTGTTGATACCCTACAGGAGCACTTAAACCCAACACCGCTGCTGATAGCGGAATGATTCAAATTCTTCAGGAGGAATCAGCACAAGAATGAAAGTAACGCTGATTACCTCACCGAATTAAGAAAGATGTCAAAGCACTGCCAATTCGGGGCAGGACTGGCAGATTCTCTTCGAGACAAATTCGTCTGCGGTCTCCTAAGTGAAAGAACACAGAAAAGGCTACTTTCTGAGAAAGATTTAACACTGGACAAGGCTTTCAGTATGGCTGTATCATACGAAGCAGCAGCAAGAGGAGCTGCAGAGATACAGCAAAAGCCACAGGACTTTGGCACCCATGAAATGACACAGGGTTTCGAGAGATGTTATCGCTGCGGCAGATCCACCCATGACCAGAGGGACTGCTGGTTGAAGGACAAAGCATGCAGGCAATGCGGAAAGATGGGACACATTGCACGTGTATGCCGATCTGCAAACAAAGAATCCACTGACAGAAAAAAAATCAATAAGGAAAAGTACAGAAAGGTACAAATAATGACGGACAGTAGCTCCGAAGACCAGAAGAGCGATAGCGACTCTGGAAATAAGAGACTAAGCTGTCTCAAATTACATAAAGTAATTGCCAAAGAAGATTACCAGACCATTTGGGTTACCGTCACGATAGCGGGGTCCCCAGTTAAAATGGAGCTAGATACAGGATCAGCTCTGACCGTCATAAGTCGACGGGATTACGAGCGGCTATTTCCGCATGTACCTTTGAAAGACACATCCATTATCTTGAAAACATATATGGGGCAGAAAGTATATCCCAGAGGGAAAATAAGGGTGCCTGTTGTATACAACGGCAAGGAAATACAGAAGTTGTATTTATACGTTCTGCAAGATGGTGGTCCACCGCTGTTGGGACGTGAATGGATCAGGAAGATACATTTAGACTGGCACTCCATTCAGGCACTGACGGTGACCAGTAAGAAAAAAAATGATGATGACGTCATACCTGAACGATTAAAAGACATCTTAGCCAACGCCAAAGACGTGTTTCAACAGGAACTAGGAATCTTGAAAGGCGTCACCGCCTCAATAAAAGTGGAAGATGCAGCAATTCCCAAGTTTTTTAAGGCAAGGCCGGTGCCATACGCAATTCGTCCAGCAGTCGAGGCAGAGCTGGAGAATTTGGAAAAGGCAGGCGTGTTATCCAAGATAGATTGGAGCGAGTGGGCAGCACCCATCGTCCCGGTCATGAAGAAAACGCTGAATAATGATAAAGCTGAAGAACAGAGAAAAATTCGCATCTGTGGGGACTTCAATGTGACTGTAAACCCGGTCCTTCCCACGGTACAGTATCCTCTTCCGAGGATAGAAGATATTTTCGCCTCACTATCCGGAGTGAAACGTTTCACCAAAATTGACTTGGCACAGGCATATCTACAGATGGAGGTTGAGGAGGCCTCTAAAAAGTATCTCACGATAAACACACACAAAGGCCTGTACCAGTACAATCGACTGGTTTTCGGAGTAGCATCAGCTCCAGCTATCTGGCAAAGAGCTATGGAGCAAGTCCTGCAAGGGATTCCGGGGACTTAATGCTACCTAGACGACATCCTTGTAACAGGAGAAAACGACAACGAGCACCTTGCCAATTTGGAGCAGGTGCTCACTAGGCTGAGAGAACGGGGCCTACGAGCAAATTGCCCCAAGTGCGAACTTTTCCAGAAACAAATATCATATTGTGGCCACATAATTAACGAAGAAGGGTTGCATAAGTCACCTGATAAAATTGAAGTGGTCATAAAAGCCCCAGCACCTGAAAATGTCTCACAATTAAGGTCGTTCCTGGGATTGATAAATTACTATCATAAATTTTTACCAAACTTGTCAACTGTTCTGCACCCTCTTAACGAACTGCTGCAAATGGGAGTAAATTGGAAATGGAGCGAAGACTGTAAACGTGCCTTCCATAAATGCAAAGGCTTGATCACGTCCAAGGAAGTTTTGGCTCATTACAACCCATCACTGCCAATCAGACTGGCGTGCGATGCATCCCCTTACGGCGTAGGAGCGGTATTATCGCATAGATTCCCTGATTGCTCGGAGCGGCCGATAGCTTTTGCGTCACGCTCATTGAAATCAGCTGAGCGTAACTATGCCCAGATCGACAGGGAAGCACTCAGCCTGGTATGGGGAGTGAAGAAATTCAACCATTACCTACACGGACAAAAATTTTCCTTGTTGACTGACCATCAACCCCTCGTCTCCATATTCAACCCTAAAAAGGGCGTTCCCATTATGACAGCGCAAAGGCTACAGAGGTGGTCCCTTTTCCTAGGGGCACACCAATATGACATAGAATACAAAGGATCAAAACAGCATGGAAATGCTGACGGTTTATCGCGTCTACCGTTGCCAACAGTAGAAGAGGCACCTACAGTGGACCCAGTGGAGATGTTCCACTCAACCATAGTGGAATGTCTACCAGTAACTGTTGTATCCGTGTGTTAATGGAGACACGGAATGCAGGAGCTGGTTTAACAGGTGTTTACTGAACAAAGTCTGGAGGTGAACTAACAGATACAAGACACTATACAGGCTTATATAGCCCGAGTGGCCACTACCGGTGTTAAGTCTGTGAGTTGTTCAAGCAATTAATACTCAGACTTAATCAGTAACAATAAAACAGGTCTTTACTGGTTGGAGGTAGGGACTACACTGAATACAAGATTACTGCACAGTGCTTATATACCGGTGTTGTAGTGTCCGTGTGTAGATAAAGACACTGAAGACAGGAGTTGGTTCATAGGTATTTACTAAGCAAGTCTGGGGGGGGTTCTAAAGGATATAAACAATACACAGGCTTATATAGCCCAAGTGGCAATTACCGGCATTACGCACACCTGGGGTTCTTAAAGGCACATACACCACAATTGCTCTTAAAAGGCACATACACCACAATTCCTCCCCTTCTAGCTAACTAGTACATCATATTTTAAGTAATTATTAATTACATGTTATATGCAAAATAATATACATTGCTGTATTAATTAATTATAAGTTAGTCTCTCAGGAGGCTTCCTGACTCGGTCCGGATAACGCCTCGGGGGTGTAGTAGTTTCTGGTGGTGTAGTAGGTTCTTCTGGCAAGGCTGATTCGGCTTGAAGGCCAGTGTCGGGTTCATCGGGTTCCAGTATCACCGGATCGGAGGTAGATATGGGTATCTCTACTTCATCGTTAGATGTATAGCGTGGTGGTGTAGGTTGTCCCTTTTCGGATGACTTGATGATTTGGTCCGCATGGCGCCTTATTATGCTTTCTCCGATGTCCACGGTATACATCAGTGGTCCTAGTCGTGTGCAGATAGTTCCAGGCTGCCATTTCTCGGTACGGTAGTCCCGGGCCAAAACCGGTTGGCCTATCTGGAAGGCCCTAGTTGGCCTTTCATTCATGCCCTGAAACTGCCGGTTCTCCACGTCCCTTCGGATGTTGGGCTTGACCAAATCCAGCCGGCATCTTAGGTTTCTATTGTAGAACATCATGGCGGGAGTTTGGTTTGTAACCATATGTGTGGCATTCCTATAGGCAAATAAGAAGTTATCCACCTTGTGCTGAAGTTTTATGTCTTCATTACCCATGGCCTTTATGGCCTTCTTAAAGGTCTGGACAAACCTTTCAGCCAATCCATTGGTGGCGGGATGGTATGGGGCGGACGTGTAGTGCTTTACCCCATTGTTCTTTAAGAACTTTCTGAATTCTTCGGACACAAATTGCGGTCCATTATCAGAACATATCTGTTCTGGCAGCCCATTCCTGGCAAATATGGTCCTTAATACTGTGATGGTTTTTTCCGTGGTGGTGGAGGACATCTTTATTACCTCCGGCCACTTGGAGTGTGCATCAACTGCGATTAAGAACATTGAGTCCATAAATGGACCAGCAAAGTCGATGTGCACCCTTTGCCAGGGAGATGAGGGCCTCTCCCATGGATGTAGAGGGGCCTGTGGCGGAGCATTTTGGACCTTCTGGCATCCTAGGCAGCTCTTGGTCATGTCTTCGATGTCTCCATCGATACCTGGCCACCATACAAACGCCCTAGCTAGGTTCTTCATTTTCACTCCACCCAGATGCCCCTCGTGAAGCTCCTTTAGCACTTTATCCTGGAGTTTGGGTGGAATCACCACTCTGGATCCACACATCAAGGTTCCTCGGCACACTGACAGCTGTTCTCTTCTTTGTGAGAATGCTGGCAACAGTGGTTCGCCATGTGCTGGCCATCCCTTCATTGTTAAATCGTAGACCCGTGAGAGAGTCGGGTCATTTCTCGTCTCCCTTTCAATGGCAGAATTTGTCACCGGTAGACATGCCACTATGGTAGAGTGGAATATCTCTACTGGGTCTACTGTAGGTGCCTCTTCTATCGTTGGCAACGGCAGACGCGATAACCCGTCAGCATTCCCATGCTGTTTTGACCCTTTGTATTCAATGTTGTATTGGTGTGCCCCTAGAAAAAGGGACCACCTCTGTAGTCTTTGTGCCGTCATAATGGGGACACCTTTCTTAGGGTTGAATATGGAGATGAGGGGTTGATGGTCAGTCAGCAAGGTAAATTTTTGTCCGTGTAGGTAATGGTTGAATTTCTTCACTCCCCATACCAGGCTGAGTGCTTCCCTGTCTATTTGGGAATAGTTACGCTCAGCTGAGTTCAATGAGCGTGACGCAAAAGCTATCGGCCGTTCCGAGCCATCAGGGAATCTATGGGACAATACCGCTCCTATGCCGTAAGGGGATGCATCGCACGCCAGTCTGATTGGTAGTGATGGGTTGTAATGAGCCAAAACTTTCTCGGATGTGATTAAGTCTTTACATTTATGGAAGGCACGTTTACAGTCTTCGTTCCATTTCCAAATCACTCCTGTGTGTAGAAGATCATTAAGAGGGTGTAGAATAGTTGATAAGTTCGGTAAAAATTTATGATAGTAATTTATTAATCCCAGGAATGACCTCAATTGTGAAACATTTTCAGGTGCTGGGGCTTTTATAACTGCTTCAATTTTTTCAGGTGACTTATGCAACCCTTCCTTATTAATTATGTGGCCACAATATGATGTCTGATTTTGGAAAAATTCGCACTTGGGGCGATTTGCTCGTAGGCCCCGTTCTTTCAGCCTAGTGAGCACCTGCTCCAAATTGGCAAGGTGCTCGTTGTCGTTTTCTCCTGTTATAAGGATGTCGTCTAGGTAACACTGAGTCCCCGGAATCCCTTGCAGGACTTGCTCCATAGCTCTTTGCCAGATAGCTGGAGCTGATGCTACTCCAAAAACCAGTCGATTGTACTGGTACAGGCCTTTGTGTGTGTTTATTGTGAGATACTTTTTAGAGGTCTCCTCAACCTCCATCTGTAGATATGCCTGTGCCAAGTCAATTTTTGTGAAACGTTTTCCTCCGGATAGTGAAGCGAAAATATCTTCTATCCTTGGAAGAGGATACTGTACCGTGTGAAGGACCGGGTTTACAGTCACCTTGAAGTCCCCACAGATGCGAATTTTTCTCTGTTCCTCAAAGTTATTTTTCAATGCTTTTTTCATGACTGGAACGATGGGTGTTGCCCATTCGCTCCAATCTATTTTGGATAATACGCCTGCCTTTTCCAAATTCTCCAGCTCTGCCTCGACTGCCGGACGTATTGCGTATGGCACCGGTCTAGCCTTAAAAATTTTTGGAATTGCTGCATCCTTCACTTTTATTGAGGCGGTGATGCCTTTCAAAGTTCCTAGTTTCTCTTGAAACACTTCTTTGGCGTTGGCCAAGATGTCTTTTAATCGTTCAGGTATGATGTCATCATTGTTTTTTTCCTTACTGGTCACTGTCAGTGCCTGAATGGAGTGCCAGTCTAAACGTATCTTCCTTATCCATTCACGTCCCAACAACGGTGGACCACCATCTTGTAGAATGTATAAATACAACTTTTGTATTTCTTTGCCGTTGTATACCACAGGCACCTTTATTTTTCCTTTGGGGTATACTTTCTGCCCCGTATATGTTTTTAAGATAATGGATGTGTCTTTTAGAGGTATATGCGAAAATAGCCTCTCGTAATCTCGTCGATTTATTACGGTTAGAGCTGATCCTGTATCTAGCTCCATTTTAACTGGGGACCCTGCTATTATGAGGGTAACCCAAATGGTCTGGTAATCTTTATTGGCAATTACATTATGTAATTTGAGAGAGCTTAGTCTCTTGTTCCCGGAGTCGCTATCGCTCTTCTGGTCTTTGGAGCTACTGTCCGTCATCATTTGTACCTTTCTGTGCTTTTCCTTATTGATTCTTTTCCCGTTAGTGGATTTTTTATTTTCAGATCGGCATACACGTGGAATGTGTCCCATCTTTCCGCATCGCCTGCATGCTTTTTCTTTGAACCAGCAATCCCTCTGGTCATGGTTGGATCTGCCGCAGCGATAACATCTCTCGAAACCCCGTGTCATTTCATGGGTGCCGAAGTCCTGTGGCCTTTGCTGTATCTTTGCCGCTCCTATTGCACTGAAAGCCTTGTCCAGTGTTAAATCTTTTCCAGAAGATACCTTTTTTTGTGTTTCTACAGATGAATTTGTCTTGCAAAGAATCTGCCAGTCCTGCCTCGAATTGGCAGTGTAGGGTATCAACAATCTCCTCAAAATTCTTGTCCATCGGTTCGGCTGGAGTGATTAAGTTGCGTAACAGCTTGTATGTTTCTGCGCCCATTAGATCCAGAAGCACTGAAGCTTTTTTTTCATCTTCTATTCCATTTGCGGTGCAAAACACCTCCACTCTTTCTACATATGTGGTCCAATCCTCTATCTTGTTATCAAAAACATCAATATTGCCAAAGTTAGGCTCTGTTTCGTTATCAAAAGCATCAATATTGCCAGAGTTAGGCATTTCAAAAAAGATATGGTGCTTCCCGCGCGCTTTTTTTCTCTGTAGCAACGATATGGCGCTTCCTGCGCTTTCCCGCCGCTGCTACCGATAACAACGCTGTTTTACTGTGGTTTCCGTTTATTCACTGTTGGAGACTCGTTCCCGACGGAGGTCTAAACGCTGACCTGCTTGCCGCGCCGGCCGTCTCCCGAGTGCACCCTCCCAGTCCGTTATTGCTTGCCTCCGATTTCGCTGCCTGTCTCAGCTGTAGAGCCCGCCGCTGGAGCCCCAGCCTGACGCCCAGGAAGGATTAGCGCAGTACCTGCCACCAGCTTGGCCAGCTGGTGAAACCACAGTTTCTATTACTTCCTTGAGTCTTCTGGACGCTGGAGGAATCAATGTCCTTGAGGTGCTGCCGAATTGCAGGTAAGTCCGTTTCCACTTCGTCGCCACTGTAGTGTCCGTGTGTAGATAAAGACACTGAAGACAGGAGTTGGTTCATAGGTATTTACTAAGCAAGTCTGGGGGGGGTTCTAAAGGATATAAACAATACACAGGCTTATATAGCCCAAGTGGCAATTACCGGCATTACGCACACCTGGGGTTCTTAAAGGCACATACACCACAATTGCTCTTAAAAGGCACATACACCACAGGTGTGTTCACCCCCGGTATTACGTCTACAGCAGCCTGAGAAAGTAGTACATCTCTTAAGGTGGAACAGGCTTAAGCTCTCTTAAGGTGGAACAGGTTACATACACAACACTCCTCCCTTCTTAGCTTTATAGTCATCCCCCCCATTTAACATAACGTAATAACATATATAACTTCATGTTTAACGTAACATATCACAGATTCAGTCTCTGCGGAAAACAGTTCACAGATTCAATCTCTGTGGTGTAGTCGGTTCACGTTACTCATTCAATAGTCCTTTCATGGATTTAACAGCTTGAACTTCCGAACTGATTTGGCTCCGTTCGGAGGGACCACGTGTGTGATCTGGTAGAGGTGATAATGGTTCAGATGGGTCATCTTCTGTTTTTACTTTTCCTTTTCTGCTTCTTGGAGACTCTCTGGGCTCCATTGTCAGCTGCCACAGCTGCCAGCTGCATGCGCAGTTCCTCCTTCTCTTCCTCCTGTTTCCGTCGTAGAGCCAGCTTCTCCCGATGTTCCGTAGACTTTTGGTGCTCCTCCATGATTTCTGCACTTTGGGAGTCGAAGTTACAAGCTGGGCAGGACAGGACATCGTAATATTCGGTGTCGTCCACCAGGTCATGGTAATATTCGGTGTCGTCCTGAGCTAGACCAGTGAGAGGGTCGTCTATTTCCTCCATACCCAGCTGGACATTAGCCAGCTCTTGTTCCAAATCCAGACATCTTTCCTGAAGAGACTTCTTCATGTGTACCTCTGCATCCAGCTTTTTCTGGGCTTTCAGCAAGTCGTTTACTAGTGACCTCATTTGTGATTTTAATACTTCAACTTCCTTTGGAGATTGATTGCTCGGACTATGCAGTCCCTCTACCGGAGCAGCTGTTTCAGCGGTCTGTTGTTCTACATTGACGTGAGTCAGCGTACTTTTGGCATCCAATGGCTGATCTGTTGCAGTCGTTTCAGTCTGTGTCGTCACATCAGCCATCTCAATGACTTTTGAGAGCTCCGAACCCTTTTCCTTTGAAGATCGCAGCTCGTGTTCAAGTTTTTCCCATTTCAGAGTCTTGTCCCTCAGCATATGAAGGAGTTGGCTGACCGTTAACTCTTCTGACACCAGATTATGGCACGCACCTTCAGAACCTGAATCAGCTTTGATTCGTTCGGCCTCCTCGCGCAGATGGTTGGTGTGCTCCTGCTCCATTTTCTCCATCAGTTGCTTCTGTTGCCTTTCCAGATTCTCCCACTCTGTAACAAAGAACTTTTTTATTTCATTCATCTCTTGCTCAAAACGGCGAATCATTTGTTCTAATTGCTGTTGTAGTTTGAAATGGAGTTGAGTTCGAGCCCAGTGTCCCTCAAAAATGTGCATATCAGTAGACTTGACAGACTCAGAATTCTCTGTTAAACTATGTTGTTGTTGCTCAGTGGAATTCTGTGCTGAAACTTTGTCTTTTGCACATGGGTTGGTCTTACCATCATCAGTTCTAGAGTCTGGGCTGATTATCTGCACCGAGTTCTCACTCTTTATGGCTTTTAGCGAATGCCAGTCCATATTTATGTTTCTAAACCACTCCCGGCCTAGCAGTGGTGGACCTCCCTCCGGTAGCACATATAAGTCCATTATTTGACTTCCTTCGCCCTTGTTGGCCACTGCAACCTTTATTGTCCCGATGGGGTACACTCTCTGCCCCGTGTAGGTTGTCAATATAATCTCCGTATCCTGTAGGGGAATATGTTGGAATAACCTTCTGTAATCTTTCTTATTCATGACCGACAATGCCGATCCAGTGTCCAATTCCATTTTTACTTGGACTCCTTCTATCTGAAGAGTAACCCAAATTGTCTGGAGGTCTGCACCCTTACCAACGTTGAGTACCCTTAAGCTAGCCAGTTCAATACTGCTTAAGCCAGCCAGTTCATTACTGCTAGCGTCTGAATCGGACTCCTGTTCGGCCACCTTGTGTACTTTTGCGTATTTTCCTTGCGGTGACTTCTTGTTGCTGGTCTTCTTCCCTGACCTGCATACTCTAACTATGTGTCCAAGCCTACCACAAGTTCTACATTCTTGGTTTTTAAACCAACACTGGTTCTGATCATGCGTTGTCTTTCCACAACGATAACATTTGCCAGAACTCTCACCCAATTTGTGTGCACTGAGCTCCGGTGACCGTAGCTGCATTACTGCCGTGCCTCTCGCTGCGGCTTCGTGTGCTGCTGCCATAGTGACCGCCTTCTCAAGCGTCAGCTCATTCTCCTCGAGCAGTCGCTTTTGTGTATCCTGTTTAAATAAACCACACACAAATTTGTCTCGTAGTGCATCTGTCAGTCCCGTTCCAAACTGGCAATATTTCGCTAATTTACGCAATTCCAGCAAATATTCAGCATTGCTTTCATGCTGTAGCTGCCTTCTGTCGTAAAATTTAAATCGTTCCGCTAGCATCAGCGGCGTGGGGTTTAGATGATCTTTCAGGACAGTAACAATCTCATCGAACGTCTTATCCGCCGGTTCATCTGGTGATAACAGGTGTTTCAATTGCCCGTATGTCTTTGCACCCATTAAATTTAATAATGTTAGAGCTTTATCTTGGTCACGAATTTTATTGGCCTTACAATAATTTTTTACTCTTTCAACATATATGGCCCAATCTTCGAGGTCACTATCAAAGGTGCTAATATTCCCGTGTTTAGGCATTGTAGATTTGCAATTTCTCAGATTTTCTTTTCTTTACTTGTTATCAAAGATGGCGGCTTCCCGCTCTTGCCGTCGTCCTCCGCCCACAAAATGGCGGTTTTCCCGCGCTTGGCGGTCTTCACCCGTCCCCCGACGCCGTCTCCCTTCAGCCCCCGAGTGCAGCCCTTATCTTCGCCGCGATCGATGGCCCGCGCTTTTCACCGCGGCTCTCGCGCCTTCAGTGTCTGCCGACGCTGCGCCTTTCAGCCCGAGTGCGGCCCTTATCGGTGGTTGCGAACGATGGCCCGGCTGCGCCCCTCAATTCAAAGCGGCAGTGCCCTTATCTGCCGATCGCTATCGCCCTGTACCTCTCTCTTCCCCAGTCCTGTCTTCTACTCCGGTTCACAAGCTGATGGAGGCTTCAGGGTCCTAATGCCTGTCGCTTCCAGTGGGGTGGTGAGTGGTGAGGTTTGAAACCTCTCTTCAACCGCCGTGGAATAACTGCCGCAGGGTAAGAACCTGACTCGTCGCCAGTGTTAAGTCTGTGAGTTGTTCAAGTAATTAACACTCAGACTTAATCAGTAACAATAAAACAGGTCTTTACTGGTTGGAGGTAGGGACTACACTGAATACAAGATTACTGCACAGTGCTTATATACCGGTGTGTTCACCCCCGGTATTACGTCTACAGCAGCCTGAGAAAGTAGTACATCTCTTAAGGTGGAACAGGCTTAAGCTCTCTTAAGGTGGAACAGGTTACATACACAACAACCGGCATTACAGTACACAGGGGCTCTTAAAGGCACATACACCACAATTCCTCCCCTTTTAGACAACCAGTACATAACATTTTAAGTAATCATTAATTAACATGTTTATAAGAACAATAATCTACACATTTGCTGCAGTTAATTAATTATAAGTCAGTCCCTCTGGAGGCTTCCTGACTCGGTCCGGATAACGCCTCGGTGGTGTAGTAGTTTTCGGTGGTGTAGTAGGTTCTTTTGGCAAGGTCAATTCGGCTTGAATGCCAGTGTCGGGTTCATCTGGTTCCAGTATCAGCGGATCGGAGGTAGATACTATGGGTATCTCTGCTTCATCATTAGGCATATAGAGTTGTGGTGTAGGTTGTCCCTTTTCGGATGACTCTATGATCTGGTCAGCATGGCGCCTTATTATGCTTTCTCCAATGTGCACGGTATACATCAGCGGAATTGTGGTGTATGTGCCTTTAAGAGCCCCTGTATACTGTAATGCCGGTAGTGGCCACTCGGGCTATATAAGCCTGTATAGTGTCTTGTATCTTTTACTTCACCTCCAGACTTTGTTCAGTAAACACCTGTTAAACCAGCTCCTGCATTCCGTGTCTCCATTAACACACGGATACAACATAAGGGTGTACTTATGGTGCAGGCGGCGGGAATACAAACACGAGGAAATTGAACCTCAGTTTTACAGAGCCTTAGTCAGACCCTATCTGGAGGACTGTGTTCAGTCCTGGGCACTGCACATCAGTGCAAAATGATAGCGGGGCTTAGCGGGTTAAATTACGAGGACAGGGTGCACAAACTTCGCTTGTATTCCCTGGAGTATAGGAGATTGAAGGGTGGTCTGATTGAGGTGCTCAAAATGTTACAAGGATAGATAAAGAGAAACTATTTGCTCTAGTGGGGGAATCCAGCAAAAGAGGGGGCATCATCTTAAACTTAGAGCTAGGCCGTTCAAGAGCTAAATCAGGAAGCACTTTTTCACACTAAGTGAAGTAGAAATCTGGAATTCTCATCCTCAGAAGGTTGTGGATGCTGGGTGACTTCGACATTTCAAGGCTGAGACAGAGAGATGTTGGTTAGGTAAAAGTATCGAGGGAAAGGGAGCAAACACATAAAACAAAATCACCAAAATGTACAATTTGTCCTAATAAAAACTCACCAATTTCAATGGTATCTGCTGCAAATTCACAATGGGGCCCATTGAAGTTGTCCATGCAATGACAATTCATTCCATCCCAGGTCCCTCCATTCTCACATGGATTTCTTCCTTCACCAATAGATAATAATAGTTATTTCAAACAATACATGGTTATTGAAAAGATTCACAATACCAGCACATTCTGTACGTGTTTATTTTCAAGTCACTGTATCCCTCTTCTGCAGCAACAGATGTATACTGGAGGTCAACCTGGATAATAGAGGTCAAACTGGATATTGGAGGACAAACTGGATATTGGAGAACAAACTGGATATTGGAGAACAAACTGGATATTGGAGAACAAACTGGATATTGGAGAACAAACTGGATATTGGAGGACAAACTGGATATTGGAGGACAAACTGGATATTGGAGAACAAACTGGATATTGGAGGACAAACTGGATATTGGAGAACAAACTGGATATTGGAGAACAAACTGGATATTGGAGAACAAACTAGATATTGGAGGACAAACTGGATATTGGAGGACAAACTGGATATTGGAGAACAAACTGGATATTGGAGAACAAACTGGATATTGGAGAACAAACTGGATATTGGAGAACAAACTGGATATTGGAGGACTGTGGTAAACCAATGTTTGTATTCCTGTTTGTCCTGTTTGTATTCCACTCTGTACATGCCTGGACATGCCTCGGCTGACTCCTCCCACAGGTCCTAGTATAAAGGTGACTGCTCCCCAGCCCTTTGTATCCTGGACCGGTCGACCACGCGAGGCAGACCTCCATTCTGTTGTTAATAAAAGCCTTTAGTTACTCTTCTAACTCTCAGTCTTTTATGAGTAATTGATAGCGCATCAATTTTATTAACAACATTTTTATAATGGAGAAGATCCTCACACCAGCTTGCCTGGACTTAGATCATCGGGAGGCGGACTCATCCACCAAGTTTACTCACTGGCTTAAGTGTTTCGAAAAATTCCTGACCGCCTCCGAAGCAATCAAATCGGACGAGGACAAACTGGATGTCCTGACCTCCAAAGTGAACCACTGAGTGTACTCGGTCATCCAAGACGCGACCTCGTACGCGGACGCTATCAAGCTCCTCAAGGACCAGTACACGCGCCCAGTGAACGAAGTGTACGCTAGGCACCTCCTGGGGAGTCGTAAACAACAACCTGGGGAATCGACCGTGGAATACCTTCAGGCACTGTCTGTGCTTGGCCGGGCCTGTGGTTGTAAGGATGTAAAGGCCGCCGTGTACACAGAGGAACTTATTTAGGGACGCTTTTGTAGCGGGCCACAGATCCAATTACACCCGACAGCGACTGTTGGAGCAGAGTAACCTCGACCTCAACAAGGCCTCTGAACTCGCACTATCGTTGGATGCAGCCTACCAGGGCATGGATGCCTACTCCTCTGCACCGTGGACGCCGCGGGGAATGACAGCCTGGGACACGGTAGGACCGCCTCATAGCGCCGTGCCACCCCAGCCACACCCCAACAATGGCCCAACTACCGCAGCAGTGTCCCAAGGCCAGACAGCAGTGCCCCAAGGCCAGAAATGCTACTTCTGTGGCCAGGCAAAACACCCCAGAGCGCGCTGCCCGGCGAAAAACGCGATCTGCTCGGGCTGCGGGAAGAAGGGACACTACACTAGCGTCTGCAGGGCCAAAGCCACCCCGAACCCCAGCAGCGCCGCGTGTGGGCCATGCGGGCCGCCATCTTGGACCTCCCCGGCCATGTGCGAATCACCGGTACAGCAGCCATTTTGGACACCTCCAGCCACATGGGGATCATGGACGCCGCCATCTTGGACGACAGCCGGGACGCAGCAGGCCCCCGACACCGCCTCATCTGATACCCGCAGCGACACACCGACCCCTACGCTGGCATCCGTTACACTGGACCAAGCGAGACCGCACCAACTGGCCAGTTCCACAATGGACATTAAGGTAAATGGTCATGATACAATCTGCCTTTTTGACTCTGGGAGCACGGAGAGCTCCATCCACCCCGACACGGTGCGGCGTTGCTCTCTCCCAGTCCTGCCTGCGCAACAGCGGATTTCTATGGCCTCCGAGTCCCAGTCGGCGGACATCGGCGGCTACTGCGTGGTGACACTCATAGTAGACGGGACCGTGTACGATCATTTTAAACTTCTGGTCCTGCCTGACCTCTGCGCTGCCGTCCTGCTGGGGTTAGATTTTCAGTGCCACCTTAAAAGTGTTACGATGGCGTACGGTGGACCCCTACCCCCACTCACAGTCCGCAGCCAGCAGCTTCCAAATTGCCCGCCGCGCACCAGGTGCAACCTCTCCACACTCAGAGTCACCCCCCCACCACTGTTTGCTAACCTCACCCCCGACTGTAAGCCCATCGCCACAAAGAGCAGGCGATACAGTGCCGGGGACAGGGTTTTCTTCAAAACCGAAGTGGAGCGGCTCCTGAAAGAAGGGATTATTGAGGGCAGCACCAGCCCCTGGCGAGCCCAGGTTGTGGTCGTTAAGACCGGCGAGAAGCAGCGCCTGGTCATCGACTACAGCCAGACAATAAATCGCTACACCCTGCTGGACGCCTACCCACTCCCCCGTATAGCTGATATGGTCAACCAGATCGCGCAGTACCGCGTCTTCTCGACCATTGACCTGAAATCAGCGTACCACCAGCTCCCCATCTGCCCTGAGGACCGCCAGTACACTGCCTTTGAGGCAAACGGCCGCCTCTATCACTTCCTTAGGGTTCCCTTTGGCGTCACCAACGGGGTCTCCGTCTTCCAAAGGGAGATGGACCGGATGGTAGATCAAAATGCGTTGCAGGCCACTTTCCCATATCTGGACAATGTGACCATCTGCGGCCGTGACTTGCAGGACCATGACGCAAACCTCGAAAAATTCCTCCGCACCGCCCAACTCCTAAACCTGACATATAACAAGGAGAAGTGCATATTCCGCACAAACTGCCTCGCCATCCTTGGCTGTGTTGTGGAACACGGAGTCATCGGCCCCGACCCCGACCGGATGCGTCCCCTTATGGAACTTCCACTGCCCCACTGCCTCAAGGCCCTGAAGAGGTGCCTAGGGTTTTTCTCCTATTACGCCCAGTGGGTCCCCTACTATGCGGACAAGGCCCGTCTGCTGATCAAGTCCACCTCTTTTCCCTTGACGGCAGAGGCCCGCTTAGCCTTCCATCATATCAAGGAGGACATTGCCAAAGCCACCATGCACGCAGTGGATGAATCCATCCCCTTCCAGGTGGAAAGCGACGCGTCCGACTTTGCCCTGGCCGCTACCCTCAATCAGGCGGGGAGACCCGTGGCCTTCTTTTCACGAACCCTCCAAGGCCCGGAGACCAGACACTCCGCTGTTGAGAAGGAGGCCCAGGCGATTGTGGAGGCTGTGCGTCATTGGAGGCACTACCTGGCCGGAAAACGATTTACCCTGCTCACTGACCAGCGTTCAGTTGCTTTTATGTTGAACAACAAGCAGAGGGGCAAAATCAAAAATGACAAGATCTTGAGGTGGAGAATCGAACTTTCCACCTACAACTACGAGATCTTGTACCGGCCCGGGTAGCTAAATGAACCCCCGGATGCGCTATCGCTTGGCACCTGCGCCAGCGCGCAGATCGATAGACTGCGGGCCCTCCACAATGACCTCTGCCACCCGGGGGTCACCAGGTTCTTCCACCTCATCAAGGCCCGCAACCTGCCTTACTCTATTGAGGAGGTCAGGACCATGACCAGGAACTGCCAAGTCTGCGCTGAGTGCAAACCGCACTTTTATAGACCAGACAGGGCCCACCTGATAAAAGCCACTCGCCCCTTCGAGCGCCTGAGCGTTGATTTTAAAGGGCCTCTCCCCTCCTCCGACCGCAATGTGTACTTCCTCAATATTATTGATGCGTACTCCCGTTTCCCGTTCGCCTTCCCCTGCCCGGACATGACCAGTGCCACGGTCATTAAATGTCTGAACAACCTCTTCACCCTGTTCGGCTTCCCCAGCTATATCCATAGCGACCGGGGCTCATCGTTTATGAGCGACGAACTCCGTCAGTACCTGCTAACTAGGGGTATTGCCACAAGCAGGACCACCAGTTACAACCCCCGGGGGAACGGACAGGTGGAAAGAGAAAATGCGACAGTTTGGAAGGCCGTCCTGCTAGCCTTAAAGTCTAGGGGCCTTCCAACCTCTCGCTGGCAGGATGTGCTCCCCGATGCGCTCCACTCTATTCGGTCACTGCTCTGCACTGCCACTAACGCCACCCCTTATGAGAAAATGTTTGTCTTCCCAAGGAAGTCCACATCGGGGACATCGCTACCGCCATGGCTGACGTCCCCAGGGCCGGTCCTACTGAGAAGACACGTGAGGACCCATAAAACGGACCCCCTGGTCGAGAGGGTCGACCTCCTCCACGCCAACCCCCAGTATGCTTACATCGCATACCCGGACGGGCGGGAGGACACAGTCTCCATAAGAGACCTTGCACCCTCGGGGGCCGCAGTAACCCACTACCCACTACCACCCCCCCCCACGATCCGATATCCAGCCCCAGCAGACGGCAGGCCTGGGCCCCGCGACCCGCTCGACATCTACGAGGACGACACGCCTGTGCCACAGCCTACGCTGGACTCGACGCTGGAAGCTTCACTACCCCTGCCGTTGCCACGCCGATCACAGCGGCAGACAAGACCTCCGGAGAGACTCCAATACACTAACTTTTAATACACTTCACCCCGCCGGACTCAATTTTAAACAAGGGGTGAATGTGGTAAACCACTGTTTGTATTCCTGTTTGTCCTGTTTGTATTCCACTGTGTACATGCCTGGACATGCCTCGGCTGACTCCTCCCACAGGTCCTAGTATAAAGGTGACTGCTCCCCAGCCCTTTGTATCTTGGACCGGTCGACCACGCGAGGCAGACCTCCATTCTGTTGTTAATAAAAGCCTTTAGTTACTCTTCTAACTCTCAGTCTTTTATGAGTAATTGATAGCGCATCAAGGACAAACTGGATATTGGAGAACAAACTGGATATTGGAGAACAAACTGGATATTGGAGAACAAACTGGATATTGGAGGACAAACTGGATATTGGAGGACAAACTGGATATTGGAGAACAAACTGGATATTGGAGAACAAACTGGATATTGGAGAACAGACTGGATATTGGAGGACAAACTGGATATTGGAGAAGAAACGATATTGGAGGACAAACTGGATATTGGAGAACAAACTGGATATTGGAGAACAAACTGGATATTGGAGAACAAACTGGATATTGGAGAACAAACTGGATATTGGAGAACAAACTGGAACATGGAGATCAAACTGGATATTGGAGAACAAACTGGATATTGGAGAAGAAACTGGATATTGGAGAACAAACTGGATATTGGAGAAGAAACTGGATATTGGAGAAGAAACTGGATATTGGAGAAGAAACTGGATATTGGAGAAGAAACTGGATATTGGAGAACAAACTGGATATTGGAGAACAAACTGGATATTGGAGGACAAACTGGATATTGGAGAACAAACTGGATATTGGAGAAGAAACTGGATATTGGAGAACAAACTGGAGATTGGAGAACAAACTGGATATTGGAGAACAAACTGGATATTGAAGAAATAACTGGATATTGGAGGACAAACTGGATATTGGAGAACAAACTGGATATTGGAGAACAAACTGGATATTGGTGGACAAACTGGATATTGGAGGACAATCTGGATATTGGAGAACAAACTGGATATTGGAGGACAAACTGGATATTGGAGAACAAACTGGATATTGGAGAACAAACTGCATATTGGAGAACAAACTGTATATTGGAGAACAAACTGGATATTGGAGAACAAACTGGATATTGGAGGACAAACTGGATATTGGAGAACAAACTGGACATTGGAGGACAAACTGCATATTGGAGAACAAACTGGATATTGGAGGACAAACTGGATATTGGAGAACAAACTGGATATTGGAGGACAAACTGGATATTGGAGGACAAACTGGATATTGGAGGACAAACTGGATATTGGAGGACAAACTGGATATTGGAAAACAAACTGGATATTGGAGGACAAACTGGATATTGGAGGACAAACTGCATATTGGAGAACAAGCTGGATATTGGAGGACAAACTGGATATCGGAGAACAAACTGGATATCGGAGGACAAACTGGATATCGGAGAACAAACTGGATATCGGAGAACAAACTGGATATCGGAGAACAAACTGGGTATCGGAGGACAGACTGGATATCGGAGAACAAACTGGATATCGGAGAACAAACTGGATATTGGAGAACAAACTGGATGTTGGAGAAGAAACTGGATATTGGAGAAGAAACTGGATATTGGAGAACAAACTGGATATTGAAGAACAAACTGGATATTGAAGAAATAACTGGATATTGAAGAAATAACTGGATATTGGAGGACAAACTGGATATTGGAGAAGAAACTGGATATTGGAGAAGAAACTGGATATTGGAGAACAAACTGGATGTTGGAGATAAAACTGGATGTTGGAGAAGAAACTGGATATTGGAGAACAAACTGGATATTGGAGAACAAACTGGATATTGGAGGACAAACTGGATATTGGAGAACAAACTGGATATTGGAGAACAAACTGGATATTGGAGGACAAACTGGATGTTGAAGAACAAACTGGATATTGGAGAAAAAACTGGATATTGGAGAACAAACTGGATATTGGAGAACAAACTGGATATTGGAGAACAAACTGGATATTGGAGAACAAACTGGATATAGGAGGACAAACTGGATATTGGAGAACAAACTGGATATTGGAGGACAAACTGGATATTGGAGGACAAACTGGATATTGGAGAACGAACTGGATGTTGAAGAACAAACTGGATATTGGAGAACAAACTGGATATTGGAGAACAAACTGGATATTGGAGAACAAATGGATATTGGAGAACAAACTGGATATTGGAGAACAAACTGGATATAGGAGGACAAACTGGATATTGGAGAACAAACTGGATATTGGAGGACAAACTGGATATTGGAGAACAAACTGGATATTGGAGAACAAACAGGATATTGGAGGACAAACTGGATATTGGAGGACAAACTGGATATTGGAGAACAAACTGGATATTGGAGAACAAACTGGATATTGGAGAAGAAACTGGATATTGGAGAAGAAACTGGATATTGGAGAAGAAACTGGATATTGGAGATGAAGCTGGATATTGGAGAACAAACTGGATATTGGAGAACAAACTGGATATTGGAGAACAAACTGGATATTGGAGAACAAACTGGATATTGGAGGACAAACTGGATATTGGAGAACAATCTGGATATTGGGGAACAAACTGGATATATGAGGACAAACTGGATATTGGAGAACAAACTGGATATTGGAGAACAAACTGGATATTGGAGAACAAACTGGATATTGGAGAACAAACTGGATATTGGAGAACAAACTGGATATTGGAGAACAAACTGGATATTGGAGAACAAACTGGATATAGGAGGACAAACTGGATATTGGAGAACAAACTGGATATTGGAGGACAAACTGGATATTGGAGAACAAACTGGATATTGGAGAACCAACAGGATATTGGAGAACAAACTGGATATTGGAGGACAAACTGGATATTGGAGAACAAACTGGATATTGGAGAACAAACAGGATATTGGAGAACAAACAGGATATTGGAGGACAAACTGGATATTGGAGGACAAACTGGATATTGGAGAACAAACTGGATATTGGAGAACAAACTGGATATTGGAGAACAAACTGGATATTGGAGAACAAACTGGATATTGGAGGACAAACTGGATATTGGAGAACAAACTGGATATTGGAGAACAAACTGAATATTGGAGAACAAACTGGATATTGGAGAACAAACTGGATATTGGAGAACAAACTGGATGTTGGAGAACAAACTGGAACATGGAGATCAAACTGGATATTGGAGAAGAAACTGGATATTGGAGAAGAAACTGGATATTGGAGAAGAAACTGGATATTGGAGAAGAAACTGGATATTGGAGAAGAAACTGGATATTGGAGAACAAACTGGATATTGGAGAACAAACTGGATATTGGAGGACAAACTGGATATTGGAGAACAAACTGGATATTGGAGAACAAACTGGATATTGGAGAAGAAACTGGATATTGGAGAAGAAACTGGATATTGGAGAACAAACTGGATATTGAAGAACAAACTGGATATTGAAGAAATAACTGGATATTGAAGAAATAACTGGATATTGAAGAAATAACTGGATATTGGAGGACAAACTGGATATTGGAGAAGAAACTGGATATTGGAGAAGAAACTGGATATTGGAGAACAAACTGGATATTGGAGAACAAACTGGATATTGGAGAACAAATGGATATTGGAGAACAAACTGGATATTGGAGAACAAACTGGATATAGGAGGACAAACTGGATATTGGAGAACAAACTGGATATTGGAGGACAAACTGGATATTGGAGAACAAACTGGATATTGGAGAACAAACAGGATATTGGAGGACACACTGGATATTGGAGGACAAACTGGATATTGGAGAACAAACTGGATATTGGAGAACAAACTGGATATTGGAGAAGAAACTGGATATTGGAGATGAAGCTGGATATTGGAGAACAAACTGGATATTGGAGAACAAACTGGATATTGGAGAACAAACTGGATATTGGAGAACAAACTGGATATTGGAGGACAAACTGGATATTGGAGAACAATCTGGATATTGGAGAACAAACTGGATATAGGAGGACAAACTGGATATTGGAGAACAAACTGGATATTGGAGAACAAACTGGATATTGGAGAACAAACTGGATATTGGAGAACAAACTGGATATAGGAGGACAAACTGGATATTGGAGAACAAACTGGATATTGGAGGACAAACTGGATATTGGAGAACAAACTGGATATTGGAGAACAAACAGGATATTGGAGAACAAACTGGATATTGGAGGACAAACTGGATATTGTAGAACAAACTGGATATTGGAGAACAAACAGGATATTGGAGAACAAACAGGATATTGGAGGACAAACTGGATATTGGAGGACAAACTGGATATTGGAGAACAAACTGGATATTGGAGAACAAACTGGATATTGGAGAACAAACTGGATATTGGAGAACAAACTGGATATTGGAGGACAAACTGGATATTGGAGAACAAACTGGATATTGGAGAACAAACTGAATATTGGAGAACAAACTGGATATTGGAGAACAAACTGGATATTGGAGAACAAACTGGATATTGGAGAACAAACTGGAACATGGAGATCAAACTGGATATTGGAGAACAAACTGGATATTGGAGAAGAAACTGGATATTGGAGAAGAAACTGGATATTGGAGAAGAAACTGGATATTGGAGATGAAACTGGATATTGGAGAACAAACTGGATATTGGAGAACAAACTGGATATTGGAGGACAAACTGGATATTGGAGAACAAACTGGATATTGGAGAACAAACTGGATATTGGAGAAGAAACTGGATATTGGAGAAGAAACTGGATATTGGAGAACAAACTGGATATTGAAGAACAAACTGGATATTGAAGAAATAACTGGATATTGAAGAAATAACTGGATATTGAAGAAATAACTGGATATTGGAGGACAAACTGGATATTGGAGAAGAAACTGGATATTGGAGAAGAAACTGGATATTGGAGAACAAACTGGATGTTGGAGATAAAACTGGATGTTGGAGAACAAACTGGATGTTGGAGAACAAACTGGATGTTGGAGAACAAACTGGATGTTGGAGAAGAAACTGGATATTGGAGAAGAAACTGGATATTGGAGAACAAACTGGATATTGGAGAACAAACTGGATATTGGAGAACAAACTGGATATTGGAGGACAAACTGGATATTGGAGAACAAACTGGATGTTGAAGAACAAACTGGATATTGAAGAAATAACTGGATATTGAAGAAATAACTGGATATTGAAGAACAAACTGGATATTGGAGAACAAACTGGATATTGGAGGACAAATTGGATATTGGAGAAGAAATCGGATATCGGAGAACAAACCGGATATCGGAGAACAAACCGGATATCGGAGAACAAACTGGATATCGGAGAACAAACTGGATATCGGAGAACAAACTGGATATCGGAGAACAAACTGGATATCGGAGAACAAACTGGATATCGGAGAACAAACTGGATATTGGAGAACAAACTGGATATCGGAGAACAAACTGGATATCGGAGAACAAACTGGATATCGGAGGACAAACTGGATATCGGAGAACAAACTGGATATTGGAGAACAAACTGGATATTGGAGGACAAACTGGATATCGGAGGACAAACTGGATATCGGAGAACAAACTGGATATCGGAGAACAAACTGGATATCGGAGGAAAAACTGGATATCGGAGGACAAACTGGATATCGGAGGACAAACTGGATATTGGAGAACAAACTGGATATTGGAGAACAAACTGGATATCGGAGAACAAACTTGACATCGGAGAACAAACTGGATATCGGAGAACAAACTGGATATCGGAGAACAAACTGGATATCGGAGAACAAACTGGATATTGGAGAACAAACTGGATATTGGAGGACAAACTGGATATTGGAGAACAAACTGGATGTTGAAGAACAAACTGGATATTGGAGAACAAACTGGATATTGGAGAAGAAACTGGATATTCGAGAAGAAACTGGATATTGGAGAAGAAACTGGATATTGGAGAAGAAACTGGATATTGGAGAACAAACTGGATATTGAAGAACAAACTGGATATTGAAGAAATAACTGGATATTGAAGAAATAACTGGATATTGGAGGACAAACTGGATATTGGAGAAGAAACTGGATATTGGAGAAGAAACTGGATATTGGAGAACAAACTGGATGTTGGAGTTAAAACTGGATATTGGAGAAGAAACTGGATATTGGAGAAGAAACTGGATATTGGAGAACAAACTGGATGTTGGAGAACAAACTGGATGTTGGAGAAGAAACTGGATATTGAAGAACAAACTGGATATTGGAGGACAAACTGGATATTGGAGAACAAACTGGATATTGGAGGACAAACTGCATATTGGAGAACAAACTGGATATTGGAGGACAAACTGGATATTGGAGAACAAACTGGATATTGGAGGACAAACTGGATATTGGAGGACAAACTGGATATTGGAGGACAAACTGGATATTGGAGGACAAACTGGATATTGGAAAACAAACTGGATATTGGAGGACAAACTGGATATTGGAGGACAAACTGCATATTGGAGAACAAGCTGGATATTGGAGGACAAACTGGATATCGGAGAACAAACTGGATATCGGAGCACAAACTGGATATCGGAGAACAAACTGGATATCGGAGAACAAACTGGATATCGGAGAACAAACTGGGTATCGGAGGACAGACTGGATATCGGAGAACAAACTGGATATCGGAGAACAAACTGGATATTGGAGAACAAACTGGATGTTGGAGAAGAAACTGGATATTGGAGAAGAAACTGGATATTGGAGAACAAACTGGATATTGAAGAACAAACTGGATATTGAAGAAATAACTGGATATTGAAGAAATAACTGGATATTGGAGGACAAACTGGATATTGGAGAAGAAACTGGATATTGGAGAAGAAACTGGATATTGGAGAACAAACTGGATGTTGGAGATAAAACTGGATGTTGGAGAACAAACTGGATGTTGGAGAACAAACTGGATGTTGGAGAAGAAACTGGATATTGGAGAACAAACTGGATATTGGAGAACAAACTGGATATTGGAGGACAAACTGGATATTGGAGAACAAACTGGATATTGGAGAACAAACTGGATATTGGAGGACAAACTGGATGTTGAAGAACAAACTGGATATTGGAGAAAAAACTGGATATTGGAGAACAAACTGGATATTGGAGAACAAACTGGATATTGGAGAACAAACTGGATATTGGAGAACAAACTGGATATAGGAGGACAAACTGGATATTGGAGAACAAACTGGATATTGGAGGACAAACTGGATATTGGAGGACAAACTGGATATTGGAGAACGAACTGGATGTTGAAGAACAAACTGGATATTGGAGAACAAACTGGATATTGGAGAACAAACTGGATATTGGAGAACAAATGGATATTGGAGAACAAACTGGATATTGGAGAACAAACTGGATATAGGAGGACAAACTGGATATTGGAGAACAAACTGGATATTGGAGGACAAACTGGATATTGGAGAACAAACTGGATATTGGAGAACAAACAGGATATTGGAGGACAAACTGGATATTGGAGGACAAACTGGATATTGGAGAACAAACTGGATATTGGAGAACAAACTGGATATTGGAGAAGAAACTGGATATTGGAGAAGAAACTGGATATTGGAGAAGAAACTGGATATTGGAGATGAAGCTGGATATTGGAGAACAAACTGGATATTGGAGAACAAACTGGATATTGGAGAACAAACTGGATCTTGGAGAACAAACTGGATATTGGAGGACAAACTGGATATTGGAGAACAATCTGGATATTGGGGAACAAACTGGATATATGAGGACAAACTGGATATTGGAGAACAAACTGGATATTGGAGAACAAACTGGATATTGGAGAACAAACTGGATATTGGAGAACAAACTGGATATTGGAGAACAAGCTGGATATTGGAGAACAAACTGGATATTGGAGAACAAACTGGATATAGGAGGACAAACTGGATATTGGAGAACAAACTGGATATTGGAGGACAAACTGGATATTGGAGAACAAACTGGATATTGGAGAACCAACAGGATATTGGAGAACAAACTGGATATTGGAGGACAAACTGGATATTGGAGAACAAACTGGATATTGGAGAACAAACAGGATATTGGAGAACAAACAGGATATTGGAGGACAAACTGGATATTGGAGGACAAACTGGATATTGGAGAACAAACTGGATATTGGAGAACAAACTGGATATTGGAGAACAAACTGGATATTGTAGGACAAACTGGATATTGGAGAACAAACTGGATATTGGAGAACAAACTGAATATTGGAGAACAAACTGGATATTGGAGAACAAACTGGATATTGGAGAACAAACTGGATGTTGGAGAACAAACTGGAACATGGAGATCAAACTGGATATTGGAGAACAAACTGGATATTGGAGAAGAAACTGGATATTGGAGAAGAAACTGGATATTGGAGAAGAAACTGGATATTGGAGAACAAACTGGATATTGGAGAACAAACTGGATATTGGAGAACAAACTGGATATTGGAGGACAAACTGGATATTGGAGAACAAACTGGATATTGGAGAACAAACTGGATATTGGAGAAGAAACTGGATATTGGAGAAGAAACTGGATATTGGAGAACAAACTGGATATTGAAGAACAAACTGGATATTGAAGAAATAACTGGATATTGAAGAAATAACTGGATATTGAAGAAATAACTGGATATTGGAGGACAAACTGGATATTGGAGAAGAAACTGGATATTGGAGAAGAAACTGGATATTGGAGAACAAACTGGATATTGGAGAACAAACTGGATATTGGAGAACAAATGGATATTGGAGAACAAACTGGATATTGGAGAACAAACTGGATATAGGAGGACAAACTGGATCTTGGAGAACAAACTGGATATTGGAGGACAAACTGGATATTGGAGAACAAACTGGATATTGGAGAACAAACAGGATATTGGAGGACACACTGGATATTGGAGGACAAACTGGATATTGGAGAACAAACTGGATATTGGAGAACAAACTGGATATTGGAGAAGAAACTGGATATTGGAGATGAAGCTGGATATTGGAGAACAAACTGGATATTGGAGAACAAACTGGATATTGGAGAACAAACTGGATATTGGAGAACAAACTGGATATTGGAGGACAAACTGGATATTGGAGAACAATCTGGATATTGGAGAACAAACTGGATATAGGAGGACAAACTGGATATTGGAGAACAAACTGGATATTGGAGAACAAACTGGATATTGGAGAACAAACTGGATATTGGAGAACAAACTGGATATTGGAGAACAAACTGGATATAGGAGGACAAACTGGATATTGGAGAACAAACTGGATATTGGAGGACAAACTGGATATTGGAGAACAAACTGGATATTGGAGAACAAACAGGATATTGGAGAACAAACTGGATATTGGAGGACAAACTGGATATTGTAGAACAAACTGGATATTGGAGAACAAACAGGATATTGGAGAACAAACAGGATATTGGAGGACAAACTGGATATTGGAGGACAAACTGGATATTGGAGAACAAACTGGATATTGGAGAACAAACTGGATATTGGAGAACAAACTGGATATTGGAGAACAAACTGGATATTGGAGGACAAACTGGATATTGGAGAACAAACTGGATATTGGAGAACAAACTGAATATTGGAGAACAAACTGGATATTGGAGAACAAACTGGATATTGGAGAACAAACTGGATATTGGAGAACAAACTGGAACATGGAGATCAAACTGGATATTGGAGAACAAACTGGATATTGGAGAAGAAACTGGATATTGGAGAAGAAACTGGATATTGGAGATGAAACTGGATATTGGAGAACAAACTGGATATTGGAGAACAAACTGGATATTGGAGAACAAACTGGATATTGGAGGACAAACTGGATATTGGAGAACAAACTGGATATTGGAGAACAAACTGGATATTGGAGAAGAAACTGGATATTGGAGAAGAAACTGGATATTGGAGAACAAACTGGATATTGAAGAACAAACTGGATATTGAAGAAATAACTGGATATTGAAGAAATAACTGGATATTGAAGAAATAACTGGATATTGGAGGACAAACTGGATATTGGAGAAGAAACTGGATATTGGAGAAGAAACTGGATATTGGAGAACAAACTGGATGTTGGAGATAAAACTGGATGTTGGAGAACAAACTGGATGTTGGAGAACAAACTGGATGTTGGAGAAGAAACTGGATATTGGAGAAGAAACTGGATATTGGAGAACAAACTGGATATTGGAGAACAAACTGGATATTGGAGAACAAACTGGATATTGGAGGACAAACTGGATATTGGAGAACAAACTGGATGTTGAAGAACAAACTGGATATTGAAGAAATAACTGGATATTGAAGAAATAACTGGATATTGAAGAACAAACTGGATATTGGAGAACAAACTGGATATTGGAGGACAAACTGGATATTGGAGAAGAAATCGGATATCGGAGAACAAACCGGATATCGGAGAACAAACCGGATATCGGAGGACAAACCGGATATCGGAGGACAAACCGGATATCGGAGAACAAACTGGATATCTGAGAACAAACTGGATATCGGAGAACAAACTGGATATCGGAGAACAAACTGGATATCGGAGAACAAACTGGATATCGGAGAACAAACTGGATATCGGAGAACAAACTGGATATCGGAGAACAAACTGGATATCGGAGAACAAACTGGATATCGGAGAACAAACTGGATATTGGAGAAGAAACTGGATATTGGAGAAGAAACTGGATATTGGAGATGAAGCTGGATATTGGAGAACAAACTGGATATTGGAGAACAAACTGGATATTGGAGAACAAACTGGATCTTGGAGAACAAACTGGATATTGGAGGACAAACTGGATATTGGAGAACAATCTGGATATTGGGGAACAAACTGGATATATGAGGACAAACTGGATATTGGAGAACAAACTGGATATTGGAGAACAAACTGGATATTGGAGAACAAACTGGATATTGGAGAACAAACTGGATATTGGAGAACAAACTGGATATTGGAGAACAAACTGGATATAGGAGGACAAACTGGATATTGGAGAACAAACTGGATATTGGAGGACAAACTGGATATTGGAGAACAAACTGGATATTGGAGAACCAACAGGATATTGGAGAACAAACTGGATATTGGAGGACAAACTGGATATTGGAGAACAAACTGGATATTGGAGAACAAACAGGATATTGGAGAACAAACAGGATATTGGAGGACAAACTGGATATTGGAGGACAAACTGGATATTGGAGAACAAACTGGATATTGGAGAACAAACTGGATATTGGAGAACAAACTGGATATTGTAGGACAAACTGGATATTGGAGAACAAACTGGATATTGGAGAACAAACTGAATATTGGAGAACAAACTGGATATTGGAGAACAAACTGGATATTGGAGAACAAACTGGATGTTGGAGAACAAACTGGAACATGGAGATCAAACTGGATATTGGAGAACAAACTGGATATTGGAGAAGAAACTGGATATTGGAGAAGAAACTGGATATTGGAGAAGAAACTGGATATTGGAGAACAAACTGGATATTGGAGAACAAACTGGATATTGGAGAACAAACTGGATATTGGAGGACAAACTGGATATTGGAGAACAAACTGGATATTGGAGAACAAACTGGATATTGGAGAAGAAACTGGATATTGGAGAAGAAACTGGATATTGGAGAACAAACTGGATATTGAAGAACAAACTGGATATTGAAGAAATAACTGGATATTGAAGAAATAACTGGATATTGAAGAAATAACTGGATATTGGAGGACAAACTGGATATTGGAGAAGAAACTGGATATTGGAGAAGAAACTGGATATTGGAGAACAAACTGGATATTGGAGAACAAACTGGATATTGGAGAACAAATGGATATTGGAGAACAAACTGGATATTGGAGAACAAACTGGATATAGGAGGACAAACTGGATATTGGAGAACAAACTGGATATTGGAGGACAAACTGGATATTGGAGAACAAACTGGATATTGGAGAACAAACAGGATATTGGAGGACACACTGGATATTGGAGGACAAACTGGATATTGGAGAACAAACTGGATATTGGAGAACAAACTGGATATTGGAGAAGAAACTGGATATTGGAGATGAAGCTGGATATTGGAGAACAAACTGGATATTGGAGAACAAACTGGATATTGGAGAACAAACTGGATATTGGAGAACAAACTGGATATTGGAGGACAAACTGGATATTGGAGAACAATCTGGATATTGGAGAACAAACTGGATATAGGAGGACAAACTGGATATTGGAGAACAAACTGGATATTGGAGAACAAACTGGATATTGGAGAACAAACTGGATATTGGAGAACAAACTGGATATTGGAGAACAAACTGGATATAGGAGGACAAACTGGATATTGGAGAACAAACTGGATATTGGAGGACAAACTGGATATTGGAGAACAAACTGGATATTGGAGAACAAACAGGATATTGGAGAACAAACTGGATATTGGAGGACAAACTGGATATTGTAGAACAAACTGGATATTGGAGAACAAACAGGATATTGGAGAACAAACAGGATATTGGAGGCCAAACTGGATATTGGAGGACAAACTGGATATTGGAGAACAAACTGGATATTGGAGAACAAACTGGATATTGGAGAACAAACTGGATATTGGAGAACAAACTGGATATTGGAGGACAAACTGGATATTGGAGAACAAACTGGATATTGGAGAACAAACTGAATATTGGAGAACAAACTGGATATTGGAGAACAAACTGGATATTGGAGAACAAACTGGATATTGGAGAACAAACTGGAACATGGAGATCAAACTGGATATTGGAGAACAAACTGGATATTGGAGAAGAAACTGGATATTGGAGAAGAAACTGGATATTGGAGATGAAACTGGATATTGGAGAACAAACTGGATATTGGAGAACAAACTGGATATTGGAGAACAAACTGGATATTGGAGGACAAACTGGATATTGGAGAACAAACTGGATATTGGAGAACAAACTGGATATTGGAGAAGAAACTGGATATTGGAGAAGAAACTGGATATTGGAGAACAAACTGAATATTGAAGAACAAACTGGATATTGAAGAAATAACTGGATATTGAAGAAATAACTGGATATTGAAGAAATAACTGGATATTGGAGGACAAACTGGATATTGGAGAAGAAACTGGATATTGGAGAAGAAACTGGATATTGGAGAACAAACTGGATGTTGGAGATAAAACTGGATGTTGGAGAACAAACTGGATGTTGGAGAACAAACTGGATGTTGGAGAAGAAACTGGATATTGGAGAAGAAACTGGATATTGGAGAACAAACTGGATATTGGAGAACAAACTGGATATTGGAGAACTAACTGGATATTGGAGGACAAACTGGATATTGGAGAACAAACTGGATGTTGAAGAACAAACTGGATATTGAAGAAATAACTGGATATTGAAGAAATAACTGGATATTGAAGAACAAACTGGATATTGGAGAACAAACTGGATATTGGAGGACAAACTGGATATTGGAGAAGAAATCGGATATCGGAGAACAAACCGGATATCGGAGAACAAACCGGATATCGGAGAACAAACCGGATATCGGAGAACAAACCGGATATCGGAGGACAAACCGGATATCGGAGGACAAACCGGATATCGGAGAACAAACTGGATATCTGAGAACAAACTGGATATCTGAGAACAAACTGGATATCGGAGAACAAACTGGATATCGGAGAACAAACTGGATATCGGAGAACAAACTGGATATCGGAGAACAAACTGGATATCGGAGAACAAACTGGATATCGGAGAACAAACTGGATATCGGAGAACAAACTGGATATTGGAGGACAAACTGGATATCGGAGAACAAACTGGATATCTGAGAACAATCTGGATATCGGAGAACAAACTGGATATCGGAGAACAAACTGGATATCTGAGAACAAACTGGATATCGGAGAACAAACTGGATATCGGAGAACAAACTGGATATCGGAGAACAAACTGGATATCGGAGGACAAACTGGATATCGGAGAACAAACTGGATATTGGAGGACAAACTGGATATCGGAGAACAAACTGGATATCGGAGAACAAACTGGATATTGGAGGACAAACTGGATATCGGAGGACAAACTGGATATCGGAGGACAAACTGGATATTGGAGGACAAACTGGATATTGGAGAACAAACTGGATATTGGAGAACAAACTGGATATTGGAGGACAAACTGGATATTGGAGAACAAACAGGGTATTGGAGAACAAACTGGATATCGGAGAACAAACTGGATATCGGAGGACAAACTGGATATCGGAGAACAAACTGGATATCGGAGGACAAACTGGATATCGGAGGACAAACTGGATATTGGAGAACAAACTGGATATTGGAGAACAAACTGGATATCGGAGAACAAACTGGATATCGGAGGACAAACTGGATATCGGAGGACAAACTGGATATCGGAGAACAAACTGGATATCGGAGGACAAACTGGATATCGGAGGACAAACTGGATATCGGAGGACAAACTGGATATTGGAGAACAAACTGGATATTGGAGAACAAACTGGATATCGGAGAACAAACTGGATATCGGAGGACAAACTGGATATCGGAGGACAAACTGGATATTGGAGAACAAACTGGATATTGGAGAACAAACTGGATATCGGAGAACAAACTTGACATCGGAGAACAAACTGGATATCGGAGAACAAACTGGATATCGGAGAACAAACTGGATATTGGAGAACAAACTGGATATTGGAGAACAAACTGGATATTGGAGAACAAACTGGATATAGGAGGACAAACTGGATATTGGAGAACAAACTGGATATTGGAGGACAAACTGGATATTGGAGGACAAACTGGATATTGGAGAACAAACTGGATATTGGAGAAGAAACTGGATATTCGAGAAGAAACTGGATATTGGAGAAGAAACTGGATATTGGAGAAGAAACTGGATATTGGAGAACAAACTGGATATTGAAGAACAAACTGGATATTGAAGAAATAACTGGATATTGAAGAAATAACTGGATATTGGAGGACAAACTGGATATTGGAGAAGAAACTGGATATTGGAGAAGAAACTGGATATTGGAGAACAAACTGGATGTTGGAGTTAAAACTGGATATTGGAGAAGAAACTGGATATTGGAGAAGAAACTGGATATTGGAGAACAAACTGGATGTTGGAGAACAAACTGGATGTTGGAGAAGAAACTGGATATTGAAGAACAAACTGGATATTGGAGAAATAACTGGATATTGGAGGACAAACTGGATATTGGAGAACAAACTGGATATTGGAGAACAAACTGGATATTGGAGGACAAACTGGATATTGGAGAACAAACTGGATGTTGAAGAACAAACTGGATATTGAAGAAATAGCTGGATATTGAAGAAATAACTGGATATTGGAGAACAAACTGGATATTGGAGAACAAACTGGATATTGGAGGACAAACTGGATATTGGAGAACAAACCGGATATCGGAGAACAAACCAGATATCGGAGAACAAACCGGATATCGGAGGACAAACTGGATATCGGAGGACAAACTGGATATCGGAGAACAAACTGGATATCTGAGAACAAACTGGATATCTGAGAACAAACTGGATATCGGAGAACAAACTGGATATCGGAGAACAAACTGGATATCGGAGAACAAACTGGATATCGGAGGACAAACTGGATATCGGAGGACAAACTGGATATCGGAGGACAAACTGGACATCGGAGGACAAACTGGATATCGGAGAACAAACTGGATATCGGAGAACAAACTGGATATTGGAGAACAAACTGGATATTGGAGGACAAACTGGATATTGGAGAACAAACAGGGTATTGGAGAACAAATTGGATATCGGAGAACAAACTGGATATCGGAGGACAAACTGGATATCGGAGAACACACTAGATATCGGAGGACAAACTGGATATCGGAGGACAAACTGGATATCGGAGGACAAACTGGATATCGGAGAACAAACTGGATATCGGAGAACAAACTTGATATCGGAGAACAAACTTGATATCGGAGAACAAACTGGATATCGGAGAACAAACTGGATATCGGAGAACAAACTGGATATCGGAGGACAAACTGGATATCGGAGGACAAACTGGATATCGGAGAACAAACTGGATATCGGAGAACAAACTGGATATCGGAGAACAAACTGGATATTGGAGAACAAACTGGATATTGGAGAAGAAACTGGATATTGGAGAACAAACTGGATATTGAAGAACAAAGTGGATATTGAAGAAATAACTGGATATTGAAGAAATAACTGGATATTGGAGGACAAACTGGATATTGGAGAAGAAACTGGATATTGGAGAAGAAACTGGATATTGGAGAACAAACTGGATGTTGGAGATAAAACTGGATGTTGGAGAACAAACTTGACATCGGAGAACAAACTGGATATCGGAGAACAAACTGGATATCGGAGAACAAACTGGATATCGGAGAACAAACTGGATATCGGAGGACAAACTGGATATCGGAGGACAAACTGGATATTGGAGAACAAACTGGATATTGGAGAACAAACTGGATATCGGAGAACAAACTGGATATCGGAGGACAAACTGGATATCGGAGGACAAACTGGATATCGGAGAACAAACTGGATATCGGAGGACAAACTGGATATCGGAGGACAAACTGGATATCGGAGGACAAACTGGATATTGGAGAACAAACTGGATATTGGAGAACAAACTGGATATCGGAGAACAAACTGGATATCGGAGGACAAACTGGATATCGGAGGACAAACTGGATATTGGAGAACAAACTGGATATTGGAGAACAAACTGGATATCGGAGAACAAACTTGACATCGGAGAACAAACTGGATATCGGAGAACAAACTGGATATCGGAGAACAAACTGGATATTGGAGAACAAACTGGATATTGGAGAACAAACTGGATATTGGAGAACAAACTGGATATAGGAGGACAAACTGGATATTGGAGAACAAACTGGATATTGGAGGACAAACTGGATATTGGAGGACAAACTGGATATTGGAGAACAAACTGGATATTGGAGAAGAAACTGGATATTCGAGAAGAAACTGGATATTGGAGAAGAAACTGGATATTGGAGAAGAAACTGGATATTGGAGAACAAACTGGATATTGAAGAACAAACTGGATATTGAAGAAATAACTGGATATTGAAGAAATAACTGGATATTGGAGGACAAACTGGATATTGGAGAAGAAACTGGATATTGGAGAAGAAACTGGATATTGGAGAACAAACTGGATGTTGGAGTTAAAACTGGATATTGGAGAAGAAACTGGATATTGGAGAAGAAACTGGATATTGGAGAACAAACTGGATGTTGGAGAACAAACTGGATGTTGGAGAAGAAACTGGATATTGAAGAACAAACTGGATATTGGAGAAATAACTGGATATTGGAGGACAAACTGGATATTGGAGAACAAACTGGATATTGGAGAACAAACTGGATATTGGAGGACAAACTGGATATTGGAGAACAAACTGGATGTTGAAGAACAAACTGGATATTGAAGAAATAGCTGGATATTGAAGAAATAACTGGATATTGGAGAACAAACTGGATATTGGAGAACAAACTGGATATTGGAGGACAAACTGGATATTGGAGAACAAACCGGATATCGGAGAACAAACCAGATATCGGAGAACAAACCGGATATCGGAGGACAAACTGGATATCGGAGGACAAACTGGATATCGGAGAACAAACTGGATATCTGAGAACAAACTGGATATCTGAGAACAAACTGGATATCGGAGAACAAACTGGATATCGGAGAACAAACTGGATATCGGAGAACAAACTGGATATCGGAGGACAAACTGGATATCGGAGGACAAACTGGATATCGGAGGACAAACTGGACATCGGAGGACAAACTGGATATCGGAGAACAAACTGGATATCGGAGAACAAACTGGATATTGGAGAACAAACTGGATATTGGAGGACAAACTGGATATTGGAGAACAAACAGGGTATTGGAGAACAAATTGGATATCGGAGAACAAACTGGATATCGGAGGACAAACTGGATATCGGAGAACACACTAGATATCGGAGGACAAACTGGATATCGGAGGACAAACTGGATATCGGAGGACAAACTGGATATCGGAGAACAAACTGGATATCGGAGAACAAACTTGATATCGGAGAACAAACTTGATATCGGAGAACAAACTGGATATCGGAGAACAAACTGGATATCGGAGAACAAACTGGATATCGGAGGACAAACTGGATATCGGAGGACAAACTGGATATCGGAGAACAAACTGGATATCGGAGAACAAACTGGATATCGGAGAACAAACTGGATATTGGAGAACAAACTGGATATTGGAGAAGAAACTGGATATTGGAGAACAAACTGGATATTGAAGAACAAAGTGGATATTGAAGAAATAACTGGATATTGAAGAAATAACTGGATATTGGAGGACAAACTGGATATTGGAGAAGAAACTGGATATTGGAGAAGAAACTGGATATTGGAGAACAAACTGGATGTTGGAGATAAAACTGGATGTTGGAGAACAAACTGGATGTTGGAGAACAAACTGGATGTTGGAGAAGAAACTGGATATTGGAGAAGAAACTGGATATTGGAGAACAAACTGGATATTGGTGAACTAACTGGATATTGGAGGACAAACTGGATATTGGAGAACAAACTGGATATTGGAGAACAAACTGGATATTGGAGGACAAACTGGATATTGGAGAACAAACTGGATGTTGAAAAACAAACTGGATATTGAAGAAATAACTGGATATTGGAGAACAAACCGGATATCGGAGAACAAACCGGATATCGGAGAACAAATCGGATATCGGAGGACAAACTGGATATCGGAGAACAAACTGGATATCTGAGAACAAACTGGATATCGGAGAACAAACTTGATATCGGAGAACAAACTGGATATCGGAGAACAAACTGGATATCGGAGAACCAAGTGGATATCGGAGGACAAACTGGATATCGGAGGACAAACTGGATATTGGAGAACAAACTGGATATTGGAGAACAAACTGGATATTGGAGAACAAACTGAATATTGGAGAGCAAACTGGATATTGGAGGACAAACTGGATATAGGAGGACAAACTGGATATTGGAGAACAAACTGGATATTGGAGAACAAACTGGATATTGGAGAACAAACTGGATATTGGAGAACAAACTGGATATTGGAGAACAAACTGGATATTGGAGAACAAACTGGATATTGGAGAACAAACTGGATATTGGAGGACAAACTGGATATTGGAGGACAAACTGGATATTGGAGGACAAACTGGACATTGGAGAACAAACTGGATATTGGAGAACAAACTGGATATTGGAGAACAAACTGGATGTTGGAGAACAAACTGGATATTGGAGAACAAACTGGATATTGGAGAAAAAACTGGATATTGGAGAACAAACTGGATATTGGAGAACAAACTGGATATTGGAGAACAAACTGGATAGAGTAATACAGCACGGATAGAGGCCCTTCGGCCCATCGTGTCCGCGCCGGCCATCAAGCCCTGTCTAATCTAATCCCATATTCCAGCATTTGGCCCGTAGCCTTGTATGCTATGGCATTTCAAGTGCACATCCAAATGCTTCTTAAATGTTGTGAGGGTTTCTGCCTCCACAACCCTTTCAGGCAGTGAGTTCCAGACTCCAACCACCCTCTGGGTGAAAAAGTTCTTTCTCAAATCCCCTCTAAACCTCCCGCCCTTTACCTTGCATCTATGCCCCCTAGTTATTGACCCCTCTACTAAGGGAAAAAGCTCCTCAGCATCCATCCTATCTATGCCCCTCATAATTTTGTACACCTCAATCATGCCCCCCCTCAGCCTCCTCTGCTCCAAGGAAAACAAACCCAATCTGCCCAGTCTCTCTTCATAGCTGAAGTGCTCCAGCCCTGGTAACATCCTGGTGAACCTCCTCTGGACCCTCTCTAACACGATCACATCCTTCCTGTAGTGTGGCGACCAGAACTGCACACAGTATTCCAGCTGTGGCCTAACCAGTGTTTTATACAGCTCCATCATAACCTCCCTGCTCTTATATTCAATGCCTCGGCTAATGAAGGCAAGTATCCCATATGCCTTTTTTACCACCTTATCCACCTGTTCCGCCACCTTCAGGGATCTGTGTACTTGCACATCCAGATCCCTCTGACCCTCCGTCTTGCCTAGGGTCTTTCCATTCATTGTGTATTCCTTTGCCTTGTTAGTCCCCCCAAAGTGCATCACCTCGCACTTTTCCGGGTTAAATTCCATTTGCCACTGTTCCGCCCATCTGACCAACCCATCTATATCGTCCTGCAGACTGAGGCTACCCTCCTCGCTATTTACCACCCTACCAATTTTTGTATCATCCGCGAACTTACTGATCATACCCTTTACATTCATATCCAAGTCATTAATGTAGACCACAAACAGCAAGGGACCCAGCACCGATCCCTGTGGTACCTCACTGGCCACAGGCTTCCAGTCACAAAAACAACCTTCGACCATCACCCTCTGCCTTCTGCCACTGAGCCAGTTTTGTATCCAATGTGCCAAGGCACCCTGGATTCCATGGGCTCTTACCTTCTTGACCAGTCTCCTGTGCGGGACTTTATCGAAGGCCTTACTGAAATCCATGTATACCACATCCACTGCGTTACCCTCATCCACACACCTAGTCACCCCCTCAAAAAATTCAATCAAATTAGTCAGACATGATCTTCCCTTGACAAAGCCATGTTGACTATCCCTGATTAATCCTTGCCTCTCCAAGTGGAGACAAATTTTGTCCCTCAGGATTTTTTCCAATAATTTTCCTACCACTGATGTTAGGCTCACTGGCCTGTAGTTCCCCGGTTTTTCCCTACTACCCTTCTTGAATAATGGTACTACATTAGCGGTTCTCCAGTCCTCTGGCACATCCCCTGTGGCCAGAGAGGTCCTGAATATATGTGTTAGAGCCCCCGCAATCTCCTCCTTTGCCTCACACAGCAGCCTGGGATACATTTCATCCGGGCCTGGGGATTTATCCATTTTTAGGCCAGCTAAAACCGCCAATACCTCCTCCCTCTCGATGTTAATATGTTCGAGCATATCACAGTCCCCCCGCCCTATTTCTATGTCTACATCGTCCTTCTCCATAGTGAAAACAGATGCAAAAAATTCATTTAGAACCCCTCCTACATCTTCCGGCTCCACACACAGATTGCCACTTTTGTCCCTAATGGGCCCTATTTTTTCCCTAGTTATCCTCTTACCCTTAATATACTTATAAAACATCTTCGGATTTTCCTTTATTTTGCTCGCCAGTGTTATTTCATGGCCCCTCCTTGATCTCCTAATTTCTTTTTTAAGTATCCCCCTGCACTTTTTGTACTCCTCTAGGGCTTCCTCCGTCTTTAGCCTTTTGTATCTACCAAAAGCCCTCCTTTTTTTCCTAATCCATTCTCGTATATCCCCTGACATCCAAGGTTCCCTGTGGTTTTTGGAACCACCCTTGACCTTTACGGGAACATGTTACCATTGTATGATCTCAATCTCCCTTCTGAAAGCCTCCCATTGCTCCGATGCGGATTTTCCTACAAGTAGCTGATCCCAGTCCATTTTGGCCAGATCCTGCCTTATCCTATTAAAATCGGCCTTCCCCCAATTTAGAACCTTTATTTCCGGCCCATCCCTGTCCTTTTCCATGACCACCTTAAATCTTACCATATTATGGTCACTATCACCAAAGTGCTCACCTACTAGCACTTTTTCCACTTGGCCGGCCACATTCCCTAGAATTAGGTCCAGTACCGCCCCCTCTCTTGTAGGACTTCCTACATGCTGGCTCAAAAAGCTCTCCTGGATGCACTTTAAGAATTCTACACCCTCTGAGCCTTTCACACTCTGACTATCCCAGTTAATATTGGGGAAGTTGAAATCCCCCATTATTATTACCCTATTATTTGCACATTTCTCTGAGATTTGCCTACATATCTGTTCCTCTATCTCCCCCTGACTGTTTGGAGGCCTATAGTACACTCCCAGCAAAGTGCTTGCCCCCTTTTTGTTTTTAAGCTCCACCCATATGGCCTCATTAGAGGACCCTGCTAATATATCATCCCTCCTTACTGCAGTAATTGACTCCTTAATTAATATTGCGACACCCCCTCCTCTTATACCTCCCCCTCTGTCTCGCCTGAAGATTCTGTACCCCGGAATATTGAGCTGCCAGTCTTGCCCTTCCCTCAACCATGTCTCCGTGATAGCAACAATATCATACTCCCATGTGTTTATCAACACCTTCAGTTCATCCACCTTATTTGCAAGACTCCTTGCATTAAAATAGATGCCATCCAGCCTTGCCCTTATATATTTGCCCTGTCTACCAAGCTGACTTGTTTTTTTCTCTATAATTGGCAGCACATCCCCCCCTATTTCAGCTCCCCTCTGTATCCCATCCCCCTGCCAAGTTAGTTTAAACCCCCCCCAACAGTGCTAGCAAACCTCCCCGCAAGGATATTTGTCCCGCTCTGGTTCAGGTGCAACCCGTCCGACTTGTATAAGTCCCACCTTTCCCAGAAGCAGGCCCAGTGATCCAGGAAAGTAAAACCCTCACCCCTACACCAACTCTTTAGCCACGCATTCATCTGCTCTATCCTCCCATTCCTATACTTACTAGCACGTGGCACTGGGAGTAATCCAGAGATTACAACCTTTGAGGTCCTGCTCTTTAATCTGTTACCTAGCTCCCTAAATTCTTGATGCAGGACCTCATCCCTCTTTTTACCTATGTCGTTGGTACCAATGTGGACCACGACCACTGGCTGTTCACCCTCCCCCTCCAGAAAGCCCTGCAGCCGCTCAGTGACATCCTTGACCCTGGCACCAGGGAGGCAACAAACCATCCTGGATTCACGTCGATGGCCACAGAAACGCCTATCTGTTCCCCTTACTATAGAATCCCCTACCACTATTGCTCTCCCACTCTTTTTCCCCCCTTCCTGGGCAGCAGGAGCACCCCCAGTGCCAGGAAGTTGGCTGCTGCTGCCTTCCCCTTCCCCTATTGGAGAACAAACTGGATATTGGAGGACAAACTGGATATTGGAGAACAAACTGGATATTGGAGGACAAACTGGATATTGGAGAACAAACTGGATATTGGAGAACAAACTGGATATTGGAGAACAAACTGGATATTGGAGGACAAACTGGATATTGGAGAACAAACTGGATATTGGAGTACAAACTGGATATTGGAGAACAAACTGGATATTGGAGAACAAACTGGATATTGGAGGACAAACTGGATATTGGAGAACAAACTGGATATTGGAGAACAAACTGGATATTGGAGAACAAACTGGATATTGGAGAACAAACTGGATATTGGAGAACAAACTGGATATTGGAGAACAAACTGGATGTTGGAGAAGAAACTGGATATTGGAGAACAAACTGGATATTGAAGAACAAACTGGATATTGAAGCAATAACTGGATATTGGAGAACAAACTGGATGTTGGAGATAAAACTGGATGTTGGAGAACAAACTGGATGTTGGAGAAGAAACTGGATGTTGGAGAAGAAACTGGATGTTGGAGAAGAAACTGGATGTTGGAGAACAAACTGGATATTGGAGAACAAACTGGATATTGGAGGACAAACTGGATATTGGAGAACAAACTGGATATTGGAGAACAAACTGGATATTGGAGGACAAACTGGATATTGGAGAACAAACTGGATATTGGAGTACAAACTGGATATTGGAGAACAAACTGGATATTGGAGAACAAACTGGATATTGGAGGACAAACTGGATATTGGAGAACAAACTGGATATTGGAGAACAAACTGGATATTGGAGAACAAACTGGATATTGGAGAACAAACTGGATATTGGAGAACAAACTGGATATTGGAGAACAAACTGGATGTTGGAGAAGAAACTGGATATTGGAGAACAAACTGGATATTGAAGAACAAACTGGATATTGAAGCAATAACTGGATATTGGAGAACAAACTGGATGTTGGAGATAAAACTGGATGTTGGAGAACAAACTGGATGTTGGAGAAGAAACTGGATGTTGGAGAAGAAACTGGATGTTGGAGAAGAAACTGGATGTTGGAGAACAAACTGGATATTGGAGAACAAACTGGATATTGGAGGACAAACTGGATATTGGAGAACAAACTGGATATTGGAGAACAAACTGGATATTGGAGGACAAACTGGATATTGGAGGACAAACTGGATGTTGAAGAACAAACTGGATATTGGAGAACAAACTGGATATTGGAGAACAAACTGGATATTGGAGAACAAACTGGATATTGGAGAACAAACTGGATATTGGAGAACAAACTGGGTATAGGAGGACAAACTGGATATTGGAGAACAAACTGGATATTGGAGGACAAACTGGATATTGGAGGACAAACTGGATATTGGAGAACAAACTGGATGTTGAAGAACAAACTGGATATTGGAGAACAAACTGGATATTGGAGAACAAACTGGATATTGGAGAACAAACTGGATATTGGAGAAGAAACTGGATATTGGAGAACAAACTGGATATTGAAGAACAAACTGGATATTGAAGAAATAACTGGATATTGAAGAAATAACTGGATATTGAAGAAATAACTGGATATTGGAGGACAAACTGGATATTGGAGAAGAAACTGGATATTGGAGAAGAAACTGGATATTGGAGAACAAACTGGATGTTGGAGATAAAACTGGATGTTGGAGAACAAACTGGATGTTGGAGAACAAACTGGATGTTGGAGAAGAAACTGGATATTGAAGAACAAACTGGATATTGAAGAAATAACTGGATATTGGAGGACAAACTGGATATTGGAGAACAAACTGGATATTGGAGAACAAACTGGATATTGGAGGACAAACTTGATATTGGAGAACAAACTGGATGTTGAAGAACAAACTGGATATTGAAGAAATAACTGGATATTGAAGAAATAACTGGATATTGGAGAACAAACTGGATATTGGAGAACAAACTGGATATTGGACGACAAACTGGATATTGGAGAACAAACCGGATATCGGAGAACAAACCGGATATCGGAGAACAAACCGGATATCGGAGGACAAACTGGATATCGGAGGACAAACTGGATATCGGAGAACAAACTGGATATCTGAGAACAAACTGGATATCGGAGAACAAACTGGATATCGGAGAACAAACTGGATATCGGAGGACAAACTGGATATCGGAGGACAAACTGGACATCGGAGAACAAACTGGATATCGGAGAACAAACTTGATATTGGAGAACAAACTGGATATCGGAGAACAAACTGGATATCGGAGGACAAACTGGATATCGGAGAACAAACTTGACATCGGAGAACAAACTGGATATCGGAGAACAAACTGGATATCGGAGAACAAACTGGATATTGGAGAACAAACTCAATATTGGAGAACAAACTGGATATTGGAGAACAAACTGGATATAGGAGGACAAACTGGATATTGGAGAACAAACTGGATATTGGAGGACAAACTGGATATTGGAGGACAAACTGGATATTGGAGAACAAACTGGATGTTGAAGAACAAACTGGATATTGGAGAACAAACTGGATATTGGAGAAGAAACTGGATATTGGAGAAGAAACTGGATATTGGAGAAGAAACTGGATATTGGAGAACAAACTGGATATTGGAGAACAAACTGGATATTGAAGAACAAACTGGATATTGAAGAAATAACTGGATATTGAAGAAATAACTGGATATTGAAGAAATAACTGGATATTGGAGGACAAACTGGATATTGGAGAAGAAACTGGATATTGGAGAAGAAACTGGATATTGGAGAACAAACTGGATGTTGGAGTTAAAACTGGATGTTGGAGAACAAACTGGATGTTGGAGAAGAAACTGGATGTTGGAGAAGAAACTGGATATTGAAGAACAAACTGGATATTGGAGAAATAACTGGATATTGGAGGACAAACTGGATATTGGAGAACAAACTGGATATTGGAGAACAAACTGGATATTGGAGGACAAACTGGATATTGGAGAACAAACTGGATGTTGAAGAACAAACTGGATATTGAAGAAATAGCTGGATATTGAAGAAATAACTGGATATTGGAGAACAAACTGGATATTGGAGAACAAACTGGATATTGGAGGACAAACTGGATATTGGAGAACAAACCGGATATCAGAGAACAAACCAGATATCGGAGAACAAACCGGATATCGGAGGACAAACTGGATATCGGAGAACAAACTGGATATCGGAGAACAAACTGGATATCGGAGAACAAACTGGATATCGGAGAACAAACTGGATATCGGAGAACAAACTGGATATCGGAGGACAAACTGGATATCGGAGAACAAACTGGATATCGGAGAACAAACTGGATATCGGAGAACAAACTGGATATCGGAGAACAAACTGGATATCGGAGAACAAACTGGATATCTGAGAACAAACTGGATATCGGAGAACAAACTGGATATCGGAGAACAAACTGGATATCGGAGAACAAACTGGATATCGGAGAACAAACTGGATATCGGAGGACAAACTGGATATCGGAGAACAAACTGGATATCGGAGAACAAACTGGATATTGGAGAACAAACTGGATATTGGAGGACAAACTGGATATTGGAGAACAAACTGGATATTGGAGGACAAAATGGATATCGGAGGACAAACTGGATATCGGAGAACAAACTGGATATTGGAGAACAAACTGGATATTGGAGAACAAACTGGATATTGGAGGACAAACTGGATATTGGAGAACAAACAGGGTATTGGAGAACAAATTGGATATCGGAGAACAAACTGGACATCGGAGGACAAACTGGATATCGGAGAACAAACTGGATATTGGAGAACAAACTGGATATTGGAGAACAAACTGGATATTGGAGGACAAACTGGATATTGGAGAACAAACAGGGTATTGGAGAACAAATTGGATATCGGAGAACAAACTGGATATCGGAGGACAAACTGGATATCGGAGAACACACTAGATATCGGAGGACAAACTGGATATCGGAGGACAAACTGGATATCGGAGGACAAACTGGATATCGGAGAACAAACTGGATATCGGAGAACAAACTTGATATCGGAGAACAAACTGGATATCGGAGAACAAACTGGATATCGGAGAACAAACTGGATATCGGAGGACAAACTGGATATCGGAGAACAAACTGGGTATCGGAGGACAAACTGGATATCGGAGAACAAACTGGATATTGGAGAACAAACTGGATATTGGAGAACAAACTGGATATTGGAGAACAAACTGGATATTGGAGAAGAAACTGGATATTGGAGAACAAACTGGATATTGAAGAACAAACTGGATATTGAAGAAATAACTGGATATTGAAGAAATAACTGGATATTGGAGGACAAACTGGATATTGGAGAAGAAGCTGGATATTGGAGAAGAAACTGGATATTGGAGAACAAACTGGATGTTGGAGATAAAACTGGATGTTGGAGAACAAACTGGATGTTGGAGAACAAACTGGATGTTGGAGAAGAAACTGGATATTGGAGAAGAAACTGGATATTGGAGAACAAACTGGATATTGGTGAACTAACTGGATATTGAAGAAATAACTGGACATTGAAGAAATAACTGGATATTGGAGAACAAACCGGATATCGGAGAACAAACCGGATATCGGAGAACAAATCGGATATCGGAGGACAAACTGGATATCGGAGGACAAACTGGATATCGGAGAACAAACTGGATATCTGAGAACAAACTGGATATCGGAGAACAAACTTGATATCGGAGAACAAACTGGATATCGGAGAACAAACTGGATATCGGAGAACCAAGTGGATATCGGAGGACAAACTGGATATCGGAGGACAAACTGGATATTGGAGAACAAACTGGATATTGGAGAACAAACTGGATATTGGAGAACAAACTGAATATTGGAGAGCAAACTGGATATTGGAGAACAAACTGGATATTGGAGAACAAACAGGGTATTGGAGAACAAACTGGATATCGGAGAACAAACTGGATATTGGAGTACAAACTGGATATCGGAGAACAAACTGGGTATTGGAGGACAAACTGGATATTGGAGGACAAACTGCATATTGGAGGACAAACTGGATATTGGAGAACAAACTGGATATTGGAGGACAAACTGGATATTGGAGAACAAACTGGATATTGGAGGACAAACTGGATATAGGAGGACAAACTGGATATTGGAGAACAAACTGGATATTGGAGAACAAACTGGATATTGGAGAACAAACTGGATATTGGAGAACAAACTGGATATTGGAGAACAAACTGGATATTGGAGAACAAACTGGATATTGGAGAACAAACTGGATATTGGAGGACAAACTGGATATTGGAGGACAAACTGGATATTGGAGGACAAACTGGATATTGGAGAACAAACTGGATATTGGAGAACAAACTGGATATTGGAGAACAAACTGGATGTTGGAGAACAAACTGGATATTGGAGAACAAACTGGATATTGGAGAAAAAACTGGATATTGGAGAACAAACTGGATATTGGAGGACAAACTGGATATTGGAGAACAAACTGGATAGAGTAATACAGCACGGATAGAGGCCCTTCGGCCCATCGTGTCCGCGCCGGCCATCAAGCCCTGTCTAATCTAATCCCATATTCCAGCATTTGGCCCGTAGCCTTGTATGCTATGGCATTTCAAGTGCACATCCAAATGCTTCTTAAATGTTGTGAGGGTTTCTGCCTCCACAACCCTTTCAGGCAGTGAGTTCCAGACTCCAACCACCCTCTGGGTGAAAAAGTTCTTTCTCAAATCCCCTCTAAACCTCCCGCCCTTTACCTTGCATCTATGCCCCCTAGTTATTGACCCCTCTACTAAGGGAAAAAGCTCCTCAGCATCCATCCTATCTATGCCCCTCATAATTTTGTACACCTCAATCATGTCCCCCCTCAGCCTCCTCTGCTCCAAGGAAAACAAACCCAATCTGCCCAGTCTCTCTTCATAGCTGAAGTGCTCCAGCCCTGGTAACATCCTGGTGAACCTCCTCTGCACCCTCTCTAACACGATCACATCCTTCCTGTAGTGTGGCGACCAGAACTGCACACAGTATTCCAGCTGTGGCCTAACCAGTGTTTTATACAGCTCCATCATAACCTCCCTGCTCTTATATTCAATGCCTCGGCTAATGAAGGCAAGTATCCCATATGCCTTTTTTACCACCTTATCCACCTGTTCCGCCGCCTTCAGGGATCTGTGTACTTGCACACCCAGATCCCTCTGACCCTCCGTCTTGCCTAGGGTCTTTCCATTCATTGTGTATTCCTTTGCCTTGTTAGTCCCCCCAAAGTGCATCACCTCGCACTTTTCCGGGTTAAATTCCATTTGCCACTGTTCCGCCCATCTGACCAACCCATCTATATCGTCCTGCAGACTGAGGCTACCCTCCTCGCTATTTACCACCCTACCAATTTTTGTATCATCCGCGAACTTACTGATCATACCCTTTACATTCATATCCAAGTCATTAATGTAGACCACAAACAGCAAGGGACCCAGCACCGATCCCTGTGGTACCTCACTGGCCACAGGCTTCCAGTCACAAAAACAACCTTCGACCATCACCCTCTGCCTTCTGCCACTGAGCCAGTTTTGTATCCAATGTGCCAAGGCACCCTGGATTCCATGGGCTCTTACCTTCTTGACCAGTCTCCTGTGCGGGACTTTATCGAAGGCCTTACTGAAATCCATGTATACCACATCCACTGCGTTACCCTCATCCACACACCTAGTCACCCCCTCAAAAAATTCAATCAAATTAGTCAGACATGATCTTCCCTTGACAAAGCCATGTTGACTATCCCTGATTAATCCTTGCCTCTCCAAGTGGAGACAAATTTTGTCCCTCAGGATTTTTTCCAATAATTTTCCTACCACTGATGTTAGGCTCACTGGCCTGTAGTTCCCCGGTTTTTCCCTACTACCCTTCTTGAATAATGGTACTACATTAGCGGTTCTCCAGTCCTCTGGCACATCCCCTGTGGCCAGAGAGGTCCTGAATATATGTGTTAGAGCCCCCGCAATCTCCTCCTTTGCCTCACACAGCAGCCTGGGATACATTTCATCCGGGCCTGGGGATTTATCCATTTTTAGGCCAGCTAAAACCGCCAATACCTCCTCCCTCTCGATGTTAATATGTTCGAGCATATCACAGTCCCCCCGCCCTATTTCTATGTCTACATCGTCCTTCTCCATAGTGAAAACAGATGCAAAAAATTCATTTAGAACCCCTCCTACATCTTCCGGCTCCACACACAGATTGCCACTTTTGTCCCTAATGGGCCCTATTTTTTCCCTAGTTATCCTCTTACCCTTAATATACTTATAAAACATCTTCGGATTTTCCTTTATTTTGCTCGCCAGTGTTATTTCATGGCCCCTCCTTGATCTCCTAATTTCTTTTTTAAGTATCCCCCTGCACTTTTTGTACTCCTCTAGGGCTTCCTCCGTCTTTAGCCTTTTGTATCTACCAAAAGCCCTCCTTTTTTTCCTAATCCATTCTCGTATATCCCCTGACATCCAAGGTTCCCTGTGGTTTTTGGAACCACCCTTGACCTTTACGGGAACATGTTACCATTGTATGATCTCAATCTCCCTTCTGAAAGCCTCCCATTGCTCCGATGCGGATTTTCCTACAAGTAGCTGATCCCAGTCCATTTTGGCCAGATCCTGCCTTATCCTATTAAAATCGGCCTTCCCCCAATTTAGAACCTTTATTTCCGGCCCATCCCTGTCCTTTTCCATGACCACCTTAAATCTTACCATATTATGGTCACTATCACCAAAGTGCTCACCTACTAGCACTTTTTCCACTTGGCCGGCCACATTCCCTAGAATTAGGTCCAGTACCGCCCCCTCTCTTGTAGGACTTCCTACATGCTGGCTCAAAAAGCTCTCCTGGATGCACTTTAAGAATTCTACACCCTCTGAGCCTTTCACACTCTGACTATCCCAGTTAATATTGGGGAAGTTGAAATCCCCCATTATTATTACCCTATTATTTGCACATTTCTCTGAGATTTGCCTACATATCTGTTCCTCTATCTCCCCCTGACTGTTTGGAGGCCTATAGTACACTCCCAGCAAAGTGCTTGCCCCCTTTTTGTTTTTAAGCTCCACCCATATGGCCTCATTAGAGGACCCTGCTAATATATCATCCCTCCTTACTGCAGTAATTGACTCCTTAATTAATATTGCGACACCCCCTCCTCTTATACCTCCCCCTCTGTCTCGCCTGAAGATTCTGTACCCCGGAATATTGAGCTGCCAGTCTTGCCCTTCCCTCAACCATGTCTCCGTGATAGCAACAATATCATACTCCCATGTGTTTATCAACACCTTCAGTTCATCCACCTTATTTGCAAGACTCCTTGCATTAAAATAGATGCCATCCAGCCTTGCCCTTATATATTTGCCCTGTCTACCAAGCTGACTTGTTTTTTTCTCTATAATTGGCAGCACATCCCCCCCTATTTCAGCTCCCCTCTGTATCCCATCCCCCTGCCAAGTTAGTTTAAACCCCCCCCAACAGTGCTAGCAAACCTCCCCACAAGGATATTTGTCCCGCTCTGGTTCAGGTGCAACCCGTCCGACTTGTATAAGTCCCACCTTTCCCAGAAGCAGGCCCAGTGATCCAGGAAAGTAAAACCCTCACCCCTACACCAAATCTTTAGACACGCATTCATCTGCTCTATCCTCCCATTCCTATACTTACTAGCACGTGGCACTGGGAGTAATCCAGAGATTACAACCTTTGAGGTCCTGCTCTTTAATCTGTTACCTAGCTCCCTAAATTCTTGATGCAGGACCTCATCCCTCTTTTTACCTATGTCGTTGGTACCAATGTGGACCACGACCACTGGCTGTTCACCCTCCCCCTCCAGAAAGCCCTGCAGCCGCTCAGTGACATCCTTGACCCTGGCACCAGGGAGGCAACAAACCATCCTGGATTCACGTCGATGGCCACAGAAACGCCTATCTGTTCCCCTTACTATAGAATCCCCTACCACTATTGCTCTCCCACTCTTTTTCCCCCCTTCCTGGGCAGCAGGAGCACCCCCAGTGCCAGGAAGTTGGCTGCTGCTGCCTTCCCCTTCCCCTATTGGAGAACAAACTGGATATTGGAGGACAAACTGGATATTGGAGAACAAACTGGATATTGGAGGACAAACTGGATATTGGAGAACAAACTGGATATTGGAGAACAAACTGGATATTGGAGAACAAACTGGATATTGGAGGACAAACTGGATATTGGAGAACAAACTGGATATTGGAGTACAAACTGGATATTGGAGAACAAACTGGATATTGGAGAACAAACTGGATATTGGAGGACAAACTGGATATTGGAGAACAAACTGGATATTGGAGAACAAACTGGATATTGGAGAACAAACTGGATATTGGAGAACAAACTGGATATTGGAGAACAAACTGGATATTGGAGAACAAACTGGATATTGGAGAACAAACTGGATATTGGAGAACAAACTGGATGTTGGAGAAGAAACTGGATATTGGAGAAGAAACTGGATATTGGAGAAGAAACTGGATATTGGAGAACAAACTGGATATTGAAGAACAAACTGGATATTGAAGCAATAACTGGATATTGAAGAAATAACTGGATATTGGAGGACAAACTGGATATTGGAGAAGAAACTGGATATTGGAGAAGAAACTGGATATTGGAGAACAAACTGGATGTTGGAGATAAAACTGGATGTTGGAGAACAAACTGGATGTTGGAGAAGAAACTGGATGTTGGAGAAGAAACTGGATGTTGGAGAACAAACTGGATATTGGAGAACAAACTGGATATTGGAGGACAAACTGGATATTGGAGAACAAACTGGATATTGGAGAACAAACTGGATATTGGAGGACAAACTGGATATTGGAGAACAAACTGGATGTTGAAGAACAAACTGGATATTGGAGAACAAACTGGATATTGGAGAACAAACTGGATATTGGAGAACAAACTGGATATTGGAGAACAAACTGGATATTGGAGAACAAACTGGGTATAGGAGGACAAACTGGATATTGGAGAACAAACTGGATATTGGAGGACAAACTGGATATTGGAGGACAAACTGGATATTGGAGAACAAACTGGATGTTGAAGAACAAACTGGATATTGGAGAACAAACTGGATATTGGAGAACAAACTGGATATTGGAGAACAAACTGGATATTGGAGAACAAACTGGATATTGGAGAAGAAACTGGATATTGGAGAAGAAACTGGATATTGGAGAACAAACTGGATATTGAAGAAATAACTGGATATTGAAGAAATAACTGGATATTGAAGAAATAACTGGATATTGGAGGACAAACTGGATATTGGAGGACAAACTGGATATTGAAGAACAAACTGGATATTGAAGAAATAACTGGATATTGAAGAAATAACTGGATATTGAAGAAATAACTGGATATTGGAGGACAAACTGGATATTGGAGGACAAACTGGACATCGGAGGACAAACTGGATATTGGAGAACAAACTGGATATTGGAGAACAAACTGGATATTGGAGAACAAACTGGATATTGGAGGAGAAACTGGATATTGGAGAACAAACAGGGTATTGGAGAACAAACTGGATATCGGAGAACAAACTGGATATCGGAGGACAAACTGGATATCGGAGAACACACTGGATATTGGAGGACAAACTGGATATCGGAGGACAAACTGGATATTGGAGAACAAACTGGATATTGGAGAACAAACTGGATATTGGAGAACAAACTGGATATTGGAGGAGAAACTGGATATCGGAGAACAAACTGGATATCGGAGGACAAACTGGATATCGGAGGACAAACTGGATATCGGAGGACAAACTGGATATCGGAGAACAAACTTGATATCGGAGAACAAACTGGATATCGGAGAACAAATTGGATATCGGAGAACAAACTTGATATCGGAGAACAAACTGGATATCGGAGAACAAACTGGATATCGGAGAACAAACTGGATATCGGAGGACAAAGTGGATATCGGAGAACAAACTGGGTATCGGAGAACAAACTGGATATTGGAGAACAAACTGGATATTGCAGGAGAAACTGGATATCGGAGAACCAACTGGATATCGGAGAACAAACTGGATATTGGAGAACAAACTGAATATTGGAGGACAAACTGGATATTGGAGAACAAACTGGATATTGGAGAACAAACTGGATATTGGAGAACAAACTGGATATTGGAGAACAAACTGGACATTGGAGAACAAACTGGATATTGGAGAACAAACTGGATATTGGAGAACAAACTGGATATTGGGGGACAAACTGGATATTGTAGAACAAACTGGATATTGGAGAACAAACTGGATATTGGAGAACAAACTGGATATTGGAGAACAAACTGGATATTGGAGGACAAACTGGATATTGTAGAACAAACTGGATATTGGAGAACAAACTGGACATTGGAGAACAAACTGGATATTGGAGGACAAACTGGATATTGTAGAACAAACTGGATATTGGAGAACAAACTGGATATTGGAGAACAAACTGGATATTGGAGAACAAACTGGATATTGGAGGACAAACTGGATATTGGAGAACAAACTGGATATTGGAGAACAAACTGGATATTGGAGAACAAACTGGATATTGGAGAACAAACTGGATATTGGAGGACAAACTGGATATTGGAGAACAAACTGGATATTGGAGGACAAACTGGATATTGGAGGAAAAACTGGATATTGGGGAACAAACTGGATATTGGAGAACAAACTGGATATTGGAGAACAAACTGGATATTGGAGAACAAACTGGATATTGGAGAACAAACTGGATATTGGAGAACAAACTGGATATTGGAGAACAAACTGGATATTGGAGGACAAACTGGATATTGGAGAACAAACTGGATATTGGAGAACAAACTGGATATTGGAGAACAAACTGCATATTGAAGAACAAACTGGATATTGGAGGACAAACTGGATATTGGAGAACAAACTGGATATTGGAGAACAAACTGGATATTGGAGAACAAACTGGATATTGGAGAACAAACTGGATATTGGAGGACAAACTGGATATTGGAGAACAAACTGGATATTGGAGAACAAACTGGTTATTGGAGAACAAACTGGATATTGGAGGACAAACTGGATATTGGGGAGCAAACTGGATATTGGAGAACAAACTGGATATTGGAGAACAAACTGGATATTGGAGAACAAACTGGATATTGGAGAACAAACTGCATATTGGAGAACAAACTGGATATTGGAGAACAAACTGGATATTGGAGGACAAACTGGATATTGGAGGACAAACTGGATATTGGAGAACAAACTGGATATTGGAGAACAAACTGGATATTGGAGAACAAACTGGATATTGGAGGACAAACTGGATATTGGAGAACAAACTGGATATTGGAGAACAAACTGGATATTGGAGAACAAACTGGATATTGGAGAACAAACTGGATATTGGAGAACAAATTGGATATTGGAGAACAAACTGGATATTGGAGGACAAACTGGATATTGGAGGACAAACTGGATATTGGAGAACAAACTGAATACTGGAGAACAAACTGGATATTGGAGAACAAACTGGATATTGGAGGACAAACTAGATATTGGAGAACAAACTGGATATTGGTGGTCTAGCTGGATATTGGAGGTGAAACTGGTTACTGCAGGTCATGCTAGATATTGAAGGTCAAACTATATATTGGAGGCCCAACTGGATATCAGAGAGTAAAGTTGGTTATTGGAGGTCAAACTGGATGATGGAGAAGTCGTTTGTGCCCTCCTTTGTGTTTAATTGAATATACCATGAGCAAAGAATTTGCCCCGAAAGGGACTCTGGAAGCCGCGCCAAAATGTTTAAAACTAGCGTCTCCAATTATTTTCGTGGGAGCCAAAAAGCAATTATCCCACCTACTGCCAGAGCCTCTGTGCTTTTCTCCTTTCATTACAAAGCATGCTTCTCTGTTCCGTGGGGAAACATCTGGATATCCCACCGCCCCCTTGCAAACTGATCGGCGAGCAGATGCTCATTCATTGTCGGCAGATTGCCATGCCTATTAAAACGCTGCCTAAGCACAAAATGATTCGGGCCTTTTGCCAACATTATACTTGCTGCCCATCGATTGCCCAATGATAACCGGGCACCTGTATGAGGTTAGCTGCAGGCAGTTCCATAAAATTACAGTATTAAAAAACTTCTAAAATTTATGACAGTAGAACAATGGAATACAAATATTTTGGAACTGTGTGTATTGAAACAAACCATGGACGAATAAATACCTCTGGCTATTTCTGTTGTAGATATTCTGGTGGTAGGTGCCACAGTTGTAGGTCGAGTTGTGGCAGCTGTAGTCATGATCTGTTTGGTTGTTGCACTCATAGGTACTACGGTAGGGGAGGTGATGGGTGTGGTACCTGGGCTGGTTTGCGTGGTGCTTGCGATGGTACCTGGGCTGGTTTGCGTGGTGCTTGCGATGGTACTTGGGCTGGATTGGGTGGTGCTTGCGATGGTACCTGGGCTGGTTTGCGTGGTGCTTGCGATGATACCTGGGCTGGTTTGGGTGGTGCTTGCGATGGTGCCTGGGCTGGTTTGGGTGGTGCTTGCGATGGTACCTGGGCTGGTTTGGGTGGTGCTTGCGATGGTACTTGGGCTGGTTTGGGTGGTGCTTGCGATGGTACTTGGGCTGGTTTGGGTAGTGCTTGCGATGGTACTTGGGCTGGTTTGGGTGGTGCTTGCGATGGTACTTGGGCTGGTTTGGGTGGTGCTTGCGATGGTACCTGGGCTGGTTTGGGTGGTGCTTGCGATGGTACCTGGGCTGGTTTGGGTGGTGCGTTCGATGGTACTTGGGCTGGTTTGGGTAGTGCTTGCGATGGTACTTGGGCTGGTTTGGGTGGTGCTTGCGATGGTACTTGGGCTGGTTTGGGTGGTGCTTGTGATGGTACTTGGGCTGGTTTGGGTAGTGCTTGCGATGGTACTTGGGCTGGTTTGGGTGGTGCTTGCGATGGTACTTGGGCTGGTTTGGGTGGTGCTTGCGATGGTACTTGGGCTGGTTTGGGTGGTGCTTGTGATGGTACCTGGGCTGGTTTGGGTGGTGCTTGCGATGGTACCTGGGCTGGTTTGGGTGGTGCTTGCGATGGTACCTGGGCTGGTTTGGGTGGTGCTTGAGATGGTACTTGGGCTGGTTTGCATGGTGCTTGCGATGGTACTTGGGCTGGTTTGGGTGGTGCTTGCGATGGCACCTGGGCTGGTTTGGGTGGTGCTTGCGATGGTACCTGGGCTGGTTTGGGTGGTGCTTGCGATGGTACCTGGGCTGGTTTGGGTGGTGCTTGCGATGGTACTTGGGCTGGTTTGGGTGGTGCTTGCGATGGTACTTGGGCTGGTTTGGGTGGTGCGTTCGATGGTACTTGGGCTGGTTTGGGTGGTGCTTGAGATGGTATTTGGGCTGGTTTGGGTGGTGCTTGCGATGGTACCTGGGCTGGTTTGGGTGGTGCTTGCGATGGTACTTGGGCTGGTTTGGGTAGTGCTTGCGATGGTACTTGGGCTGGTTTGGGTAGTGCTTGCGATGGTACTTGGGCTGGTTTGGGTGGTGCTTGCGATGGTACTTGGGCTGGTTTGGGTGGTGCTTACGATGGTACCTGGGCTGGTTTGGGTGGTGCGTTCGATGGTACCTGGGCTGGTTTGGGTGGTGCTTGCGATGGTACCTGGGCTGGTTTGGGAGGTGCTTGCGATGGTACCTGGGCTGGTTTGGGTGGTGCTTTCGATGGTACTTGGGCTGGTTTGGGTGGTGCTTGCGATGGTACCTGGGCTGGTTTGGGTGGTGCTTGCGATGGTACTTGGGCTGGTTTGGGTGGTGCTTGCGATGGTACCTGGGCTGGTTTGGGTGGTGCTTGCGATGGTACTTGGGCTGGTTTGGGCAGTGCTTGCGATGGTACTTGGGCTGGTTTGGGTGGTGCTTGCGATGGTACCTGGGCTGGTTTGGGTGGTGCTTGCGATGGCACTTGGGCTGGTTTGGGTGGTGCTTGCGATGGTACTTGGGCTGGTTTGGGTGGTGCTTGCGATGGTACCTGGGCTGGTTTGGGTGGTACTTGAGCTGCTACCTGGGCTGGTTTGGGTGGTGCTTGCGATGGTACTTGGGCTGGTTTGGGTGGTGCTTGCGATGGTACTTGGGCTGGTTTGGGTGGTGCGTTCGATGGTACTTGGGCTGGTTTGGGTGGTGCTTGAGATGGTATTTGGGCTGGTTTGGGTGGTGCTTGCGATGGTACCTGGGCTGGTTTGGGTGGTGCTTGCGATGGTACTTGGGCTGGTTTGGGTAGTGCTTGCGATGGTACTTGGGCTGGTTTGGGTAGTGCTTGCGATGGTACTTGGGCTGGTTTGGGTGGTGCTTGCGATGGTACTTGGGCTGGTTTGGGTGGTGCTTACGATGGTACCTGGGCTGGTTTGGGTGGTGCGTTCGATGGTACCTGGGCTGGTTTGGGTGGTGCTTGCGATGGTACCTGGGCTGGTTTGGGTGGTGCTTGCGATGGTACCTGGGCTGGTTTGGGTGGTGCTTTCGATGGTACTTGGGCTGGTTTGGGTGGTGCTTGCGATGGTACCTGGGCTGGTTTGGGTGGTGCTTGCGATGGTACTTGGGCTGGTTTGGGTGGTGCTTGCGATGGTACCTGGGCTGGTTTGGGTGGTGCTTGCGATGGTACTTGGGCTGGTTTGGGCAGTGCTTGCGATGGTACTTGGGCTGGTTTGGGTGGTGCTTGCGATGGTACCTGGGCTGGTTTGGGTGGTGCTTGCGATGGTACCTGGGCTGGTTTGGGTGGTGCTTGCGATGGTACCTGGGCTGGTTTGGGTGGTGCTTGCGATGGTACTTGGGCTGGTTTGGGTGGTGCGTTCGATGGTACCTGGGCTGGTTTGGGTGGTGCGTTCGATGGTACCTGGGCTGGTTTGGGTGGTGCTTGCGATGGCACTTGGGCTGGTTTGGGTGGTGCTTGCGATTGTACTTGGGCTGGTTTGGGTGGTGCTTGCGATGGTACTTGGGCTGGTTTGGGTGGTGCGTTCGATGGTACTTGGGCTGGTTTGGGTGGTGCTTGAGATGGTATTTGGGCTGGTTTGGGTGGTGCTTGCGATGGTACCTGGGCTGGTTTGGGTGGTGCTTGCGATGGTACCTGGGCTGGTTTGGGTGGTGCTTGCGATGGTACTTGGGCTGGTTTGGGTGGTGCGTTCGATGGTACCTGGGCTGGTTTGGGTGGTGCGTTCGATGGTACCTGGGCTGGTTTGGGTGGTGCTTGCGATGGCACTTGGGCTGGTTTGGGTGGTGCTTGCGATGGTACTTGGGCTGGTTTGGGTGGTGCTTGCGATGGTACCTGGGCTGGTTTGGGTGGTGCTTGCGATGGTACCTGGGCTGGTTTGGGTGGTGCTTGCGATGGTACTTGGGCTGGTTTGGGTGGTGCTTGCGATGGTACCTGGGCTGGTTTGGGTGGTACTTGAGCTGGTACCTGGGCTGGTTTGGGTAGTGCTTGCGATGGTACTTGGGTTGGTTTGGGTGGTGCTTGCGATGGTACCTGGGCTGGTTTGGGTGGTACTTGAGCTGGTACCTGGGCTGGTTTGGGTAGTGCTTGCGATGGTACTTGGGTTGGTTTGGGTGGTGCTTGCGATGGTACTTGGGCTGGTTTGGGTGATGCTTGAGCTGGTACCTGGGCTGGTTTGGGTGTTACATGAGCTGGCCTGGCTGCTCCATGTTGCTGTGAAGGAGAGAGTTAGAGCATTAATGCTGGAAAAAAATTATTTCTCCTGTTGTAGAATTCCAATTAGTAGATATTTTATCTCTTTCAGCTTGATGTATAAAAGTCCTGAATGTGAAATTGTTTCCTGCAGGAGAACAGGCATGGCATCTTGGTCTGCGGTGATCCGCGCCTGTTGATTGCAATGCAGGCAGTGCATTAACTGTGTGCTGTCTGCTGATTTACATGATTGCTCAGTGCAGCCAGTGCTACCCGTGCTGGTCATTGGCTGCCCAAATGGGGAGGGGCCCCGATATTGGGAAGAGCATTACGCTTCTTAAAGGCAGCCTGCACCTCTTAAAGGGGAGGATCATTGTGGCTGCAAATCGAGTTGAATTTGACTCTATGAGGTGAAATGGCAGAAACTGGCAAAGAGCCGGCAGCAAGTTACTCAGACGCTGCATCGGAGGCGTTAAAATTACACTTGCATTGTTTTAGAGCCTTGCATGACCTCAGGAAGCTTCCCGGGATGATTTCCAACCAATTAAGGACTTTTGAAGTGTAGCCACTGCTGTAATATAGGAAATGCAGCCAATTTGTGCACAGCAAGCTCCCAAAGTCAGCAATGAAATAAATGATGTAATTTGTTTTAGTGATGTTGGTTGAAGGATAAATGTTGGCCAGGACACCGGGAGAAACTCCCCTGCTCTTCTTTGAATAGTGCCGTGGGATCTTTTACGTCCGCCTGAGAGGGCAGGCGGGGCCTCGGTTTAACGTCTCATCCGAAAGACGGCACCTCCGGCAGTGCGGCGCTCCCTCAGCACTACATTGGAGTGTCAGGTCTCTGGAGTTGGACTTGACCCAACAACATTCTGACTCACAGACGAGAGTGCTACCAACTAAGCCATAGCTGCAACTGACATGCTGCAGGAAGTAGACAAGGTGAAGGACATTCTGTGTCCCCCAGGGGCAAGAAGCCTTCCAGGCACCTGATGCAAAGCCAGTGGGAGGATGTTGCCGATGAGGTGAATGCGAGGTGTATGGCTCCTTGTACCATAATGCAGTGCAGGAAGATGCTCCATGAGCTGACGAGAATTGTCAAGTGAAGAACAATTTTCAAATGCCATCAAATGGCATCAAGTAACAGCTGCACCACTCATAGCCTCATCAACTGCTGAATTCACAGCACTCCCATCTCCCAACAAACCTGCAACAATCAGTGCAACACACTTCAGTTCATCCCTTTTCACATTTTAGTCAAGACCTTTCCCTTCGTTCTTTCCTCCCCGCCACCCCATTTTCCCTGGCTCTGCACTTGCTTAACAACTGTTAAATCGCTAACGAAGAGAGGCAATATAAGAACAGACGAACATAAGAATTAGGAGCAGGAGTCGGCCATTTGGCCCCTCGAGCCTTTTTCCGTCATTCAATAAGATCATGGCTGATCTTCTACCTCACCTCCACTTTCCTGCCCGATCCCCATATCCTTTGATTCCCTTAATATTCAAAAATCTATCGATCTCAGTCTTGAATATACTCAGTGACTGAGCCTCCACAGCCCTCTGGGGTAGAGAATTCCAAAGATTCACCACCCTCTAAGTGAAGAAATTTCTCCTCATCTCAGTCCTAAATGGCCGGCCCCCTTATTCTGAGATGTGACCCCTAGTTCTAGACTCCTCAACCAGGGGAAACGTCCTCCCTATAAACTAAATGGCACAATTTTAAAGGGGGTGCAGGAACCTGGGAGTGGAAGTTCACAAACCTTTGAAGGTGGCAGGATAAGTTGAGGAGGCCGTTAAAAAGGCATATGGGATCCTTGCCTTTATAAATAGAGGCATAGAGTTCAAAATAAAGAAAGTAATGGAAGCTACACAGTCCAGTTTAACCCCCCCGCCATGCTTCTAACATATTGTCATGTCATAAAGTGTCACGGCTCACACCAGTGCATTGGCTTGGAATGCGTGCAAAGTTCGTCTGCCACTTGCACGTGATTGGCTCAGATGTAAGATTCATAAAACAATCACAGCGAAACAATATTTTTTTTTTTAATTGTATTAAAACAGGGAAAAAAGCCAATAATTCCGTGGTTTTTTCTGACCTGGATATCCTTGCAACTGTTAAGAGAACCTTCATCAGCAATGGCAATTGACCTAATTTTGGCCTCAGAATGTGCCTCAGAGTGTCTGGCTTTGAAGGGACAGGTCAGTGTTAGATATAGCTCCAGAATATCACAGGAGGTCAGCTATTTTTGAAAGAAGTTTAATGGAGATATATCTTCAGTTTCTTCATCAAGGAAAATGTTGAATTCCTTCAATTGCATGTAAAACCAGACAAAAAAGGAAACAGATGGTGGCAATTTTCAACCATGGCTTAGTGGGTAGCACTCTCAAGTCAGGAGGTTGTGGGTTCAAGTCCCACTCCAGAGGCTTGAGCACAAAAATCTAGGCTGACACTCCCAGTGCACTGAGGGAGCGCCGCACTGTCGGAGGTGCCATATTTCGGATGAGACGTTAAACCGAGGCCCCGTCTGCTCTCAGGTGGACGTAAAAGATCCCACGGGCACTATTTTGAAGAAGAGCAGGGGAGTTATCCCCTGTGCCCTAACCAATATTTATCCCTCAATCAACATCTAAAAAACAGATTATCTGGTCATTATCACATTGCTGTTTATGGGAGCTTTCTGTGCACAAATTGTCTGCCGCATTTCCTACATTACGACGGTGACTGCACTTCAAAAGAATATTATTAAACGTGATGCCCCTTGAGGTTGAATTTCCTCTGGCAGTGAACGGGTTGCTACTACTCCTATACGCCTACTACAGTCAAGCCCACTTAAGTGAATAACTGATAAAAGAATAAAACATTGAACAGAATAAACTTCCTTTTCTATCTTTTCCAATGATAGCTCTATCTTTTCAATGAATTGCTGTTAAATTAAAATAACATTTTAATGAATTGCAAAAGTCTGGATTTATTCATGTAATTGCTGCAATGCCGCACTAAAGCCGATGTGTGAAGCGCTTTTTGCAAGTGTTTTAGTCTGTGTGTGAAAACTGGCTGGTAACCAATTCCGTGGTGTTTCAGAGTCTTTTTCACCTCATCATGTGCGAATGCTCGAGCTTTGTGACGCTTATAACTTTCGGATGAGACGTTAAACCGAGGCCCCGTCTGCTCTTTCAGGTGGATGTAAAAGATCCCACAAGCACTGTTTCGAAGAAGAGCAGGGGAGCTCTCCCCGGTGTCCTGGCCAATATTTATCCCTCAACCAACATAACAAAAACAGATTGGTCATTATCACATTGCTGTTTTTGGGCGCATCGTATAGCTGTCCCGTTCCCTCCACTCTCTTCCCAAGAACTGGGTGCGTCCCAGGTGTAATGGAGAGGAAAATCTGTTGCCGGTTTCGGGGGAAATATGATCCCAGAATTCACGAAAATATTACTGAGGAATATATATCATATTGGGACTCACCTGTAACTGCAGCAAAGAACAGACAGCATAAATATATATCAGTCCTCATTTTGTACGTTGTGCTTTTCATTTTAACTAAAAGATTAAAGTTGAAACTTCAGCTATTTTTTGTATTCACAGGTATCTTCAGGTAAAGTTAAACCCAATTCGAAAGGCTGATCAGTCATCCGCTGCAGTTAGATGCAGAAAGTGTGAGGGGAAGTTAAACCGAAGAGCTATAATACCTTCCAACAATGACGTTTGCAACTCTAGATCAATAAATTAGTGGACCAAGCCCATATCCTCATTGTGGATATAGTGCCTCATAAACAGACTCAGGTAGGAAATGGAACTAGCTTTGAACAGAGAAAGTTTTCAGTTCCTTTGGAGTGGAATTAGTGGTTCCTTTGCTGCTTGCTTCCAGTGTCTTAAGGAAGGAGAATACACCGAGATTGGCTTTCAGTGTACTTTGTCCTGCCTTGCAATACCCTAGCACCTTTGAGTATTTCAATGTTACTTTATGATCATCATGTTTATCCAACTCTATTACACCATACCGTCCAACTCCTCCCACTCTCTAACACCGCAGTACCCAAGTTTAGTATTCATGAGCCACTCAGGGTTACGTTTGAGGGGTAACTTTAGAAATTTACACTCCTCTTGCTGGAGTTTCGACCCCCTGGAGCTTAGAATGAGAATTCCAATGTGCCCTTCCCAGGAATTTCAGTTCACGATTGATGGAAAGTTCCGGGGAGCCAGCACCCAAATTTCTAATATGCACTCCCAGCAGTCAAGCTCTGCCCCAGGAGCACAAATTCGTAATGTTATCCCGGATAACCTTTCAATCTTAGCTGTGGCTCAGTGGGTAGCACTTGTGCCTGTGAGCCAGAAGATTGTGGGTTCAAACACCCACTTCAGAGACTTCAGCACATAACTTAAGCTGACACTCCCACTGCAGTACTGATAACAATTAGGCAGCTGCTCATTGAAACGTATAAAATTCTGACCGGGCTAGACAGACTGGATGCAGGGAAGATGTTTCCACTGGCTAGGGGGCCTAGAACGAGGGGTCACAGTCTCAGGATACGAGGCAGGACATTTAGCACTGAGATGAGGAGAAATTTCTACACTCAGAGGGTGGTGAACCTGTGGAATTCTCTACCAAAGAAGGCTGTGGAGGCCAAATCACTGAATATATTTAAGAAGGAGATAGATAGATTTCTAGACACAAAGGCATCAAGGGGTATGGGGAGAGAGCAGGAATATGGTATTGAGATAAAACATAGAAACATAGAAGATAGGAGCAGGAGTAGGCCATTCGGCCCCTCGAGCCTGCTCCGCCATTCAATGAGATCATGGCTGATCATCCAAATTCAGTACCCTGTCCCTGCTTTCTCCCCATGTCCCTTGATCCCTTTAGCCTTAAGAAATATATCTAACTCCTTCTTGAATATATTTAATGAATTGGCCTCAACTGCCTTCTGTGGTAGAGAATTCCACAGGTTCACCACTCTCTGGGTGAAGAAATTCCTCCTCATCCCAGTCCTAAATGGCTTACCCCTTATCTTTAGACTGTGACCCCTGGTTCTGACTCCGCCGCCATCGGCAACATCCTTCCTGCATCTAGTCTGTCTAATCCTGTTAGAATTTTATAAGTTTCAATGAGATCCCCTCTGATTCTTCTAAACTCCAGCGAGTATAAGCCCAATCGACCCAATCTCTCCTCATACGTCATCCCTGCCATCCCAGGTATCAGTCTGGTGAATCTTCGCTGCACTCCCTCCATGGCAAGAACATCCTTCCTCAGATAAGGTGACCAAAACTGCACACAATACTCAAGGTGTGGTCTCACCAAGGCCCTGTACAACTGCAGCAAGACATCCTTGTTCCTGTACTCGAATCCTCTCGCTATGAAGGCCAACATACCATTTGCCTTCTTAACCGCCTGCTGCACCTGCATGCTTACCTTCAGCGACTGGTGCACAAGGACACCCAGGTCTCGTTGCACTTCCCCTTCTCCCAATCTATTGCCGTTCAGATAATAATGTACCTTCCTGTTTTTGCCACCAAAGTGGATAACCTCGCATTTATCCACATTATACTGCATCTGCCATGCATCTGCCCAATCACCTAATCATACTGGGGTTTCTCGGCATCCTTCGCACAGCACAATCGCCCACCCAGCTTTGTGTCGTCTGCAAACTTGGAGATATTACATCTAGTTCCCTCGTCAAGATCTTTAATATATATTGTGAATAGTTGGGGTCCTAACACTGATCCCTGCTGTACCCCACTAGTCCTAGTCACTGCCTGCCACTCGGAAAAAGAGCCGTTTATTCCAACTCTTTGCTTCCTGTCTGCCAACCAGTTCTCTATCCAAGTCAGTACCTTGCCCACAAGCAGCAATGAAATAATGACCAGATCACCTGTTTTGAGGTGTTGGTTGAGGGCTAAATAATGGCCAGGACACCGTGAGAACTCCCCTGCTCTTCAAATAGTGCCATGGGATCTTTTACATCCACCCGAGAGGGCAGACGGAGCCTCGGTTTAACGTCTCATCCGAAATATGGCACCTGCGACAGTGCAGTACAGGAGTCCCTCAGTACTACACCGGAGGTGTCAGCCTGGATACGTGATCAAGTCTCTGGAGGAGTACTATGAACTATGACCTTCTGACTCAGAGGCGAGAGTACTATCCACTGCGCCAAGGCTGACACTTACCAAAAGCATGGTAAACAGGCTGGTCGGTGGAGTTAATGTATAAAAAGGGTCAAGCTTATTGGGCCTGATGTTTGTGTTAGTATTAGTTGTAACACTGTTTGGATAATGAAATTCCCTTTGACCTGGATTTGTTCGTATAATTGAGAGCTGCATGTAGTTGATTCAAAGCGGCTCAGCAATAAAGAGCTGAGGGGGAGATCTGACCAAACCCTGGAGGAATGGCGTAAGCGTTGTATAATTCATTTCTCTGGAGTTTCTATGGATCGTGATATAAATGCACTTTGTAGTTGTTCTATGAAAATCCCTCCATGGCCTCACCTTTCACTATCTCTGTAACCTCCTCCAGCTGTCCAACCCTCCGAGAACTCTGTGTTTCTCCAACTTGTCTCTTGTCCATCCCCGATTTCCTTCACCCCACCATTGGTGGCCGTGCCTTCTGTTGCCTGGGCCCTAAACTCTAGAATCCCCCTTCCTAAACCTCTCCGCCTCTCTACCTCTCTCTCCTTCTTTAAGATGCTCTTTAAAACCTACCTCTTTGACCAAGCTTTTGGTCACCTGCCCTCATGTCTCCTTATGTGGCTCAGTGTAACATTTTGTCTGATATCGCTCCTATAAAGTGCCTTGGGACGGTTCACTGTGTTAAAGACACTATACAGGAATCCCGCCCCAACTGCGGTTTTGCCATACACAGATTTCAAGTATACATGGTTTCCTCTCTGTGACAAATTTTGCCAACCGCGGCAGGGAATTTTGCGAAAAGCGGTTTTTAATTTTCAAGTTTCACGGGTCGCGCTTCCAAACACGAGACTCCATTCATCCGCGCCGCTCTTTTGAGCATATTTACTACCAGGCGTGGTCTCACGCCACTCGTGGAAAGACTATGTGTGTGTGAACGTCGTCTCGTTGCTACCCATTTTGCCTTTAATTACAGTATTGTTCTGTTTAGCCCTTAATCATGGCCCCTAGGCGTAATCTCAGTGGTAAAGGTGAATCAATAGCGAAAAAGGCAAGGAATGTACTAACCTTAGATAGGAAATTAGATGTTATTAACAGACTTGCCCGTGGTGAAAGTACAGCGTCGGTTGGACGACTAATTGGGGTTAATGAGTCCACCATTAGAACCATAAAAAAAAGTGAAGTGTCGATAAGGGCTTTTTTTATTGTGTTACTTAAAATAAAGCAACTTACTTAGGCTCTGATGAGTGTAAATGCAGCCACGTTCCCCCTAACCCCATTTTTCCCATAAGGTCTTATATTTGCCAACCACGGTTTTACCAACCACGGGGGTTTCCAGGGACGTATCCCCCGCGGTGGGGGGGATTACTGTATAAATGCAAGTTGTTGTTGTAGTCGCGGACACCAGCTGGTTTGTAGGAAAGAATTTTTGATGGATAGAATGTCTTTTATGATTGGTGCTCATTTTATAAGTGAATTTTGAGGAGGACATCTTCTGTGTGGGTTGACTTATACCTGAGTATTTTTAGAACAATGTGTTCTCAGGATGTGGGGGTTGCTGGCATTTATTGTCCATCCCTGGTTGCCCTGAGAAGGTGGTGGTGTATCTTTTCTTTGACCTGCTGCGGTCGCTGTGGTGAAAGTGCTTCCACAATGGTGGTAGATAGGGAATTTCGGAATAGAAACATAGGAACATCGGAACAGGAGTAGGCCATTAAGCCCCTTGAGCCTGTTCCACCATTCAATGAGATCATGGCTGATCTGCGACCTAACTCCATCTACCCGCCTTTGGCCCATATCCCTTAATACCACTGGTTAACAAAAATCAATCCATCTCCGATTTAAAATTAACAATTGATCTAGCATCAACTGCCATTTGCGGATGAGAGTTTCAAACTTCTACCACCCTTTGGGCTAGAAATTCGGTACCTCCAGGGGGCACTAACGGGGCCTTTTCACCTGGGTGTAGCGCCGCTAACGAACCCTGCTAAATTCAGCAGGAGTTTAGCGGCGGCGGTAACCGGGAATGCCCCGCTCGGCTGCGCAGTTGATGACGACACCGTGCGCAGCGCCCCATTTTCACCCCGCCTGCGAAATTGGCCAGCGCCCCCTGAATGTGCGGCGGGCGGTGACAGCGGCCGATTCAGGGGGCGGGAACGGAGCGGCAGGAGGCTTGCGGGGTGCTAAGTAAAGGAGAGGTGGCGGGTGAGGAAAAAAAATCGGCCGACTTACTTATTGCCTCTATCAATGCGGGGTCCGTGCCGCGATCTGCTGGCACAGCACCCCGCTCCCCGGTGGTCCAGGCAGGGCCCCGCAGAGTTGTGGGCTTGGGCACACCCCTTTAATGAGGGGAGGAGCCCTTTCATGCAGCAGCGCTACGTGGCCCAGTGCGTAGCGCTGCAGAATGCTTTGTCCTGATAGTTGGGGTTAGTGCTCTAAGAAGGAAGTGGAGTGCTTGAATTAGCGCTCCAGCTCCCTCTTGGAGCGCTAAAAGAGAGATGATGAAGTTAGATTTAGCTAAATTTAGCGCCCTGGCGATGTTTATGACCTAAAATGGTCGCTAATGAATTTTTCCCCCTTTGTGTGTAGAAGTGTTTCCTAATTTCACTCCTGAAAGGTCTGGCTCTAATTTTTAGACTGTGCCCCCTAGTCCTAGACTCCCCAATCAGCAGAAATAGATTCTCTCTATCAGTTCCCCTTAATACCTTGAAAACTCCGATCAGAACACTCCTTAACCTTCTAAATTCTAGGGAATACAACCCTAATTTGTGTAATCTCTCCTCGAAACTGAACCCTTGAAGTTCGGGTATCATTCTGGTAAACCTACGCTGCACTCCCTCCTAGGTCAATATATCCTTCCTAAGGTGTGGTGCCCAGAACTGCTCACAGTACCCCAGGTGTGGTCTAACCAGGACTTTGTATAGCTGCAGCATAACTTCTACCCCCTTGTATTCTCGTCCTCTAGATATAAAGGACAGCATTCCATTCACCTTTTAAATTATTTTCTTGGCCCAGTGATGATCAAGGAATGGTAATATATGTCCAAGTCAGACATGGAGGAGAACTTTGAGATGATAGTGTTGCTGTGACATTGTGCTTTTGTCCATGTTGATGGTGGAGGTTGCAGAGGCTGAGAGGTGATGTTGAAGTAAATTTGGCGCGTTGCCGCACTGCATACTGTAGATTGTACGCACTGTACCGCAGTGCGCTGGTCTTAAAGGGGCTGGGTACTTCGACCCAGAAATTTGTGTGTGGCTGGTTTTTGGGCACGTGAAGGGGGTGCAGGGTACGATCCTCGCACCTGAATGGTGAGGCCTGAGGAGTCCCGATATTGGACCTCAGACCTCATTAACATCTGGTGGGAGGAGCGTCAGGTCTATTTCTGCCGGGTAGCTCCATGTTGCACTGAGCAAGATCAACACTTGGCAAGTGAAGCACTGGGGCGTTTGAAAATTGTTCCTGTAAGATGCGCAGGACACTGGTTTGAATAAATGATTTCCTCTTTACATGTTCCCGACGTGCGCTCCTGATGCCAGTGCAACCACCATAACTAATACGGCATGATGTGCTCTTCCGGCCGGAAATCTACTTGTGCTTCCTGCCCGCCATATTGGAGGCTTAGGAACCTAGAGCCTGAAAAATGGGCCAAATTTCTAGGCCTGAGTCTTTTTAGGACATTAACATTAGGGGCTCGATTTTAACTCAGGTGCGGGGAATTGTCGGGTTCCCCGAATTTGGTGTTTCCCACACGAATCTAAATGGGTCTGTGAGACTGATGCAATTTTCACTCAATTGGCCAATTGATTTCCAACATGTGGGAAGCCTTGGCAATTGAGTATTTCCAGTCAGAAAGTCGCAGAATATGACGTCATCATTGCTGCTGCTTTTAGGGCCCACAGCAGGCCTTGCTTCTTCTGCAGGCTTCCAAACTTCATCATTGAGGTGGCACAGGAGCCTGCAGGAGCAACGGCCAGCGGGAGGGCAAGAGCTGCCCCCAAATTTGATGAGGCTTCACTCCAGGCATTGCTGGATGGTGCTAGGGCCCACAGGGAGGTCCTGTTCCCTTCTTCAGGGAGGAAGAGGCCTCCCAGTCAGATCAAGGCTGTGCGGCTACAGGTGGCTGGTGAAGTCAACTCCTTGGGGCTCACATGGCACACCTGGATGCAGTGCAGGAAACGATTCCACGACCTTCATCGCACTGGAAAAATAAGTACTGTATGAAGTTTCCATCACCCTCAATCTGATCCCCATTGCCTTTCCTCACAAGCACTCAGCTTTAGCAATCTCTTCCTCCACATCCCACTTGACACTCACATCCATGCACCCTTACCCATTCCCTCTCTCTCTATGCTCACATTCACATAACTATTCCACCATGCAGCCCTCACACTCCCTCTCACTCTGATGCTTTGAACACAACTGACAACACACAGGGAGGGCCCTTGGCCTTGCAACCTCACTCCATCTTTGTCTCCTTCTAAGTATCTATGCTATGCAATCTCTGCACTCACTCCTTCATTCTCACTCAACCTCCACTTGTCTCCCTCATTGCAGGAAAAGAGAGCTCACAACAGGAGAGAGCGAGCCAGGACAGGAGGAGGGCCGCCCTCATTAGCCCAGCTCACCCCCTGAGAGGAAGGCATCCTGGAGGTTGTCGGGGCTGACATAGATGTGGAAGTTGGGGAAGGAGAGACAGGTGCATCCCCGCAAGCTGGTGACAGAATAGTTTTCCATCTCTCTCATTGGCATTGCATGAGTCGCTGATAATGATTCTGAAGCTACATCATATGGACTTATGATCATCTGCAAAATGCAATGTGCATGTAACCTTGGCATCACATCTCTAACTTTTTCCTTGACTCCCCCACAAGACCATCGAGAGCCCCCGTCCCCACTGTGCAGGAGGAAGAGCCTGAGATGCCAGACTCCTCAGAGGAATCTGCAACCTCTGAGGGCGCAGTGTCAGCAGAAATAAGCGCACCCAGCACCAACACAGACACTCACACCTCAGTGGGACCTTCGGGACATAGAGTAGAGTTGTCACCTGGTGTATCACAGCTCACAAGTGAGCATCAGCAGATTGTGGAGACAGGGACAGCAGTAGAGAGTCCTCGTCGGAGGGCGCAGGACTCTGCCAGCTCGGCTCAGCTGCATGTCGACCCTCTGCCTCTGGGTCCATCCGTAAGATCAGAGGTGATGGTACTCCATGCACAAATGCAGGAGTCTCTGGCAGGTTTTGTCTCTAGGGTCGCTGCGAGTGTGGAGCGAATGAAGGAGTCCATAGCGAACATGAGCAGAGCCTTTGTGGAGTCATTGGCGCATGAACGCATCAACACGGAAAGGATGGCAGCCTCCGTGGAAATGATTGCTGCCTCCGTGGTAAGGCTGGCTACGGTAGAGGAGAGGAGGGCTACCGCCATGGAGGAGGTTAGTCGCCGGGGTATGGAAAACATGGTGAGTGTTCAGAATAGAATGACATCTCTTGAGGAGCAATGGGCATCTATTGAACAGAGAAACCAGACCTTCATGGAATTCCTTCTGAGTAGGACTGCCATTGCAGATACGGGTCCCCATGGCCCCCCTGATGTGCAGCAAGGTGCTCTCAAGCCACTTGTAGACACTGAGGGGGACCTGACCCATGAGAGGGAGGTTGGTGGCAGACCTCAAGGAAGTGGGGGCTCCTCTCCAAGCGCTCACACTTCCATGCCACTGCAGAGCCCTCGGTCAGAGCCCCGCCAGAGTCCACACCCAACTGAGATAGAGGTCTCAATCCCTGCACAGCCGCAGGAGCAGCAGACTGCTGACGAGCTCTCACAGGCTCGCCACCCCAGAGGACGCCCGCCAAAGGTGTCGAGACAGGAGCAGCAGGAAAGTGAGCAAGGAGCCTCCACATCTGCTGAAGCCACAGGGGAACCACTATGTAGGAGCACGTGTAAGAGGAAAATAAAGCACAAATAGCCACAAGGGTAGTCACTTGGGTGAAATGTTGTGTATTCTGTAAAAATGCCATCAGTTGTTTGTTTTGCATAAAAATTCTGATGGCAACTTCTGCAGTTGTGGCGTGTGTCATTTCGTGATTGGGGCTGGAGGTCCTCTAATGCCAAGAGGGGAAGGAAAAAAAGGCCCCCCATGCTTCTGGAAGATGCCTCAGTTGAGGAAGCGCTGAGTGAGGCTGGCGAGAGGGGTTTCGCACGAGGTCACACTGGAGAAGTGTGTGAGACTCCAACCTTCCACAGGTGTGGTTAAGCCTGGTAAAAGTTGCCCCAGGCCTGAAACAACAAAGTACTGCCACCTGCAAATGATGGCTGATCAAATCTCCTCTTTAATGGTTGACCTGCAGCTGATAGTCAGCAAGCCAGTAGTTTTCACGCCAGGTTTCACAGGCGTGATCCCCACCAGGCGTGTTTTACGTGGGAAAAGGGTTAAACAGGCAAGGGCCTGTTAAAATAGGATTATAAAGGCCAATGACTGCTGTAACACCTGGGTTAAAATGGCTAGGTGTCGGGAACCAGGCGGCGGGGGGGGGGGGTCCCTGACCCCCAGGTTTTGCGATTTTAACCCCCCACACACCTCAAAGCCCGCCTGACGGCTGAGTTAAAATCGAGCCCTAGGTCACTTGTAATGTAGGAATACAGCAAATTTGCACACAGCAAGCTCCCACAAACAGCAGTGTGATAATGACCAGATAATCTGTTTAATTGATGTTGGTTGAGGGATAAATATTGACCAAGCCACTAGCAAGAACTCCCCTGCTCTTCTTCCCTGGGATCTTTTACGTCCACCTGAGCGAGCAGACGGGGCCTCGGTTTAACATCTCATGCAAACGACGGCACCTCTGATATTGCAGCACTCCCTCGGCACTGTACTGGAGTGTCAACCTAGAAAATGTACTCAGGACTCTGGAGTGGGACTGTGAACCCACAACCTTCTGACTTGGAGGCGAGGGTGCTACCAACTGAGCCATGTACAGATAGGTGGAGTGGGTCTGTATTGTTAATAGACACATCTCTAAGCCACCTCGGAGCTGTGCAAGATTGCTTCTTGCAAAATTAGCAATGGCTGTTCCATCAGCTAGGAAGAAAAGTGTTAGTCAGTATAATACTGTTTTCATCAGAACAGGGGTGTGAACCAACATGTTACAAAAGAGTCTGAATGTATGAAATATGCCTTGCATTACTGTGTGAACGTGTAAATATTTTTGCACATATTGCACCCCTTACAACCACAATTAAGTCAAAGTCCCTTTTGATTAATGCGATAGCAAAATACTGCGGATGCTGGAAATCCGAAATAACAACAGAAAACACTGGAAAAACTCAGCAGGCCAGGCAGCATCTGTGGAGAGAGAAACAGAGTTAACGTTTCAGGTCGAAGACCTTTTGTCAGAACTTTTGATTAAGTTGCTCAGAACCATAAAAAAGGCAATGATAATGCACTGATTGGTACATTTCCAAGTCTTTTTCGTACTAATAGCCTTAAGCTTTCTTTCTCAATGATTTGCTCAGGGAAAATAAATCAGTGGAACCTTAATCTCTTAATCTCAAGGACTACCATGGCATGTGCTAGATCCATGTATAAAATAGACAGATGTTACATAGAAGATAGGAGCAGGAGTAGGCCATTCGGCCTCTTGAGCCTGTTCCGCCATTTAATGAGATCATGGCTGATCATCCAAATTCAGTACCCTGTCCCTGCTTTCTCCCCATGTCCCTTGATCCTTTTAGCATTAAGAAATATATCTAACTCCTTCTTGAATATATTTAATGAATTGGCCTCAACTGTTTTCTGTGGTAGAGAATTCCACAGGTTCACCACTCTCTGGGTGAAGAAATTCCTCCTCATCTCAGTCCTAAATGGCTTACCCGTTATCCTTAGACTGTGACCCCTGGTTCTGGACTCTCCCGCCATCGGGAACATCCTTCCTGCATCTAGTCTGTCTAGTCCTGTTAGAATTTTATAAATTTCGATGAGATCCCCTCTCATTCTTCTAAATTCTAGCGAATACAAGCCCAATCGACCCACTCTCTCCTCATACGTCATTCCTGCCATCCCAGGTATCAGTCTGGTGAATCATCGCTGTAAAGTCCGCGCCTCAATAATACACGGACTTCGGGAGAACAGTTTAACAGGTACTTTACTGAACAGGAGGGCAACGTCAGACTGAAATACAGAAGCCTGCTAGGGCCTTTTATACAGGGGTGGTCACTGCCGGTACTGCAGTCTAAAACCAGTTCTTCCCTTAAAGGTACATACACAACAATTCCTCCCCTTTTAGATAAACAGTACATAACATTCATTTAACAATTAAATAATAACTAATTACAACTTTCTGGATAATATATACATCAACTGAAATAATCATTTATAAGTTCAGTCTTTGAGGAGGCTTCCTGATCCTGACTGGATAGCGCCTTTCTCGAGTATCCTGTTCTTGCGGCGAAGCTGATTCTGGTTCATGGTAACTGGTTGGTTCATCAGCTTCCAATATCACTGCTTCTGAGGTAGACGCAATCTGTACTTCAGGCTGATTACCAGGTGCACCTTCTCGTGGCACGGGTTTGGCTTGTTCCTGTGACTCTAGAATCTGGTCAGCATGGCGCCTCACAATACTCTCTCCAATGTCCACTGTGTACATTAGTGGTCCCTGCTGTGTGCAGGACTGGGTTCACAGTCACCTTGAAGTCCCCACAGATGCGAACGTTCTTTGGCTCCCCAGGCGTGCTGCTCAATGCTTTCTTCATTACAGGAACGATGGGTGTGGCCCACTCGCTCCAGTCCACCTTGGACAGCACAGCCGAACGCTCCAGACTCTCCAGTTCAGCTTCAACGGCTGGGCGGATCGCGTATGGCACCGGTCTGGCCTAGAAAAATTTTGGGTTTGCGTTATCCTCAATCTTTATGGTTGCCTTTACTCCTTTTAGAGTCCCAAGTCCTTGTTGGAACACCTCTTCCGCGTCAGATAGAATTTGTGACAGACGTCCAGGTGCGACGTCATCATCCTTTTTGTCAGTCACAGTTAGCGCCAGAATGGAATGCCAATCCAATTGTATTTTTCGGATCCATTCACGTCCCAATAATGGTGGTCCTCCATCTCGTAGTATATACATATATAGTTTCTGTGTTTCCTTGCCCTTATATTTAACTGGCACCCTTATTTTTCCTCTGGGGTAGACCTTTTGCCCCGTGTATGTCTTCAATACAATGGATGTGTCCTTTAAGGGTATGTGTGAGAATAGCCGCTCATAGTCTCGTTAATTCATGACAGTTAGGGCTGATCCTGTGTCCAATTCCATCTTTACTGGGGACCCTGCTATCATGAGGGTGACCCAAATGGTTCGGTGATCTTCCTTTGCGATCACGTTGTGTAACTTTAGACAACTTAGTCTCCTGCTCCCAGAGTCCTTATCACTCTCCTGATCTTCCGAACTACTGTCTGTCAGTTTCTTTACTTTCCTGTACTGTTCCTTAGTAGTTCTTGTCGTGTTGGTTTTCTTTCCTGACCTGCAGACTCTTGCTATATGTCCCATTTTTCCGCATTGCCTGCATACTTTGTCCTTAAACCAGCAGTCCTTCTGCTCATGGGTTGTTCTGCCGCAGCGATAGCACTTTTCTGATCCATACACCATTTAGTTAGCGCTGTATTCTTGTGGTTTCTGTTGTATTTCCACAGCTCCCCGTGCTGCTGCTTCGTAGGATACTGCCACGCTGAAAGCCTGTTCTAGCGTCAGGTCCTTTTTTGAAAGTAGTTGTTCCTGGGTTCCTTCACTCTGGAGCCCGCAGACAAACTTATCCCGTAAGGTGTCTGCCAGTCCTGCTCCGAACTGGCAGTGCTTCGATAACTTGCGTAGTTCCGTAAGATAGTCAGCATTGCTCTCATCTTTGTGCTGGTTTCTTTTATGGAACTTGAATCTTTCTGCTATCAGCAGTGGTGTAGGGTTTAGGTGTTCCTGTAAGATCTTAACAATCTCCTCAAAACTTTTCTCCATTAGTTTAGCTGGGGTAATTAAATTCCGCAATAGGCCGTACGTACTCGCGCCCATCAAATTCAATAATACCGACGCCCTCTTTCCATCAGCCACCTCATTTGCCTTGCAGTACACTTCAATTCTTTCCACATACGTGGTCCAGTCTTCTACCTCGTTGTCGAAAGCAGTGATACTGCCACTTTTCAGCATCTTGGGTGATTTAAAATGGTGCCTCCCGTGCTTTTTCTTCTTCCCCAATGGAATAAAATGGTGCCTCCCGTGCTTTTCCTTCTTCCCCAACGGGATAAAATGGCGCCTCCCGCGCTTTTCCTTTTCCCCTTGCTGCCGCGCTGCTCCTAGCGTTCTACGGGGTAATGGCAGCGACCCGCGGCTTCGGCGCGTCTTGCTTTCCTTCCCCCCCCATTTATTTTCTCTCCACTGCCCGGTTCTTGAGCACCGACCGTGCCCTGTGCGCTCCACCCTCTCTCTCTCTTGTTTTCTTTTCCCGGCGATGCTGCGCGGCCCGTTTTGTAGAGCCACTCGATCGAGCTTGAGCCCGCCGCAGTCCGGAAGGGTCAGCGCACTACCTGCTACCAGCACGATTTGCTGGGACACCTTAACTGGGGAGCCAAGCACAGCTCTCCACAGTCTCTCCCGCAATTCTCCGAACACCGATGAATTCTTTGGGCGGTTGCCCGCGGTCGACGCCCGTTGCTCAGACTACGACCTCCAAGAAACCTCCTCTCAGGGCGAGATCCCCGTGAGATGATACCACACTGCAGGTGAGTTCGAACTTACTCGTTGCCACTGTAAAGTCCGCGCCTCAATAATACACGGACTTCGGGAGAACAGTTTAACAGGTACTTTACTGAACAGGAGGGCAACGTCAGACTGAAATACAGAAGCCTGCTAGGGCCTTTTATACAGGGGTGGTCACTGCTGGTACTGCAGTCTAAAACCACATCTTCCCTTAAAGGTACATACACAACAATCGCTGCACTCCCTCCATGGCAAGAACATCCTTCCTCATATAAGGCGACCAAAGCTACACAAAATACTCAAGGTGTGTTCTCACCAAGGCCCTGTACAACGGCAGCAAGACATCCTTGCTCCTGTACTCGAATCCTCTTGCTATGAAGGCCAACATACCATTTGCCTTCTTAACCGCCTGCTGCACCTGCATGCTTGAGGGGATAATTACAAGTCCTAGCCTTTTTTGGGCTACCCCAGATCAGGCGTACTCCCCAGACGTTCACCTTCAACTAAAGTTAGAAATAGCCGAATTGTATAAGACGCTTAAATGGGTCTAAACGTTCAGGCTATCTCTCCCTAAAGGAAAGGAATGACCTGAAGATATTACCATCCTCCAGATAGCACTTTTAATATGTTTAACTAGACTATAACCTTCCGGATATTATGAGGGTCCGGAATACCCCTCAGAATTCTGCAACTCCTTACAAAAGAGTGCACAGAAATTGGTTCACGAGTTTATACAGAAATACTCTGAGACAATTCTAAAAATATATAGATTTATTTAAGAGCCGACATTCATTTAACAGCTGTTGAGTCAGTCGCAACATTAACAGTTCAAAAACAATTAGCTTACATTTCTTATCAGAGATCTTTATTCTCAAATCTTTACTTCGTTACATTTCCACACTTCTTACTTATTTCAAAATCCAGAACATCCACCAAAATCAAATACCTTGATTACTCGAGACTCAAAGTTAAAAACTTACAGAGCGTGCCTGTGAAGTTGAGAAATGCTTGCCCGTTCAGCGACTTCTGACTTTCTGTTTGAAAAGCTCTATCTTTTATACTCTTTTTTTTTAGTGGTTTATTCTTTGAAGTTTCCTGCTGATGTAAGCTAATTGTCTTATTCATTCTCTCTGTTGAATTCTTACTGATCTTATTGTCAATTTAGCTGCTACATGCATAATTATGACTCTACCTTTAGGTGTTCCAAAAAACAATATGACAGCAATCGTTTCTGTTTGATGCCATTTTTACAAAATGCTTTCATTCAATTCTAAAACCACCTTAACTAGTTATTTGCAGACGTTGTGACTCTGTAGTGTTCCAAGTTCAATACAAAAGCAATGTAATTGCTTGGTGCATCTATTGAAGTTATATCTTCAAAGTGTTCTGTCGGTATCATATTTACTATATGTAAATAAAAACCACTTTAAGCAGAGTGTTTACTTGTTTTCTAGCTATCTGAATTGGTTGCATATTTAATCTAATGTTCCTGTCTTCCAAGTTTAACATACAAACTGTTTGACCAGCAGGTATTTCTTTTACTTGATGTCATCTTTTCAAAGGCACATGGGTTTTTAATATTCTGTTTCCGTTTCACATGTTAGTTCTTAACACTTTACTTGGGTCATTCATTGTGTTGGTTTCAAACCGCAGACCTTTTGGAAGCGCCAAACTGCTATTTAAATAGGGCCTTTGTATTAGCATGAACAATCAATTCCCATTTCAAAGCTTGTCATAGAGAGTCATAGAGTAATACAGCACGGATAGAGGCCCTTCGGCCCATCGTGTCCGTGCCGGCCATCAAGCCCTGTCTAATCTAATCCCATATTCCAGCATTTGGCCCGTAGCCTTGTATGCTATGGCATTTCAAGTGCACATCCAAATGCTTCTTAAATGTTGTGAGGGTTTCTGCCTCCACAACCCTTTCAGGCAGTGAGTTCCAGACTCCAACCACCCTCTGGGTGAAAAAGTTCTTTCTCAAATCCCCTCTAAACCTCCCGCCCTTTACCTTGAATCTATGCCCCCTAGTTATTGACCCCTCTACTAAGGGAAAAAGCTCCTCAGCATCCATCCTATCTATGCCCCTCATAATTTTGTATACCTCAATCATGTCCCCCCTCAGCCTCCTCTGCTCCAAGGAAAACAAACCCAATCTGCCCAGTCTCTCTTCATAGCTGAAGCGCTCCAGCCCTGGTAACATCCTGGTGAACCTCCTCTGCACCCTCTCCAACGCGATCACATCCTTCCTGTAGTGTGGCGACCAGAACTGCACACAGTATTCCAGCTGTGGCCTAACCAGTGCTTATACAGCTCCATCATAACCTCCTTGCTCTTATATTCAATGCCTCGGCTTGTGGTGTTTACAACTTGTGTTATCAACTGATCTTTATCTCAGAAGCCTGTTTTCTGTTTGCAGCTTGTGTCTCTGAGGCTTTAGATTTTTAAACCCAGTATATTATGTATTAATAATGTCAGAAATCTATTCATATTATGGTGTATCTCTTGAAATAAGGCTTATTCCGTCACAACCTTCAGTGACTGCTGCACAAGGACACCCAGGTCTCGTTGCACTTCCCCTTCTCCCAATCTATTGCCGTTCAGATAATAATCTGCCTTCCTGTTTTTGCCACCAAAGTGGATAACCTCGCATTTATCCACATTATACTACATCTGCCATGCACCTGCCCAATCACCCAACCTGTCCAAATCGTACTGGAGTTTCTCTGCATCCTCCTCACAGCACACATGCCCACCCAGCTTTGTGTCATCTGAAAACTTGGAGATATTACATCTAGTTCCCTTGTCTAGATCATTTATATATATAGTGAATAGTTGGGGTCCTAGCACCGATCCCTGCGGTACCCCACTAGTCAATGCCTGCCACTCGGAAAAAGACCCATTTATTGCAACTCTTTGCTTCCTGTCTGCCAACCAGTTCTCTATCTAAGACAGTACCTGTGGTAAACCACTGTTAACCTGTACATGCCTGTGTGGTAAACCACTGTTAACCCTGTACAAGTCCAGGCATGTCTCAGCCCCTGGCTCCACCCCTAAGCCTGGGTATAAAGGTGACTCACCACCCTTCCCCCGGGAGCTCTTAGGATGGATTCACTAGCAGAGGCATGCTCTAGTTCTTAGTCAATAAAAGCCTACTTCATTTAAGTACATCTCGTAGTCTTTGGTATTGTTGATAGCGCATCAATTTTATTGACTAATTTTCAACATGGAGCAAATCTTGAAGCCGGAACGTTTAGACCTGGATCCTCAAGCAGCAGATGCAGCCAATAACTTTGAACACTGGCTGAGTTGTTTCGAAGCCTTCCTGGAGGCCTCCAGCACTACTGTCACTACAGATGACGCGAAACGGCTTGTCTTGAACTCACGGGTGAGCCACCGAGTCTACTCGATCATCCGAGACGCCACTACTTACGCGGCCGCCATTGCGACGCTAAAGGAACAATACATGAGGCCTGTTAACGAGGTCTAAGCCAGACACCTCCTGGCTTCCCGAAACAGCGCCCCGGGGAATCGGGCGCTGAATATTTACTGGCACTGAGAGTCCTCGGCCGGGACTGTAATTGCAAAGCGGTGACGGCCAAGGAATGCACGGAAGACCTGATCTGAGACGCCTATGTAGCCGGCATCAGGTCCAACTATACTCGACAGAGGCTGCTGGAACAGAGGGGGCTCGATCTGCAGAAGACGGTGGCCCTCGCTAACTCGTTAGACGTGGCCCTCCAGAACATGGACGCCTACCCCCCTGACCGGATGGCCACGTGGATGCCACGGGAGCAGCCATCTTGGGACCCGGTAAGGCCACAAGCCGCCAGCAGCCCAACTACAGCTGCAATGACCAGAGGCCAGAAATGCTACTTCTGCGGCCAGGCCAAGCACCCCAGACAGCAATGCCCAGCAAAGGACGCGACCTGCTCCAAATGCGGCAAGAAAGGCCACTACGCGAGAGTGTGCAAGGCGAAATCGACCCCCAATTCCAGCAGCGCTGCGTGTGAACCGTACAGGCTGCCATTTTGGACCCCACCAACCACGTGTGAACCGTGCGGGCCGCCATTTTGGACACCATCAGCCGAGGGGGAGCCGCCATCTTGGACACCATCTCGGGACCAGGCCCTCGGCGCGGGCGAATACTACAGCGACCCACCGACCTCGACGATGGCCCCCATCACCCTGGACCAATCTAGGCCCCATCAACTAGCCAGGTCCATGATGAACGTAAAGGTAAATGGCCATGCCACAAATTGCCTTTTTGACTGCGGAAGCACGGAGAGCTTCATCCACCCCGACACGGTGCGACGCTACTCCCTATCGGTTATGCGCACACGCCACCAGGTCTTTATGGCCTCAAAGTCCCATACGGCGGACGTCGGCGGCTACTGTGTAGCGACTCTGACAGTGAACGGCGTGGAGTACAGAGAGTTTAAATTCCTCGTCCTGCCACAACTCTGCGCTCCCGTACTGCTAGGATTAGACTTCCAGTGCCATCTGGAGAGCGTCACGATGGCATATGGCGGGCCCCTGCCTCCACTTACAGTCTGCAGCCAGCAGAATTTAAACACGGCGCCGCGCAAAGTATGCAGCCTGTCCACCCTGAAGGCCAAACCCCCCCCGTTGTTCGCTAACCTCGCCAAAGACTGCAAGCCAATTGCTACTAAAAGCAGGCGGTACAGTGCCGGGGATAGGAGCTTTATTAAATCAGAAGTACAAAGACTCCTGAGGGAAGGGATTATCGAGGGCAGCACCAGCCCATGGCGAGCCCAAGTGATGGTAGGAAAGACCGGCGAAAAACAGCGCCTGGTTATTGATTACAGCCAGACGATCAATTGATACACGCAATTAGACGCATACCCACTTCCCCGCATATCTGACATGGTCAACCAGATAGCACAATACCGGGTATTCTCGACGATTGATCTGAAGTCGGCATACCACCAGCTCCCCATCAGGCCTGAGGACCGCCAGTACACGGCCTTCGAGGCTGACGGTCGCCTCTACCACTTCCTCTGAGTCCCCTTCGGCGTCACCAACGGAGTCTCGGTCTTCCAAAGGGAGATGGACCGGATGGTTGACCAGAACGCGCTGCAGGCCACCTTCCCCTATCTAGACAACGTCACCATCTGCGGCCATGACCGGCAGGACCACGACGCCAACCTAGAAAAATTCCTCCATACGGCCCAATGGCTGAATCTGACATACAACAGAGAAAAATGTATGTTCCGCACCGCGCGCCTCGCTATTCTTGGCTGCGTGGTGGAAAACGGAGTCATTGGCCCCGACCCCGACCGAATGCGCCCCCTCCTGGAACTACCCCCCCCCCACTGCCTAAAAGCCCTGAAGAGCTGCCTAGGGTTCTTCTCTTACTACGCCCAGTGGGTGCCCAACTATGCGGACAAAGCCCGGCCCCTCATCAAGTCAACCTCCTTCTCCCTGACGGCAGAGGCCCGTGCGGCCTTCACCCTCATAAAAGAGGACATTGCGAAGGCCACAATGCACGCAGTGGATGAGTCCATCCCTTTCCAAGTGGAGAGCGATGCATCCGACTTCGCCCTAGCCGCAACCCTTAACCAGGCGGGGAGACCCGTGGCCTTCTTTTCACGGACCCTCCAGGGCCCCGAAATTCGACACTCCTCAGTCGAGAAGGAGGCCCAGGCGATAGTGGAGGCTGTACGGCACTGGAGACATTACCTGGCCGGTAAACGTTTCACCCTGCTCACTGACCAACGGTCAGTAGCATTTATGTTTAACAACAGACAAAGGGGGAAAATCAAAAATGATAAGATATTGCGGTGGAGGATCGAGTTATCCACCTATAACTACGATATCTTATACCGGCCCGGGAAACTTAATGAGCCCCCAGACGCCCTATCCCGTGGGACATGTGCCAACGCACAAGTCGATAGGCTACGGACCCTCCACAATGATCTCTGCCACCCGGGGGTCACCAGGTTCTTCCACTTTATTAAAGCTCGCAACCTGCCTTACTCCATCGAGGAGGTCAGGACCATGACCAGGAACTGCCAGGTCTGCACCGAATGCAAACCGCATTTTTATAGGCCAGACAGGGCACACCTGATTAAAGCCACCCGCCCCTTTGAACGTCTCAGCGTCGATTTCAAGGGGCCCCTTCCCTCCTCTGACCGCAACACGTACTTCGTCAATATTATTGACGAGTACTCCCGTTTCCCCTTCGCCATCCCCTGCCCGGACATGACCAGCGCCACAGTCATCAGGTGCCTCCACGACCTGTTCGCCATATTTGGCTTCCCCAATTACATCCACAGCGACAGGGGCTCGTCGTTCATGAGCGACGAGCTGCGCCAGTACCTGCTCGAGAAGGGCATAGCCACGAGCAGGACTACCAGCTAGAACCCCCGGGGTAACGGACAGGTAGAGAGGGAGAACGCAACGGTGTGGAAGACCGCCATGCTCGCCCTAAAATCCAAGGGCCTCCCAATCTCCCGCTGGCAAGATGTCCTCCCCGATGCGCTCCACTCCATACGATCACTGCTCTGTACTGCCACAAACGCCACCCCTCACAAGAAGATGTTCATCTTCCCCAGGAAATCCACCTCGGGGACATCACTACCGCCATGGCTGACGTCTCCGGGACCCGTCCTGCTCAGGAAACACGTGAGGAGCCATAAGACGGACCCCCTGGTCGAAAAGGTTCACCTCCTCCACGCCAACCCACAGTACGCCTACGTGGCGTATCCTGACGGGCGGGAGGACACAGTCTCAATTTGAGACCTCGCACCCTCGGGTACCACCCGAAACACCATCGATCACCATCCACTACCTCCACCCACCACCACTACCCACGATGCACCACCGGGGTGTCTACCACGAACTGACGACATGCCGGTGCCATCCCTACCCCGAGAGGACGACACGCCAGTGCTCCGTCCCACGCGAGAAGCGGCCGCGGGCAAAGAACCGCCGCAACCGGCACCACGAAGATCATTACGGCAGACAAGACCCCCGGAGAGACTTTCGTATACGAACTTTTGAAACACTTCACCCCGCCGGACTCTTTTTTAAACGAGGGGTGAATGTGGTAAACCACTGTTAACCTGTACATGCCTGTGTGGTAAACCACTGTTAACCCTGTACAAGTCCAGGCATGTCTCAGCCCCTGGCTCCACCCTTAAGCCTGGGTATAAAGGTGACTCACCACCCTTCCCCCGGGAGCTCTTAGGATGGATTCACTAGCAGAGGCATGCTCTAGTTCTTAGTCAATAAAAGCCTACTTCATTTAAGTCCATCTCGTAGTCTTTGGTATTGTTGATAGCGCATCAGTACCTTACCCCCAATCTCATGTGCTTTAACTTTACATGCTACTCTCTTATGCGGGACCTTATTGAAAGCCTTCTGAAAGTCCAAATACACCACATCCACTGGTTCTCCCTTATGTATTCTACCAGTTACATCCTCAAAAAATTCCAGTAGATTAGTCAAGCATGATTTACCTTTTGTAAATCCATGTTGACTTTGTCCGATCCTGTTACTGTTTTCCAAGTGCTCTGCTATTACATCTTTTATAATGGACTCTAGCATTTTCCCCACGACCGATGTCAGGCTTACTGGTCTATAATTCCCCATTTTTTCTCTACCACCCTTTTTAAATAGTGGGGTTACATTAGCTATCCTCCAATCCATGGGAAGTGTTCCAGAGTCTATAGAATTTTGGAAGATGACCAGCAATGCATCTACTATTTCTAGGGCCACTTCCTTAAGCACCCTGGGAAGTAGATTATCAGGCCCTGCGGATTTAACGGCCTTTAATCCTGTCAATTTCCCTAACACCATTTCCCTACAAATACTGATTTCATTCAATTCCGCCCTCTCATTAGACCCTATGTTCCCTGACATCTCTGGGAGGTTACTTGTGTCCTTCTTTGTGACGACAGAACCAAAGTATGTTTTTAATTGGTCAGCCATTTCTTTGTTCCCCATTATAAATTCCCCTGATTCTGACTGCAAGGGACCTACGCTTGACGTCACCAATCTTTTTCTCTTCACATATTTATAGAAGCTTTTACAGACACTTTTTATGTTCCTTGCAAGCTTACTCTCAGAATCTATTTTCCCCCTCTTAATTAACCTCTTTATCCTCCTTTGCTGAATCCTAAACTGCTCCCAATCCTCAAGTTTGCTGCTTTTTCTGGCCAAATTATATGTCCTCCCTTCGATGTTATGCTATCCCTAATTTCCCTTGTTAGCCACGGTTGAGTCACCTTTTTTGTTTTATTTTTATGGCAAACAGGGATGAACAAATTCTGTAGTTAATCCATGCAATCTTTAAATATTTGCCATTGCCTATCCACCGCCAACCCTTAGTAACGTCCCCCAATCCATCCTAGCCAACTCGCGCCTCATACCATTGTAGTTTCCTTTATTTAAATTCAGGACCTTAGTCTCTGAGTCAACTACTTCACTCTCCATTTTATTGAAGAGTTCTATCATATTATGATCGCTCCTCCCCAAGGGGCCTCGCACAACAAGATTGTTAATTAATCCTTTCTCATTACATAATACCCAGTCTAAGATGGCCTGTTCTCTAGTTGGTTCCTCAACATATTGGTCCAGGAAACCATCCCGTATACACTCTAGGAATTCCTCCTCCACAGTATTGTTACTAATTTGGTTAGCCCAATCTATATGTAGATTAAAGTTACCCATGATAACTGCTGTGCTCTTATTGCACGCGTCTCTAGTTTGCCGCTTAATGCCATCCCCAACCTTACCATTACTGTTTGGTGGTCTGTATACAACTCCCACTAACGCTTCCTGCCCCATGGTATTTCTCAGCTCTGCCCATACAGATTCCACATCATCAGAGCTAATATCCTGCCTTATTATTGTGTCAATCTCCTCTTTAACCAGCAATGCTACCCCACCTCCTTTTCCTTTTTCCTGTCCTTCCTGAACATTGAATACCCCTGGATGTTGAATTCCCAGTCTTGGTCACCCTGGAGCCATGTCTCCATAATCCCAATTATATCATATCCGTTTACATCTATTTGCGCAGCTAATTCATCCACCTTATTACGAATGCTCCTCGCATTAAGACACAAAGGCCTAGAAATTCAGTTGGGCGCGCCAGCCGTTAGCGCCTTAGGGGGAGTAGATCTCGAGCGCTAGGCGCTTATCGACCGGGCGCAGCGCGATCTGCGCCTCTCCCCAACTTCAGGACACATTTAGCGCCGGCGCAAAGTCTTAGCGCGTGTCCTGCTGCGCGCGCAGATCATGACGTCATTTAATAGTGCAACGCCCTTTGTGCGCCCCAAACCGGAACTTCACTCGCGCCGGCCCATTGTGCGCCGGGCGTCCCGAGCGACTGTGAAGTGGAACGGTACACAGGCCAGCCGGGCCGGGGGGAGCGCTAATTAAAGGGCACTTACCCAGCAGTATAAAGGCCAGCCATTTTGCAGCATTCACTCTTGTGCAACGGTTTTTTGGACAGAGACCAAGGAGGAGAGTTTACTGGTTTGGACCAACACTTGGACAGGTATTTTTGGCTCAGGCCAGAGCTTACCAATTATCTTTGCCTTCATTCAGAGCTCAGTGTTTGCCAGCATAAAATGGGGGCTGCATTGGGTGGCAACGCTGAATTTCAGCCTTATGCCAGAAGGGCTTACAGACGCCGTGAGAGAGTGGCAGCCCTGGCTAGACGCAGAGGGGGCAACAGGCGTCGCCAACTGAGGCCTTACCCACGCAGGGTATACCGCCAGCAGACCTCCTATCTGACCATGTCTGCCGCGATGTGTGTTAGGAGGCTGCGATTCCAAGGGGAGGTGGTTGCAGACATCTGCCGGCTGCTTCAGAGAGATCTGCAGCCACAGCTGATGCGCAGGACGTCTCTGTCGGTGGCAGTGAAGGTGACGGTGGCTCTCAACTTCTATGCCTCCGGCTCCTTCCAATCCGCTACTGGGGACATCGCTAACATCTCCCATTTCGCCGTGCATTGCTGCATCCGCCAGACGGAGACATCAATTCATCTCCTTCCCCATGACCCTGGACAAGCAGCAGCAGCGTGCAGTGGGGTTTGCAAGAATAGCGGGCTTCCCCATTGGTGCAGGGCGCCATTGACTGCACGCATGTGGCTTTGTGGGCACCTCTTGAGCATGCCGAGGAGTAACGCAACCGGAAGGGCTACCATTCCCTCAATGTACAGCTGGTGTGTGACCACAGGCAGCGCATCCTAGCTGTCAATGCCCGCTTTCCAGGCAGCAGCCACGATGCCTTTATCCTGCGACAGACAACTGTGGCTGACATGTTCCAGGCACAGCCTCCCCCAAGAGGATGGCTTATCGGGGACAAAGGCTATCCTTTGTGTACCTGGCTCATGACCCCGCTCCGCGCGCCCACGACCCCTGCTGAAGAGGCATACAACGAGAGTCATCAAGCGACGAGGAACCTCATAGAACAAACAATCGGCGTGCTCAAGCAACGGTTCCGCTGTCTCGACCGCTCCGGGGGAGCCCTCCAGTATTCGCAGGATCGAGTCTCCCAATTCGTCGTCGTTTGCTGCATGCTGCACAACCTGGCTATCCGCAGGACTCAGGCACTGCCACCTCACGTTGGACCACCACCTCAGGAGGAGGAGCAGGAGGAGCATGAGAACGACGAGGACGAGGAGTACCAGCCCAGGAGGGACGCACAAGGTCCAAGGGCCGCCCGTCGTCGGCTTATTGAACGTCACTTCTAGGCCCCCTGTCAGGGAATGGCTTGTGCCAATGATAGAACATGATTGCAGCCGCTCCGCAAGCCCTCAGCCGGTTAAGGCAACAAACACTTCAAAGATCAAACATGGACAATGTGAATAAATAAAATGCTTTATTGTACAAACTCTGGGCCCTTCCCACATGAAAACCAAAAACAGATGAAACCCCCAAAAAACACTCAAACACATTACTCGCTCCCACAACCTGGGGAGGATTAACAAAATAGGGCAACTAAAATGGCCGTCATTCTCGGCCTTCGTCCAAAACAAACATCACATCATCGGCCTTCAAAAAACAAACATCCAATTCTCGGCCTCAAGAAACAAACACGAATGGCCACACATTCGACTATTTGGCCCGCTAGGGCAATGCCTTGGCCATCTTTGGGTGGCCCCTGCCCGCCCTGCTGCTCCGCCTCAAAGTAAGGCCATTGGCTGCTGCAAGGCTGGGGGCAGGCTCCTGAGGGGCACATGTCGTGACGGCAGATGCCCTTGGGGGTCGGCCTAGTCGAGGTCTGGCCATCGAGCGGCCGGCTGTTGATTGCTGCAGCTGTGGCTGGCCAGCATCAGTCGCTGCAGCAGCTCCTGGCAGCTCCACTGGGGGAGTGGCAGTGGCGGCTGGAGAAATGGCGGCAAGCTGGCGGATGGCAGGCGCTCGCTGGTCGCCTGAGACACTGGCACTCGCCCGGGCCAGCACTGCAGCATGCGCACCAATCTGCCGAGGGACAGACCGATGTGCTGCTGCAGCGCGCCGGGTGCCCTGGCGATGCCTGGCTGACACAGCGAGTGTGGCAGCAGTGAGTGCCCGTGTTGACCTGTTCACTGACCACAGCAGAGCAGCCAGTGACTGGACGGCACCACTAATCACCTGGCCAGTCGCTGACGGATCTGCCCGGTATTCCGCCCGACTGGTGGCCTCTAAGGGCCCGAACTCGGCCACACTCCGAGAGAGGGAATCGATGGACTCAGGCAACCGTGCCACTGCCGCCATGAGCTCCGTGTGCCGGCACTCCGAGTCCGCGGACAAGTCTTCGAGGCGTTCCATCTCCTCGGCGAAGAGCATCTCCTGACTGGAGGCCGGACTCTCCCTCTGGGGAGAAGGCCGCCGAGCTGGCCGACCCTTCCTGCGTTGCTGGAGGCCGCTGGGCCCAGCAATTGGACTCCCCTCCGACGCATCCCCCCTCTGGGGAGAAGGCCGCCGAGCTTCCACCCCCTCCCGCCTTTCTGCAGCACGCAGGTCCCAGGAGCTCCCCTCCCCTTCGACACTTCCGCCACGCTGCCCTCCAGGGAAGACGTGTCCCCTACATTGGCCTGGGTGGCCGCGGCTGAGGGTTCCCCTGATGGGCTGCCTTCCTCTTGCTCCTCCTCCTGCTCCTCCTCGGAGGGCCTGTCACTGGCAAGTTGAGGGACCTCCTCTTGACCATCTGAAAGCAGGAAGGCACAAGAGTAGCTTTAGAGTGAGGAGAGGGCGTCAGTGTGGGATGCATGAGTGGTGGCATTCAGCGCATTGGTCGGACAGTGGCAAAGGATGTAGATCTGATGCGCAAGTGGGACAAGAGAGGTGCAAAAGGTGATGTCCTTACCATTGCTGCCCAGAACAGGGTCGGCATCTCCACATGCAACGGGCCCAATCACCCGGCCACCCATGAGGCGCTCCACGCGATGTTGCAGGTCGGTGAGTGGCTGGATATGGGGTCGTCCTCCCCCGGTCGCAGTCCGGCTCTTGCGATTATTCGCCAGCTTGGCCTGCAAGAGAAAGGACGGCCTCTAAGTACAGTGTGTCGCCGTGATCTTGTGTGCACTGCCTCCCATGGTGGAATAGCCTGGCCAGTGTGTCGCCATGATCTGGTGTGCACTGCCTCCCATGGTGGAATAGCTTGGCCAGTGTGTCACCATGATCTGGTGTGCACTGCCTCCCATGGTGGAATAGCTTGGCCAGTGTGTTCAGTGCAGAATGTGCAATTGATGCTCATGCCTGTGCCATAGCTGCTGGATGAAGGCTGGCCATTAGAGCTTTCAGGTCCCTTTGCCCATAATGTGAGGCGCACATGCAAGGATGAGGAGGTCATTGGAAAGGGTACTCACCCTGACAATGCGTGTGAGGTCATTTAACTTTTTGCGGCATTGGGCACCGGTCCTGGGGACGTCGCTGTTGGCTGACAGCTTGCTGGTGACATGCCTCCAGGCTCTCCTGTAGACGCGGACCGTCGCCTTCTTGCCGTTGTCCGGGTACAAAACATGGCGCCTCTTCTCCACAGCAGCAAGCAGCACACTCAGATCACGCTCTGAGAAGCGCTGCGCACGTTCACGGGCCTTCTCCATGTCTTCAGGCGCTATTTGGGTCCAGCAGCAGTGTTCAGGCCTAGCTGGAGGGCTCCACTATCCAGGGCGTGGCAGCAGACACAGTCGACCCTTCCCCCTTAAGAGCTGGCCGGCGCCAGGGTGTCTGCTGTCAATCACGAGATGGCCGCACCTGCGCTGCGCCCGGCCTCGGCGCTATCGATCACCACCTCCGGCTTAGCGCCCAAAGAGAGGCGTCCAGCAGCAGTTTTAGCGCTTGCCCGAACTAGTAGGGCAAAGCTAATGAATATCGGAGAAGTGACCTAGATTTGGCGGCGGCCGCAAACTTTAGCGGACGCCCCACTTTAGCGCCCCAAAAGTGGCGTCAATGAATTTCTAGGCCAAAGCCTTCAGGCTTGATTTTTTAACACTCTTAGTCACAGAATCACAGAAACCCCACAGTGCAGATAGAGGCCATTTCGGCCCATCGAGCCTGCACCGACACATATCCCACCCGATCCCCATAACCCCTACACCAACACATATCCCACCCTATCCCCGTAACCCCACGTATTTAATCCCCCTAACACTAAGGGTCAATTTATCATAGCCAATCAACCTAACCCGCACATCTTTGGACTGTGGGAGGAAACCGGAGCACCCGGAGGAAACCCACGCAAACACGGGGAGAATGTGCAAACTCCACACAGGCAGTCACCCGAGGCCGGATTCGAACCCGGGTCCCTGGCGCTGTGAGACAACAGTGCTAACCACTATGCCACCCTAGTCCTTTTAGAATTCTTATTTACTGTGGCCCTGTTTGATTTACACCCTTGATTTCTCTGCCTTCCACTTTTGCTTTTCTCCTTCCTGTCTTTTGTTTCTATCCTTGCTTCCCTTTCCTCTGTCTCCTTGCACAGGTTCCCAACCCCCTGCCATTTTAGTTTAAACCCTCCCCAACAGCACTAGCAAACACTCCCCCTAGGACATCGGTTCCGGTCCCGCCCAGGTGCAAACCATCCAGTTTGTGCTGGTCCCACCTCCCCCAGAACCGTTTGCAATTTCCCAGGAATTTGAATCCCTCCCTCTTGCGCCATTCCTCTAGCCACGTATTCATCTGAAATATCCTTCTATTTCTACTCCGACTAGCACGTGGCACTGGTAGCAATCCTGAGATAACTACCTTTGAGGTCCTATTTTTTAATTTATCTCCTAACTCCTTATATTCAGCTTTTAGGACCTCATCCCGTTTTTTACCTATATCGTTGGTACCTATATGCACCATGACAACTGACTGTTCACCCTCACCCTCCAGAATGCCCTGCAGCCACTCCGAGATGTCCTTGACCCTTGCACCAGGGAGGCAACATACCATCCAGGAGTCTCGTTTGCAGCCGCAGAAATGCCTATCTATTCCCCTTACAATAGAATCCCCTATCACTGTAGCTCTCCCACTCTTTTTCCTCCCATCCTGTGCACCAGGACCATCCATGGTGCCCGGAAGTTGGGTGCTGCTGCCTTCCCCTGATAAGCCATCTCCCCTCAACAATATCCAAAGTGGTATATCTGTTTGAAAGGGGGATGGCCACAGGGGACCCCTGCACTACCTGCCTGTGTCTACTACTCTGCCTGATGGTCACCCATTCCCTTCCTGCCTGTGCAGCCTTTACCTGCGGTGTGACCAACTCCTTAAACATGCTATCAACGATGTCCTCAGCATCGCAAATGCTCCAGTATGTATCCATTCGCAGCTCCAGCTCCACAATGCGGTCTGTCAGCAGCTGCAGCTGGATACACTCCCCGCACACATGGTCGTCAGGAACACAGAAAGTGTCCCTGATTTCCTACATATTGCAGGAAGAGCATGCCACAGGGCCGAGCTGTCCTGCCATGAATTACCCTTTAATTAATTCAAATTAAATTAAATCAAATCAATACCACTAATTACACTACAATTAAATGATATACTCAAGGGCCCTTGTTTACTACCACTCCCCGCTACACAACAGAGACCCTAGAAACTTTAAACCACAAAAATTAAGTTTGCAAAAAAGCGAGAAAGAGAGAAATACTCACCAACCAATCACTTACTTGCTTTCTGGTGATGTCACACTTCGATTACTTTTTACTTCTTGCTGCTGCCGCCGGTGTGTCTGTGTAGTGTGTGGGTCAGCTTCCCCTCTGACTTCTGAGCGGTTCGAATCGCTCCCACTCCCTTGATTCTAGACCTTCGGCTTATTTGGGGGTTGTGACAAAAGTGCAGCAGACAACTGGTTTTGGTGCAAGAAACTTTGATCTTTATTCAAGAAAGAAAATATAACACAGCAATCTTCTACTCTAACGAAAATGGGGAACACTTCAATACATACGAGGGAAAATACCGTAGAAAAATACCTCACCCCTCCCACTTCCTAGCTAAGTTGGACTCTAGAGGACCAGGGACAATGCTCACCAAAATGAATCCTTGACAGTTGAGCTGGTTCACGGTTTTGGGGTTTGCTGGATGTGTTAGTCGGTGTCTGCCATTCCCCGTACGCGGTAGAGGACTTAGACTATCTGCTGGTCAGTCTTCGCGAGTCCGCTGATGCGGTAGGGTGCATTTTGGATCTATGGGGTGAGTACCCACTTTTCTTCGGTAGAGATAGGGTTTAGAGTTCCTTTTAAGTAAAAATCTTACCCGGGGTAAGTCAGGAATAGATTGTAGAGTGGAAACCTTTGAGTCTTCGGTTTTTCTCCTGAGTTGTTTTCCTTTGGTCGCGGTGGCTCAATATTACCAGATTGGTTGGTGGTAATATTTTGTTGGTAGTTTCGTAAGGCTCTTGTTGCCACGGGGTGTCCGACGATGTCCTGGGTCACTGAAGCTGTTGAACTTGGGTGTACGGTAGAATGCCCCGTTTCAATGCTTCGGTTTCTCTTGTGTGTTGCTTCTGGGGCGAGCTCTCTGAGAGAGAACATCCTGAGTTGTCTCGAACTTCTGGAGAGTGTACCTTTCTTTGTAAAACAGGCCTTTAATTATACTACTTGTGGCCTCCTAATCTGCGCGCCAAATCAGTCCCAGTTTATTGTTTGATTTGGGTGGGCTCGTTAAGGTAACTTGATTAAAAATGTGAAAAATGGTTTTGGGATGTTGTACTGTTTAGTCAATGAACTGTTGATCGCCTAGTTCATTGTCATAATTATATTCAGGTTTCGAGTATCCTGTCTGAGCCTGAGATTTCTATGTAGGTTGGCGAGGTGATTTGCATTATGCATGTTTTGGATGGGTCCTGTGTTTTGGGTGGGGACTGCTCCTTCATGGATCGATTGTTAGGATAAATTGAGGTTACACAGTTCCCCAGAAAATTTGATTTACTCCAACATCCAAACTGTCTTTACAGAGGTTGATCCCATTTCTGTTGCAGCCTTTTCTCCCTGTACAGGTCCAAACATGCCTTTTTATTTTATCATCCTGAAACTTGTTTAGAAAGAGTCCAAAGTCATTTTCCTTAGGGTTTTCTTCTAGCTTTGGGGGATCTGTGAATTTTGAGAATCTTACAGTCTGGGCCGCTCTCGCTCCCCGCTCTTTAACTCCTCGGTCTCTGCGCTCAGTCTCCACCCAGGGCCGCTCTCGCTACTGCCGCCGGTGTGTCTGGGCCACTCTCTCTCCCCACTCGTTAACTCTTCGGCCTCCACGCTCAGTCCCCACCCAGGGCCGCTCTCGCTGCTGCTGCCGGTGTGTCAGGGCCGCTCTCTCTCCCCATTCGTTAACTCCTCGGACTCCGTGCTCAGTCTCCACCCAGGGCCACTCTCGCTGCTGCTGCCGGTGTGTCAGGGCCGCTCTCTCTCCCCATTCGTTAACTCCTCGGACTCCGTGCTCAGTCTCCACCCGGGCCGCTCTCGCTGCTGCCGCCAGTGTGTCTGGGCCGCTCTCTCTCTCCCCGCTCTTAACTCCTCAGTCTCCGTGCTCAGTCTCCACCCAGGGCCACTCTCGCTGCTGCCGCCGGTGTGTCTGGGCCGCTCTCTCTCTCTCCCCGCTCTTAACTCCTCAGTCTCCGTGCTCAGTCTCCACCCAGGGCCACTCTCGCTGCTGCCGCCGGTGTGTCTGGGCCGCTCTCTCTCCCCGCTATTTAACTCCTCGGTCTCCGCGCTCAGTTCCCTGTTTTCTCTCTCCCTCTTTTCTTGAATAGCGGTGTTACATTTGCTACGTTCTAAACCGCTGGGACAATTCTAGAATCTAGGGAATTTTGGAAGATCAAAACCAATGCATCCACTATCTCTGCAGCCACCTCTTTTAGAATCCTAGGATGTAGGCCATCGGGTCCAGGGGATTTTTCAGCTTTTAGTCCCATTAGTTTCTCTAGTACTTTTTCTCTACTTATATTAAATACTTTAAGTTCCTCACCCTCATTAGACCCTTGGTTTCCCACCATTTTTGGTATGCTTTTTGTGTCTTCTACTGTGAAGACAGATACAAAATATTGTTTAACGTTTCTGCCATTTCCTTATTCCCCATAATAATTTCTCCTGTCTCAGCCTCTAAGGGATCAGTGTTTACTTTTGCTACTCTCTTCCTTTTTATATATTTGTAGAAGCTCTTAAGGGGAGAAATTCGATTACGCCCTCTTTGGGAGCGGTAACTGAATTAGCGCCAGCCATTTAGTGCCCGGTGCGAGAATACCGCCCCTGCTGCTAAATTGGGCTTACCACCAGGGCAAGGAAGCGGAGCGCTATCTCGGGCATTCCACTTCCTCTCGGGGCGGTGCCTGGGGCGCAAAGCGCGGTAGCGCCGGAGCACTATGCGGCTGCTCCGCGTAGCACTCACTCGTTTCATTGTCCCTCCCCTTCCGTTAAAGGCCATTTGACGGACTCCCGTAGCCCACCAGAGCGGCGTGGTGCCGTGGCCACAGCCCGGCACCAAGACGCGGTGCCGGGCTGCGCGATTGCAGCATAGGCCCATGCCAAGGGCCGGCCAAAACAATAAAATGGCGGTGTGGGGCGCAGCTGGGCTTCACCTTTAATTACCACCTTGCGAGCGGAGGTCGGCTCAGTTCGTGACCCACGAGATTGTCGCTGACATCGCCCACGGCAGCTTCGCGGGGCACAGCCGAATTTCTACCACAGGGCAGTAAGTGGTTGCGGCAGGGCGCGAAGGGGTTGCATCGCTCGGCGATGATGTCATCGTCGCCGGCGCAGCGCCACAGGGCGTTACTGGCTACCGCCGCCACTAACCTCCCACTGAATTTCGCAGGAGGCATTAGCGGCACCGCGCCCGTGCACTAGGGGATTTGCGGCCCGTTAGCGCCCCCCCCTGGGGTGCTAAGAAGAGGCACAAGCCAACCCAATTTTTCACCCTTACAATCTGTTTTTATGTTTCTTGCCAATTTTATCTCATTCTATTTTTTCCCTTTAATCAATATTTTGGTCCTCCTTTGCTGGTTTCTGAAACTCCCCCAGTCCTCAGGCTTACTACTATTCTTCGCAACATTATAAGCTTCTTCTTTCAATCTAATGCTATCCTTAACTTCTTTAGTTAGCCACGGATGGATCACTTTTCCCGTGGAGTTTTTGTTTCTCAATGGAATGTATTTTTGTGGAGAATTATGAAATATTTATTTAAATGCTAGCCACTGCTTATCTACCGCCATACCTTTTAATCTATTTTCCCAATCTACCTTAGCAACTCGCCCCTCATACCTATAATTGGCTTTATTTAAGTTTAAGACTCTAGTTTCGGACTTAGGCAAGTCACTCTCAAACTTAATGTGAAAATCTATCATATGATCACTCTGCCCCAGAGGATCCTTTACTATGAGATTGCTAATTAACCCTGTCTCATTACACAACACAAGATCTAAAATAGCCTGTTCTCTGGTTGGTTTCATGACGTATTGTTCTAGGAAACTGTCCCGAGTGCATTCCATGAACTTGTCCTCCAGACTACCTTTGCCAATTTGATTTTTCCAGTCTATATGAAGATTAAAGTTCCCCATGATTATTGCATTACCTTTGTTACAAGCTCCTACTATTTCTTGATTAATATTCTGTCCAACAGTATAACTACTGTTAGGGGGCCTATATACTACTCCCACCAATGTTTCCTGCCCCTTGTTATTCCTTATCTCCGCCCATACTGATTCTATGTCTATAGAAAGAAAGACTTGCATTTATATTGCATTCATGACCACCAGACATCTCAAAGTGCTTTACAGCCAATGAAGTACTTTTGGAGTGTAGTCACTGTTGTAATGTGGGATACGCGGCAACCAATTTGTGCACAGCAAGCCCCCACAAACAACAATGTGATAATGACCAGATAATCTGTTTTTGTTATGTTGATTGAGGGATAAATATTGGCCAGGACACCATAGAAACATAGAAGATAGGAGCAGGAGTAGGCCATTCGGCCCTTCGAGCCTGCTCCGCCATTCAATGAGATCATGGCTGATCATCCAAATTCAGTACCCTGTCCCTGCCTTCTCCCCATATCCCTTGATCCCTTTAGCCTCAAGAAATATATCCAACTCTTTCTTGAATATATTTAATGAACTGGCCTCCACCGCCCTCTGTGGCAGAGAATTCCACAGGTTCACCACTCTCTGGGTGAAGAAATTCCTCCTCATTTCAGTCCTAAATGTCCTACCCCTTATCCTTAGACTATGACCCCTGGTTCTGGACTCCCCGGTCATCAGAAACATCCTTTCTGCATCTAGTCTGTCCAGACCTGACAGAATTTTATAGGTTTCGATGAGATCCCCTCTCAATCTTCTAAACTCCAGTGAGTATAAGCCCAATTGACACAATCTCTCCTCGTACGTCATTCCTGCCATCCCAGGTATCAGCCTGGTGAATCTTCGCTGCACTCCCTCCATGGCAAGAATGTCCTTCCTCAGGTAAGGTGACCAAAACTGCACACAATACTCAAGGTGCGGTCTCACCAAGGCCCTGTACAACTGCAGCAAGACATCCTTGTTCTTGTACTCAAACCCTCTTGCTACGAAGGCCAACATACCATTTGCCTTCTTAACCGCCTGCTGCACCTGCATGCTTACCTTCAGCGACTGGTGCACAAGAACACCCAGGTCTCTTTGCACTTCCCCTTCTCCCAATCTATTGCCATTCAAATAATAATCTGCCTTCCTGTTTTTGCCACCAAAGTGGATAACCTCACATTTATCCACATTATAGTGCACTTGCCATGTTTCTGCCCAATCACCCAACCTGTCCAAATCGTACTGGAGTTTCATGACATCCTCCTCACAGCATACCCTCCCACCCAGCTTTGTGTCATCTGCAAATTTGGAGATATTACATCCAATTCCCTCGTCCAGATCATTAATATATATTGTGAACAGCTGGGGTCCTAGGACTGATCCTTGCGGTACCCCACTAGTCACTGCCTGCCACTCGGAAAATGACCCGTTTATTCCAACTCTTTGCTTTCTGTCCGCCAACCAGTTCTCTATCCAAGTCAATACCTTGCCCCCAAACCCATGTGCCTTAATTTTGCACGCTAACCTCTTATGCGGGACCTTATCGAAAGCCTTCTGAAAGTCCAAATACACCACATCCACCGGTTCTCCCTTATCTATTTTACCAGTTACATCCTCAAAAAATTCCAGTAGATTAGTCAAGCATGATTTACCTTTTGTAAATCCATGTTGACTTTGTCCGATCCTGTCACTGCTTTCCAAGTGCTCTGCTATTACATCTTTTATAATGGACTCTAGCATTTTCCCCACTACCGATGTCAGGCTTACCGGTCTATAATTCCCCGCTTTTTCTCTGCCACCTTTTTTGAATAGTGGGGCAACATTAGCTACCCTCCAATCCATGGGTACTGTTCCAGAGTCTATCGAGTTCTGGAAGATGACCAGCAATGCATCTACTATTTCCAGGGCCACTTCCTTAAGTACCCTGGGATGTAGCTTATCAGGCCCTGGGGATTTATCGGCCTTCAGTCCCATCAATTTTCCTAACACCATTTCCCTACAAATACTGATTTCTTTCAGTTCCACCCTTTCATCAGACCTTATGTTCCGCGGTATTTCTGGGAGGTTATTTGTGTCCTCCTTTGTGAAGACAGAACCAAAATATGTATTTAGTTGGTCTGCCATTTCTTTGCTCCCCATTATAAATTCCCCCGATTCTGACTGCAAGGGACCTATGCTTGACTTCACCAATCTTTTTCTCTTCACATATCTATAAAAGCTTTTACAGTCAGTTTTTATGTTCCCTGCTAGCTTACTCTCATATTCTATTTTCCCTTTCTTAATTAATCCCTTTGTCCTCCTTTGTTGAATCCTAAACTGCTCCCAATCCTCAGGATTATTGCTTTTTCTGGCCAATTTGTATGTGCTCTCCTTGGATGTTATGCTATCCCTAATTTCCCTTGTTAGCCACGGTTGAGTCACCTTTTTTGTTTTATTTTTATGCCAAACTGGGATGAACAACTGCTGTAGTTCATCCATTCGGTCTTTGAATGTTTTCCATTGCCTATCCACCGTCAACCCTTTGAGTGCCATTCCCCAATCAATCCTACCCAACTCGCTCCTCAGACCATCGTAGTTTCCTTTATTTAAATTGAGGACCCTAGTTTCTGAGTCAACTACTTCATTCTCCATCTTAATGAAGAATTCGATCATATTATGATCGCTCCGACCCAAGGGGCCTCGTACAACAAGATTGCTAATTAATCCTTTCTCATTACATAATACCCAGTCTAAGATGGCCTGATCTCTGGTTGGTTCCTCGACATATTGGTCCAGGAAACCATCCCGTAAACACTCCAGGAATTCCTCCTCCACAGTATTGTTACTAATTTGGTATAACCAGGGATAACTCCCCTGCTCTTCTTCGAAAGGGTGCCATGGGATCTTTTATATCCACCTGAGAGAGCAGACAGGACCTTGGTTTAACGTCTCATCCAAAAGACGGCACCTCCGATAGTGCAGCACTCCCTCAGCACTGGACTGGAGTGTCAGCCTAGATTGTTGTGCTCAAAAGTCTGGAGTGGGACTTAAACCCACAGCTTTCTGACTGAGAGGTGAGTGTGCCACCCACTGAGCCACAGCTGACACATAGTAGGGTGGTTTATGAGAGCGAGTCTTTCACTTTGCCATTCGTGGTTTCTACCGAGATTGGTTCCGCAGTCTCCCCTTCCACTAATATATCCTCCACTGCCAACAATGGCAGTCCACTGCCAGATCCACATGCCTGTCTTAACAAAACAGTCCACAGCCTTGTAGCGACCACCTCTTGACCCATTTCCTCAGCTTTTGCTCTCTGGGTTACCACAACAACACTCATTTTTGACTGCCAGCTCAAACCGAGGTCTCCATCTGCCCGTTCTGGTGATCCAGGTGGAAGTTAATGGTTTCGTTTCACTGCACGAAGGCCGTGGAACTGCTCCTAGTGTCTTGACCAACATTCATCCCTAACCAACACCACAAAAAAATGGATCTCCTGATCATTCATCTCATTGCAAGTCATGTAATCTCGCCTGGGGTGTTACGCTGACTGTTAATATTTAAACTCGTCTCTTAGCAGCTTCTTTCTCCTATTTAATTGTTTTGTTGTGTCTTTTTCCCCCACTGGAGACCTCCTGACTAGTGCCAGGCCTTCATTCATTCTTAATCACCAAGTGCCACACATCAAGGTTACATTGATTTTCAATGTTCTTTTGAGTTGCAATATGAGTGGAATATTGCGCACGCCTTGATATATAGCTTAACAAAAGACTCTTCATAAGTCTAAGGTCCAGTTGAACACAAAGAATTGTGGTATATTATATTTTCTGGAAGCAAAGTAAATATATTGCTGTAAGTTAAGTGAACAAGGGTCACATTTTATTACAAATTTGTATCTATTGTGCAACATATTAGATCTGTTTAATTGGGAAATATTTTGCTCAACAAGGTGAGGGATTTTCTGCTGACTAAAGCTCCCTCTACTGTCCCATCAAACACTCCCAGGGCTCGTACAGCACGTGTTAGATACAGAGTAAAGTTCCCTCGACATTGTCCCATCAAATACTCCCAGGGCAGGTACAGCACCGGTTTGATACAGAGTAAAGCTCCCTCTACACTGTCCCCTCAAACACTCCCAGGGCAGGTACAGCACGGGTTAGATACAGAGTAAAGCTCCCTCTACACTGTCCCATCAAACACTCCCAGGGCAGGTACAGCACGGGTTAGATACAGAGTAAAGCTCCCTCTACACTGTCCCATCAAACACTCCCAGGGCAGGTACAGCACGGGTTAGATACAGAGTAAAGCTCCCTCTACACTGTCCCATCAAACACTCCCTGGGCAAGTACAGCACGGGGTTAGATACAGAGTAAAGCTCCCTCTGCACTGTCCCATCAAACAGTCCCAGGGCAGGTACAGACACGTTAGATAAAGAGTAAAGCTCCCTCTACACTGTCCCATCAAACACTCCCAGGGCAGGTACAGCACGGGTTAGATACAGAGTAAAGCTCCCTCTACACTGTCCCATCAAACACTCCCCGGGCAGGTACAGCACGGGTTAGATACAGAGTAAAGCTCCCTCTACACTGTCCCTGTCAAACACTCCCAGGGCAGGTACAGCACGGGTTAGATACAGAGTAAAGCTTGCTCTACTCTGTCCCATCAAACACTCCCAGGGCAGACACAGCATGGATCAGATACAGAGTAAAGCTCCCTCTACACTGTCCCATCAAACACTCCCAGGGCAGGTACAGCACGGGTTAGATACAGAGTAAAGCTCTCTCTACACTGTCCCATCAAACACTCCCAGGGCAGGTACAGCACCGGGTTAGATACAGAGTAAAGCTCCCTCTACACTGTCCCATCAAGCACTCCCGGGGGAGGTACAGCACGGGTTAGATACAGAGTAAAACTCCCTCTACACTGTCCCATCAAACACTCCCTGGGCAGGTACAGCACGGGTTAGATAAAGAGTAAAGCTCCCTCTACACTGTCCCATCAAACACTCCCAGGGCAGGTACAGCACGGGTTAGATACAGAGTAAAGCTCCCTCTACACTGCCCCATCACACACTCCCAGGGCAGGTACAGCATGGGTTAGATACAGAGTAAAGCTCCCTCTACACTGTCCCATCAAGCAATCCCAGGGCAGGTACAGCACGGGTTAGATACAGAGTAAAGCTCCCTCTACATTGTCCCATCAAATACTCCCAGGGCAGGTACAGCACCGGTTTGATACAGAGTAAAGCTCCCTCTGCACTGTCCCATCAAACACTCCCAGGGCAGGTACAGCACGGGTTAGATACAGAGTAAAGTTCCCTCTACATTGTCCCATCAAATACTCCCAGGGCAGGTACAGCACGGGTTAGATACAGAGTAAAGCTCCCTCTACACTGTCCCATCAAACACTCCCAGGGCAGGTACAGCAAGGGTTAGATACAGAGTAAAGCTCCCTCTAAACTGTCCATCAAATACTCCCAGGGCAGTTACAGCACGGGTTAGATACAGAGTAAAGCTCCCTCTACACTGTCCCATCAAACACTCCCAGGGCAGGTACAGCACAGGTTAGATACAGAGTAAAGCTCCCTCTATACTGTCCATCAAACACTCACAGGGCAGGTACATCACGGGTTAGATACAAAGTAAAGCTTCCTCTACACTGTCCCATCAAACACTCCCAGGGCAGATACAGCACGGGTGAGATACAGAGTGAAGTTACCTTTACCCTGTCCCATCAACCACTCCCAGGGCAGGCACAGCACGGGTTAGATACAAAGTAAAGCTCCCTCTACACTGTCCCATCAAACACTCCCAGGGCAGGTACAGCGCGGGTTAGATACAGAGTAAAGCTCCATCTACCCTGTCCCATCAAACACTCCCAGGGCAGGTACAGCACGGGTTAGATACAGAGTAAAGCTCCCTCTACGCTGTCCCATCAAACACTCCCAGGGCAGGTACAGCACGGGTTAGATACAGAGTAAAGCTCCCTCTACACTGTCCCATCAGACACTCCCAGGGCAGGTACAGCACGGGTTAGATACAGAGGAAAGTTCTCTCTACACTGTCCCATCAAACACTCCCAGGGCAGGTACAGCACGGCTTAGATACAGAGTAAAGCTCCCTCTACACTGTCCCATCAAACACTCCCAGGGCAGGTACAGCACGGGTTAGATACAGAGTAAAGCTCCCTCTACACTGTCCCATCACACACTCCCAGGGCAGGTACAGCACGGGTTAGATACAGAGTAAAGCTCCCTCTACACTGTCCCATCAAACACTCCCAGGGCAGGTATTGCACGGGTTAGATACAGAGTAAAGCTCCCTCTACACTGTCCCATCAAACACTCCCAGGGCAGGTACAGCACGGGTTAGATACAGAGTAAAGCTCCCTCTACACTGTCCCATGAAGCACTCCCAGGGCAGATACAGAACGGGTTAGATACAGAGTAAAGCTCCCTCTACACTGTCCCAACAAACACTCCCGGGGCAGGTACAGCACGGGTTAGATACAGAGTAAAGCTCCCTCTACACTGTCCCATCAAACACTCCCAGGGCAGGTACAACACGGGTTAGATACAGCGTAAAGCTCCCTCTACACTGTCCCATCAAACACTCCCAGGGCAGGTACAGCACGGGTTAGATACAGAGTAAAGCTCCCTCTACACTGTCCCATCAGACACTTCCAGGGCAGGTACAGCGCGGGTTAGATACAGAGTAAAGCTCCCTCTACACTGTCCCTGTCAAACACTCCCAGGGCAGCTACAGCACGGGTTAGATACAGAGTAAAGCTCCCTCTACACTGTCCATCAAACACTCCCAGGGCAGGTACAGCACGGGTTAGATACAGAGTAAAGCTCCCTCTAAACTGTCCATCAAATACTCCCAGGGCAGTTACAGCACGGGTTAGATACAGAGTAAAGCTCCCTCTACACTTTCCCATCAAACACTCCCAGGGCAGGTACAGCACAGGTTAGATACAGAGTAAAGCTCCCTCTACACTGTCCATCAAACACTCACAGGGCAGGTAGAGCACGGGTTAGATACAGAGTAAAGCTCCCTCTACACTGTCCCATCAAACACTCTCAGGGCAGGTACAGCACGGGTTAGATACAGAGTAAAGCTCCCTCTACACTGTCCCATCAAACACTCCCAGGGCAGGTACAGCACGGGTTAGATACAGAGTAAAGCTCCCTCTACACTGTCCCATCAAACACTCCCAGGGCAGGTATAGCACGGGTTAGATACAGAGTAAAGCTCCCTCTACACTGTCCCATCAAACACTCCCAGGGCAGGTACAGCACGGGTTAGATACAAAGTAAAGCTCCCTCTACACTGTCCCATCAAACACTCCCAGGGCAGGTACAGCACGGGTTAGATACAGAGTAAAGCTCCATCTACACTGTCCCATCAAACACTCCCAGGGCAGGTACAGCACGGGTTAGATACAGAGTAAAGCTCCCTCTACACTGCCCCATCACACACTCCCAGGGCAGGTACAGCATGGGTTAGATACAGAGTAAAGCTCCCTCTACACTGTCCCATCAAGCACTCCCAGGGCAGGTACAGCACGGGTTAGATACAGAGTAAAGCTCTCTCTACATTGTCCCATCAAATACTCCCAGGGCAGGTACAGCACCGGTTTGATACAGAGTAAAGCTCCCTCTGCACTGTCCCATCAAACACTCCCAGGGCAGGTACAGCACGGGTTAGATACAGAGTAAAGTTCCCTCTACATTGTCCCATCAAATACTCCCAGGGCAGGTACAGCACGGGTTAGATACAGAGTAAAGCTCCCTCTACACTGTCCCATCAAACACTCCCAGGGCAGGTACAGCGCGGGTTAGATACAGAGTAAAGCTCCCTCTACACTGTCCCTGTCAAACACTCCCAGGGCAGGTACAGCACGGGTTAGATACAGAGTAAAGCTCCCTCTAAACTGTCCATCAAATACTCCCAGGGCAGTTACAGCACGGGTTAGATACAGAGTAAAGCTCCCTCTACACTGTCCCATCAAACACTCCCAGGGCAGGTACAGCACAGGTTAGATACAGAGTAAAGCTCCCTCTATACTGTCCATCAAACACTCACAGGGCAGGTACAGCACGGGTTAGATACAAAGTAAAGCTTCCTCTACACTGTCCCATCAAACACTCCCAGGGCAGATACAGCACGGGTTGGATACAGAGTGAAGTTACCTTTACACTGTCCCATCAACCACTCCCAGGGCAGGTACAGCACGGGTTAGATACAAAGTAAAGCTCCCTCTACACTGTCCCATCAAACACTCCCAGGGCAGGTACAGCGCGGGTTAGATACAGAGTAAAGCTCCATCTACACTGTCCCATCAAACACTCCCAGGGCAGGTACAGCACGGGTTAGATACAGAGTAAAGCTCCCTCTACGCTGTCCCATCAAACACTCCCAGGGCAGGTACAGCACGGGTTAGATACAGAGTAAAGCTCCCTCTACACTGTCCCATCAGACACTCCCAGGGCAGGTACAGCACGGGTTAGATACAGAGTAAAGTTCTCTCTACACTGTCCCATCAAACACTCCCAGGGCCGGTACAGCACGGGGTTAGATACAGAGTAAAGCTCCCTCTACACTGTCCCATCAAACACTCCCGGGGCAGGTACAGCACGACTTAGATACAGAGTAAAGCTCCCTCTACACTGTCCCATCAAACACTCCCAGGGCAGGTACAGCACGGGTTAGATACAGAGTAAAGCTCCCTCTACACTGTCCCATCAAACACTCCCAGGGCAGGTATTGCACGGGTTAGATGCAGAGTAAAGCTCCCTCTACACTGTCCCATCAAACACTCCCAGGGCAGGTACAGCACGGGTTAGATACAGAGTAAAGCTCCCTCTACACTGTCCCATGAAACACTCCCAGGGCAGATACAGAACGGGTTAGATACAGAGTAAAGCTCCCTCTACACTGTCCCAACAAACACTCCCGGGGCAGGTACAGCACGGGTTAGATACAGAGTAAAGCTCCCTCTACACTGTCCCATCAAACACTCCCAGGGCAGGTACAACACGGGTTAGATACAGCGTAAAGCTCCCTCTACACTGTCCCATCAAACACTCCCAGGGCAGGTACAGCACGGGTTAGATACAGAGTAAAGCTCCCTCTACACTGTCCCATCAGACACTCCCAGGGCAGGTACAGCGCGGGTTAGATACAGAGTAAAGCTCCCTCTACACTGTCCCTGTCAAACACTCCCAGGGCAGCTACAGCACGGGTTAGATACAGAGTAAAGCTCCCTCTACACTGTCCCAGCAAACACTCCCAGGGCAGGTACAGCACGGGTTAGATACAGAGTAAAGCTCCCTCTGCACTGTCCCATCAAACACTCCCAGGGCAGGTACAGCAAGGGTTAGATACAGAGTAAAGCTCCCTCTAAACTGTCCATCAAATACTCCCAGGGCAGTTACAGCACGGGTTAGATACAGAGTAAAGCTCCCTCTACACTGTCCCATCAAACACTCCCAGGGCAGGTACAGCACAGGTTAGATACAGAGTAAAGCTCCCTCTATACTGTCCATCAAACACTCACAGGGCAGGTACATCACGGGTTAGATACAAAGTAAAGCTTCCTCTACACTGTCCCATCAAACACTCCCAGGGCAGATACAGCACGGGTGAGATACAGAGTGAAGTTACCTTTACCCTGTCCCATCAACCACTCCCAGGGCAGGCACAGCACGGGTTAGATACAAAGTAAAGCTCCCTCTACACTGTCCCATCAAACACTCCCAGGGCAGGTACAGCACGGGTTAGATACAGAGTAAAGCTCCCTCTACGCTGTCCCATCAAACACTCCCAGGGCAGGTACAGCACGGGTTAGATACAGAGTAAAGCTCCCTCTACACTGTCCCATCAGACACTCCCAGGGCAGGTACAGCACGGGTTAGATACAGAGGAAAGTTCTCTCTACACTGTCCCATCAAACACTCCCAGGGCCGGAACAGCACGGGGTTAGATACAGAGTAAAGCTCCCTCTACACTGTCCCATCAAACACTCCCGGGGCAGGTACAGCACGGGTTAGATACAGAGTAAAGCTCCCTCTACACTGTCCCATCCAGCACTCCCAGGGCAGGTACAGCACGGCTTAGATACAGAGTAAAGCTCCCTCTACACTGTCCCATCAAACACTCCCAGGGCAGGTACAGCACGGGTTAGATACAGAGTAAAGCTCCCTCTACACTGTCCCATCACACACTCCCAGGGCAGGTACAGCACGGGTTAGATACAGAGTAAAGCTCCCTCTACACTGTCCCATCAAACACTCCCAGGGCAGGTATTGCACGGGTTAGATACAGAGTAAAGCTCCCTCTACACTGTCCCATCAAACACTCCCAGGGCAGGTACAGCACGGGTTAGATACAGAGTAAAGCTCCCTCTACACTGTCCCATGAAGCACTCCCAGGGCAGATACAGAACGGGTTAGATACAGAGTAAAGCTCCCTCTACACTGTCCCAACAAACACTCCCGGGGCAGGTACAGCACGGGTTAGATACAGAGTAAAGCTCCCTCTACACTGTCCCATCAAACACTCCCAGGGCAGGTACAACACGGGTTAGATACAGCGTAAAGCTCCCTCTACACTGTCCCATCAAACACTCCCAGGGCAGGTACAGCACGGGTTAGATACAGAGTAAAGCTCCCTCTACACTGTCCCATCAGACACTTCCAGGGCAGGTACAGCGCGGGTTAGATACAGAGTAAAGCTCCCTCTACACTGTCCCTGTCAAACACTCCCAGGGCAGCTACAGCACGGGTTAGATACAGAGTAAAGCTCCCTCTACACTGTCCATCAAACACTCCCAGGGCAGGTACAGCACGGGTTAGATACAGAGTAAAGCTCCCTCTAAACTGTCCATCAAATACTCCCAGGGCAGTTACAGCACGGGTTAGATACAGAGTAAAGCTCCCTCTACACTTTCCCATCAAACACTCCCAGGGCAGGTACAGCACAGGTTAGATACAGAGTAAACCTCCCTCTACACTGTCCATCAAACACTCACAGGGCAGGTAGAGCACGGGTTAGATACAGAGTAAAGCTCCCTCTACACTGTCCCATCAAACACTCTCAGGGCAGGTACAGCACGGGTTAGATACAGAGTAAAGCTCCCTCTACACTGTCCCATCAAACACTCCCAGGGCAGGTACAGCACGGGTTAGATACAGAGTAAAGCTCCCTCTACACTGTCCCATCAAACACTCCCAGGGCAGGTATAGCACGGGTTAGATACAGAGTAAAGCTCCCTCTACACTGTCCCATCAAACACTCCCAGGGCAGGTACAGCACGGGTTAGATACAAAGTAAAGCTCCCTCTACACTGTCCCATCAAACACTCCCAGGGCAGGTACAGCACGGGTTAGATACAGAGTAAAGCTCCATCTACACTGTCCCATCAAACACTCCCAGGGCAGGTACAGCACGGGTTAGATACAGAGTAAAGCTCCCTCTACACTGCCCCATCACACACTCCCAGGGCAGGTACAGCATGGGTTAGATACAGAGTAAAGCTCCCTCTACACTGTCCCATCAAGCACTCCCAGGGCAGGTACAGCACGGGTTAGATACAGAGTAAAGCTCTCTCTACATTGTCCCATCAAATACTCCCAGGGCAGGTACAGCACCGGTTTGATACAGAGTAAAGCTCCCTCTGCACTGTCCCATCAAACACTCCCAGGGCAGGTACAGCACGGGTTAGATACAGAGTAAAGTTCCCTCTACATTGTCCCATCAAATACTCCCAGGGCAGGTACAGCACGGGTTAGATACAGAGTAAAGCTCCCTCTACACTGTCCCATCAAACACTCCCAGGGCAGGTACAGCGCGGGTTAGATACAGAGTAAAGCTCCCTCTACACTGTCCCTGTCAAACACTCCCAGGGCAGGTACAGCACGGGTTAGATACAGAGTAAAGCTCCCTCTAAACTGTCCATCAAATACTCCCAGGGCAGTTACAGCACGGGTTAGATACAGAGTAAAGCTCCCTCTACACTGTCCCATCAAACACTCCCAGGGCAGGTACAGCACAGGTTAGATACAGAGTAAAGCTCCCTCTATACTGTCCATCAAACACTCACAGGGCAGGTACAGCACAGGTTAGATACAAAGTAAAGCTTCCTCTACACTGTCCCATCAAACACTCCCAGGGCAGATACAGCACGGGTTGGATACAGAGTGAAGTTACCTTTACACTGTCCCATCAACCACTCCCAGGGCAGGTACAGCACGGGTTAGATACAAAGTAAAGCTCCCTCTACACTGTCCCATCAGACACTCCCAGGGCAGGTACAGCACGGGTTAGATACAGAGTAAAGTTCTCTCTACACTGTCCCATCAAACACTCCCAGGGCCGGTACAGCACGGGGTTAGATACAGAGTAAAGCTCCCTCTACACTGTCCCATCAAACACTCCCGGGGCAGGTACAGCACGACTTAGATACAGAGTAAAGCTCCCTCTACACTGTCCCATCAAACACTCCCAGGGCAGGTACAGCACGGGTTAGATACAGAGTAAAGCTCCCTCTACACTGTCCCATCAAACACTCCCAGGGCAGGTATTGCACGGGTTAGATGCAGAGTAAAGCTCCCTCTACACTGTCCCATCAAACACTCCCAGGGCAGGTACAGCACGGGTTAGATACAGAGTAAAGCTCCCTCTACACTGTCCCATGAAACACTCCCAGGGCAGGTACAGAACGGGTTAGATACAGAGTAAAGCTCCCTCTACACTGTCCCAACAAACACTCCCGGGGCAGGTACAGCACGGGTTAGATACAGAGTAAAGCTCCCTCTACACTGTCCCATCAAACACTCCCAGGGCAGGTACAACACGGGTTAGATACAGCGTAAAGCTCCCTCTACACTGTCCCATCAAACACTCCCAGGGCAGGTACAGCACGGGTTAGATACAGAGTAAAGCTCCCTCTACACTGTCCCATCAGACACTCCCAGGGCAGGTACAGCGCGGGTTAGATACAGAGTAAAGCTCCCTCTACACTGTCCCTGTCAAACACTCCCAGGGCAGCTACAGCACGGGTTAGATACAGAGTAAAGCTCCCTCTACACTGTCCATCAAACACTCCCAGGGCAGGTACAGCACGGGTTAGATACAGAGTAAAGCTCCCTCTAAACTGTCCATCAAATACTCCCAGGGCAGTTACAGCACGGGTTAGATACAGAGTAAAGCTCGCTCTACACTGTCCATCAAACACTAACAGGGCAGGTAGAGCACGGGTTAGATACAGAGTAAAGCTCCCTCTACACTGTCCCATCAAACACTCTCAGGGCAGGTACAGCACGGGTTAGATACAGAGTAACGCTCCCTCTACACTGTCCCATCAAACACTCCCAGGGCAGGTACAGCACGGGTTAGATACAGAGTAAAGCTCCCTCTACACTGTCCCATCAAACACTCCCAGGGCAGGTATAGCACGGGTTAGATACAGAGTAAAGCTCCCTCTACACTGTCCCATCAAACACTCCCAGGGCAGGTACAGCACGGGTTAGATACAAAGTAAAGCTCCCTCTACACTGTCCCATCAAACACTCCCAGGGCAGGTACAGCACGGGTTAGATACAGAGTAAAGCTCCATCTTCACTGTCCCATCAACACTCCCAGGGCAGGTACAGCACGGGTTAGATACAGAGTAAAGCTCCCTCTGCACTGTCCCATCAAACACTCCCAGGGCAGGTACAGCACGTGTTAGATACAGAGTAAAGCTCCCTCTACACTGTCCCATCAGAAACTCCCAGGGCAGGTACAGCACGGGTTAGATACAGAGTAAAGCTCTCTCTACACTGTCCCATCAAACACTCCCAGGGCAGGTACAGCACCGGGTTAGATACAGAGTAAAGCTCCCTCTGCACTGTCCCATCAAACACTCCCGGGGCAGGTACAGCACGGGTTAGATACAGAGTAAAACTCCCTCTACACTGTCCCATCAAACACTCCCTGGGCAGGTACAGCACGGGTTAGATAAAGAGTAAAGCTCCCTCTACACTGTCCCATCAAACACTCCCAGGGCAGGTACAGCACGGGTTAGATACAGAGTAAAGCTCCCTCTACACTGCCCCATCACACACTCCCAGGGCAGGTACAGCATGGGTTAGATACAGAGTAAAGCTCCCTCTACACTGTCCCATCAAGCACTCCCAGGGCAGGTACAGCACGGGTTAGATACAGAGTAAAGCTCCCTCTACACTGTCCCATCAAACACTCCCGGTGCAGATACAGCACGGGTTAGATACAGAGTAAAGCTCCCTCTACACTGTCCCATCAAACACTCCCAGGGCAGGTACAGCACGGGTTAGATACAGAGTAAAGCTCCCTCTACACTGTCCCATCAGACACTCCCAGGGCAGGTACAACACGGGTTAGATACAGCGTAAAGCTCCCTCTACACTGTCCCATCCGACACTCCCAGGGCAGGTACAGCGCGGGTTAGATACAGAGTAAAGCTCCCTCTACACTGTCCCTGTCAAACACTCCCAGGGCAGCTACAGCACGGGTTAGATACAGAGTAAAGCTCCCTCTACACTGTCCATCAAACACTCCCAGGGCAGGTACAGCACGGGTTAGATACACAGAAAAGCTCCCTCTAAACTGTCCATCAAATACTCCCAGGGCAGTTACAGCACGGGTTAGATACAGAGTAAAGCTCCCTCTACACTTTCCCATCAAACACTCCCAGGGCAGGTACAGCACAGGTTAGATACAGAGTAAAGCTCCCTCTACACTGTCCATCAAACACTCACAGGGCAGGTAGAGCACGGGTTAGATACAGAGTAAAGCTCCCTCTACACTGTCCCATCAAACACTCTCAGGGCAGGTACAGCACGGGTTAGATACAGAGTGTTCTGCCCTCGCAACGCGATTCTATGCAGGGCTAGACAGATAGCGAACAACTCGATATCTTCCAATAAAATCACAAGGCTTGACTTTTCTTGTAACGCTTTACTGAACGATTCTAATTGTAAAACTGAAATACAACACAGAAATGGAAGCACACATTAGTATACAGGCGCATAACTGATATGTATACACAGATTTAGGTACGCCTGAGCAACACAGTACATTTAGTAAACTGGGAGGCATTCTCTTTAAATTAGCCCTGTACATAGTGTATGAAAATACAGCTACTAGTTAATCAGCTAGGCAGAGAAAAGTTACAACTAAACATTTTCTACAACATACAGTGCACATTAATCATCCATAGCATTCTAAAATACTTACAGACAAACAATTTCCAAGACTCAAGCATGGGGACAATACAACTGCCCGGAGCCTGTGCTGCTGTAGGAGCACCGTGGTGTAGGTCTGTGTCCCAGCGAGGACTCCACGAGGACTACGTAGCAGTCCTGTGGGGAGCGTGATGACCTCATCACGCTCGGTAGCGTTCTCCGCGCTTGGGGCGTCACGTGATGCGCGTGGTCGCGTTTCTGGCCGTGGAGGCCGAAGTCGGGAGCGGGAGCTGGAGGCCAGGCTGAGCCGATGCTTGCCGCGGGAGCGGAAGATCGCGTCGCTCCCGGCGGCTGGTAGATGCGGCCAAAGACGCTAGGCCGGGCTGTGCCGGCAGCCTTTCTGGAAGGCCGAGTCGGGCCGGCAGCCGCCTCACGCACGTCACGTCGTACGTGCCGTGACGTCAGCACGCTACGTTGTACGTGACGTGACGTCAGCACGCTAAGGCGCGTCTTAAAGGGGCAATGGCCCTAAAAGGTAAGTTAAAGGGGCAACGGCCCCAACAGGTAGGTTATACATATATAAGTAAGTTAAATACATACAGTGAGGTTAAGTTAGAGGGAGAGGCAGCACACTCCCCGCTTGGTACAATTCCATTGTACCACTACAGATACAAAATAAACCTGAAGAAAACGTCCTTTGGCTGCAACATACTCAGAGTTCGTTCTCTAGGTTACTTCAGAAAGGAGGATCTCTGAGACTGGCCTCAGAAACACTTTGATAGGCCCCTCCTTGACAATCTTCACCTCCACCTTGCGGACCCTCTTGTCCCTGGTCGGCAGAGTTTTGACAACCAGGCCCACTGGCCATTCATTTCTGCGTGCTTGGCTGTCTTTCAGCAAGACAACGTCTCTCACTTTGACGTTTGGCTTGTCTTCTGTCCATTTCCTACAGCTCTGTAGGGTGGACAAATACTCTCCTCTTTGCTTGGGGAATGTCTGTCCCTCTTCAAGACATTTGAATTCCTCCTTGAAGACATCATGCTGGACAGAGCGAATGATCACACCTTTGGCTTGTGATGGCTCACTTGTGCTGGATACTTCTTTAGAACATTTCCATCCTTTGCGTTCTATGTTGTCCGAATTCCCCTTGAAGGATGCTGCTACATGAATGAGTCGGGCTGTGGTTCGGCAGAGTGTTCTCCAGCTTGAGAATCGCTCGAAGCTTTGTGAGCCCAACTGAGATTCTGAGGCTTTGGTGACCAGGGTCGTAACTTCAGGCCGAATCTCGGTATCAGCTTCAGGCTCCACAAGGGTGAAGGGATTGGACTCAGGAGTCTCCTCTGTGTTGACATTAGACAGGAAAGAGGGGCCCGAGAACCAACTGCTTTGCTGTAGGTGTGCTGCTGGTATAGACCTGGTAGCATGGTCTGCAGGGTTCAGGTCCATGGGGACATAGCACCACTGGTCAGGGTGAGTGGATCGTCTGATACGAGTCACCCAGTTGGAAACATACACGTAAAACCTTCTTGTGGAGTTGTGGATGTAACCAAGTACAATCTTGCTGTCCGTGAAGAACTTGACGGCGCCCACATCGATGTCAATCTTGTCTCTGATCAACTGTAGGTTCCATTTTGCTTCTTTTTCAGGGAGGAGTGGAGCATCCCACTCACTCTGATCCGATGAGAGTTCCCGTACAAATGCTTTTCCTTGCATTGTTATGGGAGCTACGAACCCCAAAGGGTCGTACAAACTGTTGACTGTGGACAGGATGTCTCTCCGTGTGAATGGCCTTTCTTCACGGGACACCAGGAATGTGACGCTGTCTGTTTCCAGGTTCCAGGAGCGCCCCAGGCTCCGTTGAAGGGGGGGAGGATCCACTCCAAGGTGCAAATCCTTCAGATCCTTGGCACGGTCCTCTGCAGGGAAGGCTTCCATCACCTGTCCACTGTTCGATGCTACCTTGTGTAGTCTCAGGTTTGGCTCTTTCCATGACCAACAACTTTCAGGACGGCCATCTAACTCCAGAAGGCCCGAACTCAACAACTCTCGGCGGATAAGGCACCCAGCGAGGTCCTGTGTACCCTGTGGCTCGGGTGAGGACTGCTTGGCTGGATTGGCCGAGTGCTGTGGAGGTCTCTGTAGGTAAGTCTTGCTTGTTTCTTCTCCTTTAAGCTCAGTGTCTCCAAAAACAGGCTGTTTGCTACTGTGTTGAGTAGCTGGTTCTGCGTTGAGATAGTTGGATGTTTCCTTGGAGAACAATTTGGAGTGTTGTTGGACACACTCACTTGTACATTGCACTGGACTGAGGGGCTGTCCCAGAACATATGTTTCCTGGCTGGGCTCCCCGCCTTCGTTCTCCTCACCTTCTTCATAAGCTGCGGCTTTAGCTTTAGCGGCAGCGGCAGCTCTCTGGCTTTGGAGAATGTGGAGACTGGCAGCGAGGTCAGCTCTCTGCTTCATAACCCTAGCTTCTTTTTCAGCAAGGGCCAATTGAGCCTGGGCAGCTTTTGCCTTGGCACGTGCTTTGGCGGCTGCAGAAGCTGTCGATGACGACGGTCTGCTGGACTGCCGAGATGATCTAGTGGATACTTTAGAGGACTGTGACTTGGCATCGTTTGCTAGGAGAGGCTCATGCTTCTCGCTTGACTGGTCGACGTCCTCTAGGGTATATTGTTTTCCTGAGCGTAGACTCATGGTAGCTGAGTGGTATCTTCCTGCGCTTGAGCCCGCTGTGCTGTTGTCTTTTTACTGTTCTGCCCTCGCAACGCGATTCTATGCAGAGCTAGACAGATAGCGAACAACTCGATATCTTCCAATAAAATCACAAGGCTTGACTTTTCTTGTAACGCTTTACTGAACGATTCTAATTGTAAAACTGAAATACAACACAGAAATGGAAGCACACATTAGTATACAGGCGCATAACTGATATGTATACACAGATTTAGGTACGCCTGAGCAACACAGTACATTTAGTAAACTGGGAGGCATTCTCTTTAAATTAGCCCTGTACATAGTGTATGAAAATACAGCTACTAGTTAATCAGCTAGGCAGAGAAAAGTTACAACTAAACATTTTCTACAACATACAGTGCACATTAATCATCCATAGCATTCTAAAATACTTACAGACAAACAATTTCCAAGACTCAAGCATGGGGACAATACAACTGCCCGGAGCCTGTGCTGCTGTAGGAGCACCGTGGTGTAGGTCTGTGTCCCAGCGAGGACTCCACGAGGACTACGTAGCAGTCCTGTGGGGAGCGTGATGACCTCATCACGCTCGGTAGCGTTGTCCGCGCTTGGGGCGTCACGTGATGCGCGTGGTCGCGTTTCTGGCCGTGGAGGCCGAAGTCGGGAGCGGGAGCTGGAGGCCAGGCTGAGCCGATGCTTGCCGCGGGAGCGGAAGATCGCGTCGCTCCCGGCGGCTGGTAGATGCGGCTAAAGACGCTAGGCCGGGCTGTGCCGGCAGCCTTTCTGGAAGGCCGAGTCGGGCCGGCAGCCGCCTCACGCACGTCACGTCGTACGTGCCGTGACGTCAGCACGCTACGTTGTACGTGACGTGACGTCAGCACGCTAAGGCGCGTCTTAAAGGGGCAATGGCCCTAAAAGGTAAGTTAAAGGGGCAACGGCCCCAACAGGTAGGTTATACATATATAAGTAAGTTAAATACATACAGTGAGGTTAAGTTAGAGGGAGAGGCAGCACACAGAGTAAAGCTCCCTCTACACTGTCCCATCAAACACTCCCAGGGCAGGTACAGCACGGGTTAGATACAGAGTAAAGCTCCCTCTACACTGTCCCATCAAACACTCCCAGGGCAGGTATAGCACGGGTTAGATACAGAGTAAAGCTCCCTCTACACTGTCCCATCAAACACTCCCAGGGCAGGTACAGCACGGGTTCGATACAAAGTAAAGCTCCCTCTGCACTGTCCCATCCAACACTCCCAGGGCAGGTACAGCACGGGTTAGATACAGAGTAAAGCTCCATCTACACTGTCCCATCAAACACTCCCAGGGCAGGTACAGCACGGGTTAGATACAGAGTAAAGCTCCCTCTACACTGCCCCATCACACACTCCCAGGGCAGGTACAGCATGGGTTAGATACAGAGTAAAGCTCCCTCTACACTGTCCCATCAAGCACTCCCAGGGCAGGTACAGCACGGGTTAGATACAGAGTAAAGCTCTCTATACATTGTCCCATCAAATACTCCCAGGGCAGGTACAGCGCCGGTTTGATACAGAGTAAAGCTCCCTCTGCACTGTCCCATCAAACACTCCCAGGGCAGGTACAGCACGGGTTAGATACAGAGTAAAGCTCCCTCTACACTGTCCCATCAAACACTCCCAGGGCAGGTACAGCGCGGGTTAGATACAGATTAAAGCTCCCTCTGCACTGTCCCTGTCAAACACTCCCAGGGCAGGTACAGCACGGGTTAGATACAGAGTAAAGCTCCCTCTAAACTGTCCATCAAATACTCCCAGGGCAGTTAAAGCACGGGTTAGATACAGAGTAAAGCTCCCTCTACACTGTCCCATCAAACACTCCCAGGGCAGGTACAGCACAGGTTAGATACAGAGTAAAGCTCCCTCTATACTGTCCATCAAACACTCACAGGGCAGGTACAGCACGGGTTAGATACAAAGTAAAGCTTCCTCTACACTGTCCCATCAAACACTCCCAGGGCAGATACAGCACGGGTTAGATACAGAGTGAAGTTACCTTTACACTGTCCCATCAACCACTCCCAGGGCAGGTACAGCACGGGTTAGATACAAAGTAAAGCTCCCTCTACACTGTCCCATCAAACACTCCCAGGGCAGGTACAGCGCGGGTTAGATACAGAGTAAAGCTCCATCTACACTGTCCCATCAAACACTCCCAGGGCAGGTACAGCACGGGTTAGATACAGAGTAAAGCTCCCTCTACGCTGTCCCATCAAACACTCCCAGGGCAGGTACAGCACGGGTTAGATACAGAGTAAAGCTCCCTCTACACTGTCCCATCAGACACTCCCAGGGCAGGTACAGCACGGGTTAGATACAGAGTAAAGTTCTCTCTACACTGTCCCATCAAACACTCCCAGGGCCGGTACAGCACGGGGTTAGATACAGAGTAAAGCTCCCTCTACACTGTCCCATCAAACACTCCCGGGGCAGGTACAGCACGAGTTATATACAGAGTAAAGCTCCCTCTACACTGTCCCATCAAACACTCCCAGGGCAGGTACAGCACGGCTTAGATACAGAGTAAAGCTCCCTCTACACTGTCCCATCAAACACTCCCAGGGCAGGTACAGCACGGGTTAGATACAGAGTAAAGCTCCCTCTACACTGTCCCATCACACACTCCCAGGGCAGGTACAGCACGGCTTAGATACAGAGTAAAGCTCCCTCTGCACTGTCCCATCAAACACTCCCAGGGCAGGTATTGCACGGGTTAGATGCAGAGTAAAGCTCCCTCTACACTGTCCCATGAAACAATCCCAGGGCAGATACAGAACGGGTTAGATACAGAGTAAAGCTCCCTCTACACTGTCCCAACAAACACTCCCAGGGCAGGTACAGCACGGGTTAGATACAGAGTAAAGCTCCCTCTACACTGTCCCATCAAACACTCCCAGGGCAGGTACAACACGGGTTAGATACAGCGTAAAGCTCCCTCTACACTGTCCCATCAAACACTCCCAGGGCAGGTACAGCACGGGTTAGATACAGAGTAAAGCTCCCTCTACACTGTCCCATCAGACACTCCCAGGGCAGGTACAGCGCGGGTTAGATACAGAGTAAAGCTCCCTCTACACTGTCCCATCAAGCACTCCCAGGGCAGGTACAGCACGGGTTAGATACAAAGTAAAGCTCCCTCTACACTGTCCCATCAAACACTCCCAGGGCAGGTACAGCACGGGTTAGATACAGAGTAAAGCTCCATCTACACTGTCCCATCAAACACTCCCAGGGCAGGTACAGCACGGGTTAGATACAGAGTAAAGCTCCCTCTACACTGTCCCATCAGACACACCCAGGGCAGGTACAGCACGGGTTAGATACAGAGTAAAGCTCTCTCTACACTGTCCCATCAAACACTCCCAGGGCAGGTACAGCACCGGGTTAGATACAGAGTAAAGCTCCCTCTACACTGTCCCATCAAACACTCCCGGGGCAGGTACAGCACGGGTTAGATACAGAGTAAAACTCCCTCTACACTGTCCCATCAAACACTCCCTGGGCAGGTACAGCACGGGTTAGATAAAGAGTAAAGCTCCCTCTACACTGTCCCATCAAACACTCCCAGGGCAGGTACAGCACGGGTTAGATACAGAGTAAAGCTCCCTCTGCACTGCCCCATCACACACTCCCAGGGCAGGTACAGCATGGGTTAGATACAGAGTAAAGCTCCCTCTACACTGTCCCATCAAGCACTCCCAGGGCAGGTACAGCATGGGTTAGATACAGAGTAAAGCTCCCTCTACACTGTCCCATCAAACACTCCCAGGGCAGGTACAGCACGGGTTAGATACAGAGTAAAGCTCCCTCTACACTGTCCCATCAAACACTCCCGGTGCAGATACAGCACGGGTTAGATACAGAGTAAAGCTCCCTCTACACTGTCCCATCAAACACTCCCGGGGCAGGTACAGCACGGGTTAGATACAGAGTAAAGCTCCCTCTACACTGTCCCATCAAACACTCCCAGGGCAGGTACAGCACGGGTTAGATACAGAGTAAAGCTCCCTCTACACTGTCCCATCAAACACTCCCGGGGCAGATACAGCACGGGTTAGATACAGAGTAAAGCTCCCTCTACACTGTCCCATCAAACACTCCCAGGGCAGGTACAGCACGGGTTAGATACAGAGTCAAGCTCCCTCTACACTGCCCCATCAGACACTCCCAGGGCAGGTCCAGCACGGGTTAGGTACAGAGTAAAGCTCTCTCTACACTGTCCCATCAAACACTCCCAGGGCAGGTACAGCACGGGTTAGATACAGAGTAAAGCTCCCTCTGCACTGTCCCATCAAACACTCCCGGGGCCGGTACAGCACGGGTTAGATACAGAGTAAAGCTCCCTCTACACTGTCCCATCAAACACTCCCTGGGCAGGTACAGCACGGGTTAGATACAGAGTAAGGCTCCCTCTACACTGTCCCATCAAACACTCCCAGGGCAGGTACAGCACGGGTTAGATACAGAGTAAAGCTCCCTCTACACTGTCCCATCAAACACTCCCAGGGCAGGTACAGCACGGGTTAGATACAGAGTAAAGCTCCCTCTACACTGTCCCATCAAACACTCCCAGGGCAGGTACAGCACGGGTTAGATACAGAGTAAAGCTCCCTCTACACTGTCCCATCAAACACTCCCGGGGCAGGTACAGCACGGGTTAGATACAGAGCAAAGCTCCCTCTACACTGTCCCATCAAACACTCCCGGGGCAGGTGCAGCACGGGTTAGATACAGAGTAAAGCTCCCTCTACACTGTCCCATCAAACACTCCCAGGGCAGGTACAGCACAGGTTAGATACAGAGTAAAGCTCCCTCTACACTGTCCCATCAAACACTCCCAGGGCAGGTACAGCACGGGTTAGATACAGAGTAAAGCTCCCTCTACACTCTCCCATCAAACACTCCCAGGGCAGGTACGGCACGGGTTAGATACAGAGTAAAGCTCCTCTACACTGTCTCAATATCAATCCTCAGCCCAACCTCAACAGCGTTCACCATTGGACCAATATGCCATTTTCTTCCATGTCCCAAGCGGACCTTAAGAACTTAAGAACATATTAAATAGGAGCAGGAGTAGGCCATTTACCCCTTTGAGCCTGCTCCACCATTCAATAAGGTCATGGCTAATATTTTACCTCAACTCCACCTTCCTGATCTATCCCTATATCCCTTGGTTCCCATAATATCCAAAAATCTATTGATCTCTGCCTGAATATACTCAACGACTGAGCATCCGCAGCCCTCTGGGGTACAGAATTCCAAAGATTCACAACCCTCTGGTGAATGAAGAAATTTCTCTTCATCTCAGTCCTAAATGGCCTACCCCTTATTCTGAGACTATGACCCCTGGTTCTAGACTCCCCAGCCCAGGGGAAACACCCTCCCTGCATCTACCCTGTCAAGCCCCTTAAGAATTTTATATGTTTCAATGAGATCTCTTCTCATTCTTCTAAACTCTAGGGAATATAGGCCTAGTGTATGCAATCTCTCCTCATAGGGCAATCCCCTCATCCCAGAAATAAGGTGGCAGATGGAGTGTAATGTGGTGAAATGTGAGGTTCTTCATTTTGGTAGGAAGAATAGAAAAACAGAATGTTTTTTAAATGGTGAGAAATGATTAAATCTTGATGTTCAGGGAGGTTTAGGTGTCCTCGTACAGGAAACACAGAAAGTTAGCCTGCAGGTACAGCAAGCAATAAGGAAGGCAAATGGCATGTTGGCCTTTAGTGCAAGGGGTGTTGGAGTATAAGTGTAAGGAAGTCTTACTACAATTGTGCAGGGCTTTGGTGAGACCACACCTGGAGTACTGTGCACAGTTTTGCTGCCCTTGTCTGAGGAAGGACATACTTGCCTTAGCGGCGGTGCAACGAAGGTTCACTAGATTGATTCCTGGGATGAGAGGGTTGTCCTCTGAGGAGAGATTGAGTAGATCGGGCCTATTACTCTCTAGAGTTTAGAAGATTGCGAGGTGATCTCATTGAAACATATAAGATTCTGAGGGGGATTGACAGGGTAGAAGATGTTTCCACTGGCTGGAGTGTCTAGAACCAGGGGTCACAGTCTCAGAATAAGGGGTCGGCCATTTAGGTTTGAGATGAGGAGGAATTTCTTCACTCAGAGGGTGGTGAATCTTTGGAATTCTCTACCCCAGAGGGCGGTGGATGCTGAGTCGTTGAACATATTCAAGGCTGAGATCGATAGATTTTTGGACTCTAGGGGAATCAAAGGATATGTGGATCGGGCTGGAAAGTGGAGTTAAGTTAGACGATCAGCCATGATCTTATTGAATGGCAGAGCAGGCTTGAGGGGCTTACACAGTGATCCTGTCTAAGTAACATTGCACGTCATCACCATATTAGGAGTGGTCTAGTACCAGCAGGAGCTGTAGGGAGAGGAGCCCCAAATCATTTCACTTAGCGGCCTTTGTTGACCAACAGAGGAGACTTTCACCTATCAGCTGAGGCTGGATTTAAACCCATGTCCTTGTGCTGGAAGATCTCGTGTGTAACCCACTGTGCCACCCAGTTTATGATTTGTGGAGGGTACGTTAGATTGATGTCTAGTGGGTGAAATGTGATGCGTGGTCCCCAGGAGTGGCTCAGGGTGGAAACTTGACCAAGAAGGTCCAGGTATTAGAACATAAACAGATTAACGACTGTTAAAGGAGCACATGAAGGACAGAATTGTTAAACAATGAGTTAAAACATGGGTACGGTGGTGTAGTGGTTATGTTATTGGATTGGTCATCCAGAGACCTTGACTAATAACCCAGAGAACATGAATTTAAATCCCACCATGGTAGCTTGACAATTTGAATTCAGTTTGAAGACGCTGGTATCCATAAGTGACCGTGAAGCTGTTTGATTGTCGTAAAAACCCAACTGGTTCACTGATGTTCCTTTAGGGAAAGAAACCTGCCGTCCTTACCCGGTCTGGGCCAATATGTGGCTCCAGTCCCACACCAGCGTGGTTTACTCTTAACTAGCCTCTGAAGCAGCCTAGCGAGCCCTTCAGTTGTTGCCCTTCAGGACAACTGGGGACAGACAATAAATGCCAGTCTTGCCAGTGAAGCCCATAGAATGAATATTTAAAAAAATAGCCCACAAAGGACTTTTAACCCATGGCGAGGCTAAAGCTGGCGAAGGTTTGCCTGGTTTGAACCTGGTTTGTGCTGCTCCTGGTTCGACTGTTGCTTACAACAGGGGGAAGCCCCTCCCCCATGGTGCACATCCCAGGCAGAACAGCCCTAGTGTTCTCCCATCTCTCCCATCACCCAGTCCTTGAATGCCAGCGATTCTCTGTCAATTTTTATTTGTACATACAACATCTTCACAATAAATAACATGCACAGATTCCAGAACCCGCATTATCCATCCATGGGAGGGAAACACTGTCGAACAACGGGCAACGTAACTACAGACATACAAAGCTCAGCTTCTTCGAGACAGCGCTTGTCCTTGCTCATCGGATTTCCATTGTTGGAAGGAACCCCCTCCCCCCTTTTCATTATGTAAGAAATTTTAATAATGAACTTTTCGTGCATTCGGGGGCAAATTCAGTGGCGCCAGTGAATGTCCTTCCTGTAACGGGGGCGCGTGGTGGGAATGCAGGCCGCGGAGGTGGAGGAGGGAGTGAATGTTCAAGGTGGTGGATGGGCTGTTGATCAAGTGGGTCATTTTGTCCTTGAAATAAAGAATAGATTTGCCTTTCTAATCTAGGCTTTATTAACTTAAAAATCCTGTAGCACATCTTCAACACCCAGTCCCAACTAAAGGCTGGAAAGAACTGAATTTAAGATGGCCACCACAAATCACATGACATCAACTACCAATGAGATTACAACACATATCCCAAGGCAGGAAACAAACAACCAATCACAATACTTCTTACTAAACATAAAGAATAATCACCACATTCACCCCTCCTTTTAAAATATACTCCAACCTAAATAACCTTTACAATTTATAATTAATTATTTACAACTAAAACTATGCACAGACAAAATAAAACTATTCAACATGACAATACTAAGTGAGCAACAACAAATAGTAATATTGCACATAAGTATTAAATATCTCTCAACTAAAACAATATAATATAATATTTCAACAATTTTAAAACATTACTATCAATTTAAAAGTCCATTTTCAATCGGTCGACCGGATATCTTGTTCGTGTCGACCTTCTTAACCTTGGTGAAATTCCTTGCCCTCCCACACCAGGAGACACAGAAGTATCTTCTGCAGGAAGGCTATCCATATCCCGATTTTCAACGGTTTCCGGATTAGAAATCCCATCAGGAGGTAAACTGGGACGGTCATGAACATCCATCGAGGGCTGACTAATAGAAGTATAATTATCTGCAGTCGGATTGGAAATATTCGTAGTATCTGTAACAGCATCCACATTATCTGAATCATGACTATTGTTAATATCCTCAGAAGAGGGCTGGCCACCACAAGGAGCCAAGTCTTTAATTGAAACAGTACTTTCTTTCCCATCTTGGAATTGAATATGAGCATATTGGAAATTTGCCTCCACCAGCTCCACCTCCTCCACTAAAGGATCATATTTTGACAATCTAACATGGCGTCGAAGCAGCACAGGTCCCTGCATAGTAAGCCATGAAGGTAACGAATATCCCGTAGTAGATCTCCGCGGATAGTTAAAGAGCCTTTCATGGGGGGTCACATTAGTAGCCGTTGAAAGCAATGATCTAATGGAATGCAGGGCATCAGGCAGTACCATTTCCCACTGTGTATTCTTAAGGTTCCGGGATGTCAAAGCCAACATAACTGCCTTCCAGATCACCCCATTGTATCGTTCGCACTGTCCATTACCCTGGGGATTATATGGGGTAGTTCTGCTAGTAGAAATTCCCCGACTCTGAAGGTATTCCTTCAACTGGGAAGACATAAAAGAACTTCCCTGATCCGAATGGATATACGCAGGCATCCCAAAGATGACAAAAAGTTGAGTCAGACATTTGATAACTGTAGCAGCTGATACATCTGCGCAAGGAAAAGCAAAAGGGAACCTTGAAAACTCATCCACAACAGTAAATATATATCGGTTTTGAGTAGTTGAAGGAAGAGGCCCCTTAAAATCGACGCTCAAACGTTCAAAAGGAGAAGTAGCCTTTATAAGATGAGCTCGTTGAGGCTTAAAGAAATTCGGTTTACACCGAGCACAGATAGAACATGATGAAGTCATCCACTTGACGTCTTCAACTGAAAAGGGCAAATTCTTACTGCGTACGAAGTGTATCATCCTCGTAACCCCAGGATGGCATAAGGCATTGTGAAGATTAATAAGCATATCTCCGTGAATCACAGAACAATAAGCCCTCGACAGTGCATCAGCAGCAACATTATCCTTCCCCGGACGATAAACTATATCAAAATGGTAACATGCCAACTCAATCCTCCACCTCATTATTTTATCATTCTTAATCTTTCCAAAATGTTTGACATCAAACATAAAGGACACAGACTTTTGATCAGTTACCAACTTAAAATGTCGCCCCGATAAATAATGTCTCCATTTGCGCAGTGCTTCTACTATTGCATACGCCTCTTTCTCTATTGAAGAATGCCTTTTTTCACTATTGTTCAAGGTACGTGAGAAAAAGGCCACAGGTCTTCCATTTTGGTTCAGAGTAGCCCCAATTGCAAAATCAGAAGCGTCCGTCTCAATCACAAAAGGAACCTGCTCATCAATAGAATGCACAACTGCTCCAAGGATATCCTTTTTAAAATTATCAAAACACGTCCTGGCCTCCCATGATAGAGGATATGTCGTAACCCGAATAAGAGGCCGGATCTTCTGTGAAAAATTTGCAATCCAATTAGAATAGTAAGAAAACAGTCCAACAACTCGTTGCAAAGCCTTAGGCCTAGAAATTCATTAGCCTTAGCGCCGCTTTTGAGGCGCTAGAGGGACTAGCGCCAGAGTTATGGCCAGTTGAAAAATTCCCTGGGGCCCTAAAGCGGCGTTGCACCGGTAGCGCTGCGCCGGCACCGATGATGTCATCGGTGTGCGCAGCGTCCCGGTTGCCATGCCGACGGGCCCCAGCGCCGAAATTCAGTTGCGGCCGCCTCGCCCGTGGCAGCCGCAACTAAGACTCTGGCAACAGAGTCCAACATGTGTTTGTGCCGGCGCATTAAAGGCCCCGTGGCGGCCGGCCGCTTTCCCGCCGGCCGCCTGCCCGCAGCTCCCTCCCCGGACTTCTCCCCCACCCCCGGAACAGATGCAAGCCCGGCACTTGTCCGAGGTGCCGGGCTCATTTTTAAACAGATTTGCGCGGGCCGCGGCCGGGTGCAGGCAGCTCCTCCTTAACGGAAGGAGGAGGCCTGCACTTCCCCAGCCTGCCGCACCGCATCGGGTGCCGCAGCGCCGGAATTGCGGCGCTAAACGGCAGTTAGCGCCCTTTTCCAGGCGCTAAGACCCTTCAGTAGCGCCGGCAGCCGTTTGGGCGCGGCGCTACTGAATTTTTGGCGCGCGCAGGGGGACTTAGCGCCGGCACTAACTTCCGGCGCTGAAGCCCTGGCTAAGCCAAAACCCAATTTCTAGGCCTTAGAATTAGTAGGACAGGGTAAATCAATCAATGGTCACAGACTTTCTGGGTCTGGTTTAATCTTGTTTCCCGAGATAATATACCCCAGTAGATTTACCTCAGTGGTCAAAAAGGTACACTTCTCTTTATTGAAAGTTAAACTAACTTTTTCCGCAGCTTGAAGGAATCTTTCTAAATTAGAATCATGCTCCACCCTTGATTTGCCACACACCGTGATGTCATCTAAGTATGAAAAGGTGTCAGAGAGAGAGTTATCACTTGTAAAAGCATCCATTGCCCGTTGAAAACAAGCAACACCATTAGTAACACCAAATGGTATTCGGCAAAACTGATACAGCTTTCCACCAGCCTCAAAGGCCGTATATGGTTGATCCTTCTTAACAATAGGAATCTGATGATAAGCACTCTTTAGGTCAATAGTGCTAAAAACCTTATACTGAGATACTTTATTGATAAGCTCATCAATCTTAGGCAAAGGGTACGCATCTAATTGAGTATACCTATTAATAGTTTGGGAATAGTCGATCACCATTCGTTTCTTATGTCTCTCGTTAGTCGTGACAACTACCTGTGCCCGCCAAGGCGAACAACTAGGTTCAATGATTCCTTCCAATAAGAGACGTTGAACTTCAGAATTAATAAATTCTCTATCCTGACTGCTATACCTTCTTGACTTGGTAGCAATTGGCTTACAATCCGGCATCAAATTGGAAAAAAGTGATAATGGAGAAATGGATAAAGAGGTTAATCCACAAATAGGTAAAGGTGGCTTAGTCCCTCCAAATGAAAGATTGAGAGACTCGTGTAACTGAAGCACATCATGACCAATCAAAATATCCGCACAGAGATTAGGCAAAACAGATAGGCGTATATCAGTATACGTATTACCTAGAAGAATCAATTTCACAAGGCAACAACCAGCTACTTGTGAAGTGAGAGTCGTCTGAGCCATACACACCTGATAGGAAACAGGCAAAATTTTCAAATGCTTCTCCTTTGCAAACTGAAGACTTATAAAACTCTCGGTACTGCCTGTACCTATAAGGGCCTTCACTTCCAACCCATTAACTTGGGCCGTAACTATAGCTTTGTTTAGGCCATGAGCAAATGCAGCAGAAATTGATGCAACAAATGCCCTAAAGGCTGAATAGTCACAGAGGAGGTAATTAAACCTGATGATTTACACACACGTGCGTAATGACCTCTCTTGCCGCATTTACTACACACAGCCTCCCGAGCAGGACACTTCAGACGAGGGTGCCGGACGTTCCCACAAAAATAACACTTCTGAATCCTAGAGGCAACAGCCACTGAAGTAGAAACTGTTTCAGAATCTAGTAAACCATTCCTATTAAGTCCACATAATTCCTTTTCATCCGGAACTGCTGAAACCACAGTCACAGGCCGATTAAAAAGAGCATAAGAATCCGAACTTCTCTGAGCCACATCCAATGTAGAAGCTTGCTCAAAAGCACTCTTAAGATCCAAAGTCTTATTTTCTAACAACCGCTGACGAATTGATCTCGACAGTAATCCATTAATAAAAGCATCCCGTACCGATTCTTCCTTATATTCTTCAGCCGTCACGGCCTTATAGTTACAGTTAACACTAAGGCACCGAAGTGCTTGTAAATAAGTATCCAAAGATTCTCCCACCTGCTGCCTACGGGCAGATAGAAGGTGACGTGCAAATACCTCATTCTTTGGTTTAACAAAAATCTTTTCCAATGTAGAAATAGCCACTTCGTAAGTTTTACAGTCCAAAATATATTTATACACATCCGGAGCAATGTAGTTGATCAGCATATTCAGCTTATTTAGAGACTCTTGATCCAACACGCCCAAAAAGTTTTTAAATGTACAATACCAGTGTTTCCATTTATCATCCACTCCTGCAGAATTAGGGTCAGCATTGAATCGTTCTGGTTGAAGATATCGTTCCATTCTGACATAAAGTTAATAAATTGAAATAAAGAATAGATTTGCCTTTCTAATCTAGGCTTTATTAACTTAAAAATCCTGTAGCACATCTTCAACACCCAGTCCCAACTAAAGGCTGGAAAGAACTGAATTTAAGATGGCCACCACAAATCACATGACATCAACTACCAATGAGATTACAACATATATCCCAAGGCAGGAAACAAACAACCAATCACAATACTTCTTACTAAACATAAAGAATAATCACCACAGTCCTGGATGATGTGCTTTTTGAGTGTTGTTGGAGTTGCACTCATCCAGGCAACCCCTTGGGAATAGGGCAGGCACTGAATAGGGATTAGGACTGCTGCACCAAGACTGAATGGTTAATTCTATGTAATGGGAAAAACTGAATAGATTCACGTGCCAGGTGTTGGGAAAATCCAAAAACAGGTTAATGCCTGTGTTAAAACAGCAGACAGATTAATTAGAATGGTACCAGGGATCAGAGACTTCAGTTATGTGGAGAGACTGGAGAAGCTGGGATTGTTCTCTTTAGAGCAGAGAAGTTTAAAGGGAAATTTGATAGAGGTGTTCAAAATTATGGGGGGTTTTGATAGAGTAAATAAAGAAAAACTGTTTCCAGTGGCAGGAGGGTCGGTAACCAGAGGACACAGATTTAAAATAATTGGCAAAAGAACAAGGGGGGAGATGAGGAGAGTGTTTTTTTACGCAGCGAGTTGTTGTGATCTGGAACGCGCTGCCTGAAAGGGCGGTGGAAGCACTCCCAGTCACCATGCTCTGTCCAGCCTTTATAGGCCAGGCTTTCATTCAGAAAGAGGTTCCTGTTGCGCAGGGTTCTCAGCGATAGGGTCAGGATGTGCCAGACCAAAATCATCTCCCCTAGTACACGACGGAGTTTATTTTTCCGTAACCCTTTTGTTTCAGTCCGGCTGTGCAAGAAATGCATGTTACAAATGATTCCTGTAGACGTCGTGAGCGTGGGTAGCACAGATGAGAGCAGCTAATGGCCCCTTTATCGGCTCCTTCCCGCTCCCTGGGGTTCAGTGTCCATGTGAATCTGAAACCGCACTGCACTTCGTGGGGTGTGAGTCAGGTGCAACGGTACGGACAGATTCTGAAGTGAGGCAGAGTGAGACACCCTGCGGAGCGAGGGGCAGAGAGCGGTGCAGGGGGGAGAGAGCGTTGCAAGGGGCGGGGGGAGAGTGCGGTGCGAGGGGAGGGGAGAGAGCAGTGCGAGGGAGAAAGCGGTGTGGCTGGGGAAGGCAGTGGGAGAGCGAGCGGTGCGAGGTGTGCACTGGGGGTGGGGCAGTGGTACCTGGGCAGGTGGGGCGGGGCGGGGGGAGATGCACAGTGGGCACTGTCCCCCAACTCACAAGCCCCTGTAAATTGGTTCAGAGTCTGGGTCAGTGCTGATTTCACTGGATCTCATCTCTGCCACACTTCCTTCAATTCAACGCCCCCACCATCAACATCATCATCAATGAAACATTTAGCATTTCCACATTTAACTGATTTACATAAATCATAATAAATACACAAAATATCAAATAAGCATAACAGAAAATCATCTGATGGAACGCAAACATTTCTCTCTTGCAATCACTTCGCCTCACGGAGGGACTCAGAGGTAAGGGCAGATGGCTCAGATTTATGTTGCAGTCTCTTGATATCTGAAACCTCCCCTTGGGTGTGGTGCTGACCCACACAGCCCGGGAAGATCCCAGGTTTAGGTTCACCTGATTTGACCCAGGCCAGCACGAGGGGTACTAAAGCTGGACTCAGCCCCCAGGGGTAAGGGAAGGAGCCAGCCCGAGTCCCCACCCCTGATTGCTGTCCTGCGGGAAGTGCGTCAGAAGCGCCCCCACCCACCCACCGGTGTCGGCTGGAACACGTCCTTCCGACGCACAGCGCGATACACAGGGCTATTGGCTTCCTGGCCTTGGGGAGGGGAACAAAATGGGAAAAATATCAATCGCAATCATTTTATTGGAACGACCCTGAAATAGGAAAAAAACTCCATTTCTAATATGATAATCACACTATTGCCGACTAGTTCTGTTTGCTAACCCAATATGTGGATGTCTGAGTGGAGAATGTGAGCGGGTAAGCACAGCAGCAGAAGTAGATCGTAGACTTTAAACGGCGTGTAGACCTGTGATCTGCGGCCTCGAGATTTTTATCTGAAGAATAACAAAAGAGAATATGAAAGTGTCATTGCCTGACCACTGTTTATCTCAAGGGGCCTGGATTACAAGGGGAGGAAGTTACGTTACAGCTTTATAAAGCTCTGGTTAGACCCCATCTGGAGCACTGCATTCAATTCTGGGCACCGCACCTCAGAATCATAGAATGGTTACAGCTCGGAAGAAGGCCATTCGGCCCTACGAGCCCGTGCCGGCTCTCTGCAAGAGCATTTGAGCTAGTCCCACTTCCCCGCCCTTTCCCCTTAACCCTGCAAATTTTTTCCTTCAGGTACTTATCCAACTCCCTTTTGAAAACCACAACTGACTCTGCCTCCACCACCCTTTCAGGCATTGCATTCCAGATCCTAACCACTCGCTGCATAAAAAAGTTTTTCCTCATGTTGCCTTTGGTGCTTCTGCCAATCACCTTAAATCTGTGTCCTCTGGTTCTCGAACCTTCCGCCAATGGGAACAGTTTCCCTCTATCTACTCTGTCCCGACCCCTCATGATTTTGAACACCTCTATCAAATCTCCTCTCAATCTTCTCTGCACTAAGGAGAACAACCCCAGCTTCTCCAGTCTACCCACGTAACTGAAGTCTCTCATCCCTGGAATCATTCTCGTAAATCTTTTCTGCACCCTCTCTAAGGCCTTCACATCCTTCCTAAAGTGCGGTGCCCAGAATTGGACACAATACTCCAGTTGAGGCCGAACCAGTGTTTTATAAAGGTTCATCATAATTTCCACGCTTTTGTACTCTATGCCTCTGTTTATGAAGCCCAGGATCCCGTATGCTTTTTTAACTGCTTTCTCAACCTGCCCTGCCACCTTCAATGATTTGTGCACATATAACCCTAGGGCTCTCTTTTCATGCACCTCCTTTAGTTTATATTTTCTCCCTTCATTCTTTCTACCAAAATGTATCGCTTTGTACTTTTCTGTGTTAAATTTCATCTGCCACATGTCTGCCTATTCTACCAACCTGTCTATGTCTTCCTGAAGTCTATCACTATCCTCCTCACTGTTCACTATACTTCCAAGTTTTGTGTCAGCTGCAAATTTTGAAATTGTGCCCTGTGCACCTATATCCAAGTCATTAACATATATCAAGAAAAGCAGTGGTCCTTGAACTGACCCCTGGGGAACACCACTGTGTACCTTCCTCCAGTCCGAAAAACAACCGTTCACCACTACTTTCTGTTTCCTGTCACTTAGCCAATTTCGTATCCATGCTGCCACTGTCCCTTTCATTCCATGGGCTTCAACTTTGCTGGTAAGCCTATTATGTGGCACTTTGTCGAATGCCTTTTGGAAATCCATGTACACTACGTCAACCGCATTGCCCTCATCAACCCTCTCTGTTACCTCATCAAAAAACTCAATCAAGTTGGTTAAACACGATTTGCCTTTAACAAATCCGTGCTGGCTTTCCTTAATTAATCCACACTTGTCCAAGTGACTGTTAATTTTGTCCCTGATTATTGTTTCTAAAAGCAACAACAACACCACCAACAACTTGTATTTATATAGCACCTTTAACATAGTAAAACGTCCCAAGGCGCTTCACAAGAGTATTAAAAGACAAAAAAATTTGACACCGAGCTACATAAGGAGAAATTAGGGCAGGTGACCAAAAGCTTGGTCAAAGAGGTGGATTTTAAGGAGACTCTTAAAGGAGGAAAGAGAGGTAGCGAGGCGGAAAGGTTTAGGGAGGGAATTCCAGAGCTTAGGGCCTAGGCAACAGAAGGCACAGCCACCATCATAGAATCATAGAAATTTATGGCACAGAAGGAAGCCATTTGGCCCATCTTGTCCGTGTTGGCCGACAAAGAGCTATCCACCCTAATCCCACTTTCCAGCACTTGGTCCGTAGCCCTGTCGGTTACGGCACTTCAAGTGCATATCCATGTACTTTTTAAATGTGATGACGGTCTCTGCCTCTATCACCCTTTCAGGCAGTGAGTTCCAGACCCCTATCACCCTCTGGGTGAAGAAATTTCTCCTCAAATCCCCTCTAAACCTCCGACCAATTACTTTAAATCTATGCCCCCCGGTTACTGACCCTTCTGCTAAGGGAAATGGGTCCTTCCAATCCACTCTATCCAGGCCCCTCCTCATTTTATACACCTCAATTAGGTCTCCCCTCAGCCTCCTCTGTTCCAAAGAAAACAACCCCAGCCTATCCAATCTTTCCTCATAGCTAAAATTCCCCAGCCCAGGCAACATCCTCATAAATCTCCTCTGCACCCCCTCTAGTGCAATCACATCCTTCCTGTAATGTGGTGACCAGAACTGCACGCAATATTCTAGCTGCGGCCTAACTAGTGTTTTATACAGTTCAAGCATAACCTCCCTGCTTTTATTTTCTATGTCTTGGCTAATAAAGGCAAGTATCTCGTATCCTTTCTTAACCACCTTATCTACCTGTCCTGCTACCTTTAGGGATCTGTGGACATGCACGCCAATATCCCATTCAAGTCCAAATCATTGATATGTACCACAAGAAGCAAAGGACCCAGTACTGAGCCCTGCGAAACCCCACTGGAAACAGCCTTCCAGTCACAAAAACACCCTTCGACCATTACCCTTTGTTTCCTGCCTCTGAGCCAATTTTGGATCCAACTTGCAACTTTGCCTTGGAACCCATGGGCTTTTACTTTCGTGACAAGTTTGCCATGCGGGACCTTATCAAAAGCCTTGCTAAAATCCATATAGACTACATCAAACACACTATTGGTTGAGCGATTATCATCAGGGATGCTCAAGAGGGCAGAATTAGAAGAGCGCAGATATCTCGGGTGGGGCTGAAGGAGATTACAGAGATAGGGAGGGGCGAGGACCATGGAGGGATTTGGAAACAAGGATGAGAATTTTGAAATTGAGGCCTTGCTTAATGTAGGAGAGCCAATGTAGGTCAGCGAGCACAGGGGTGATGGGTGAACTGAACTTGGTGGGAGTTAGGACACGGGCAGCCGAGTTTTGGATGACCTCAAGTTTACGTAGGGTAGAATGTGGGAGACCAGCCAGGAGTGCGTTGGAATAGTCAAGTCTAACGGCAACAAAGGCATGGATGAGGGTTTCAGCAGTGGATGAGCTGAGGCAAGGGCGGAGACGGGCGATGTTACGGAGGTGGAAGTAGGCGGTCTTTGTTATGCTGCGGATATGTGGTCGGAAGCTGATTTCCTGTTGTTGTTGTTGTTGGAGGGGCAGCAGTGCAGATTCACCAGAAAAGGCTAAAAGGGTTAAATTACACGGACAGGTTACACAGACAATGCTTGTATTCCCTCGAGTATAAAACGCCAACAACAACTTGCATTTATCCAGCGCCTTTTACGTAATTAAAAAGTCCCAAGGCGCTTCATAGGAGCGTTATCAGACGAAATTTGACACTGAGCCACATCAGGTGATATTAGGACAGGTGACCAAAAGCTTGGTCAAAGAGGTTGAGGGGTGATCTGATCGAGATGTTTAAAATGTTAAAAGGATGTATAGGGTAGCTACAGAGAAATTATTTCCCCTTGTGGGAGAATCAAGAACGAAGGAGCATAAAATTAGAACTCGGCCATTCGGGAGTGAAATGAAAAAGCCCTTTTCACACAAAGGCTGGTGGAAATCTCCCCCCAAAAGGCTGTAAATAATGGGGGTCAATTGGAGCAACAGTGAGAATGATAGATTCTTGTTGGGTAAGGAATATGGAGCGAAGGCGGGTAAATGGAGTTGAGGTACAGATCATCCCTGATCTAGTTGAATGGAGGAGTAAGCTCGAGGGGCTGAATGGCCTCCTCCTATTCTGAATGTTTATTTCTGCATTATACTTGGTTGAATGCCTCTGAAGTGAGCTGAGGGCTGCGGCCCCCACCCCCCTGTCCCCGAGTCCACGTTATAATTGGAGGCTGCTGCCCTTGGCCACCGCTCGCCGCCCCCCCCCACCCCCCCACCCCACCCCGGCCAAATTGCCTCACCCCCACCCCGATTCATCATAGGGCCTCAGTCAGCCTCCGAGCAAACCGATCTTGCTGCCCAACACCCCCGCCCCCTCCCGTGACTGCCGAGCTGCCTCTGAGACCTCGTATGGTTCCCGCAGCTCACCGCTACTGTTAAGTATGTGTATTGTATTGAACAATTAACACAAAGACTTAAACGTATAACTCAAACAGGTCTTTACTGGTTGGAGGTAGGGACTATACGTAGGTCTTTACTTCATGCCCACAGGCGGGAACTGAGGGGAGATCAGTACCCACAGTACTATTTATACCCCTATGGCCAGGAGTGGTACTGCGTATCACTACGCCCAACAAGTAGTGCAGTCCTGTCCATAGGTTCAAAGTAGCACACATATTACATACACAACAGCTACCATGTTAATGAGGCCGCAGAACAATTTCCCACGCCATTCCATTTCTGGGCTATGGAATCCCAACGGTCAGATTACCTAAAGAAGTCCTACTTCAGAAAATGAGTTCACGGCTTGCAGTCTAGGGGAGAGGTTCTTCAATTCCACACCCCTGGATCCACCTGGATATTGGAACACAGCTGTTAGTAGGTCTCATATTCTCCACATCATTGGACAGTCTACACCTGCCTCAGGTCCATAGCACTGAGATTGTTCTGCAGCCAGGCCTCCCCGAAGAGATGCTGGGAATCAGTCCCCCCCCACCTCCACCCCCCACTCCGAGTCTCACAGTATTCCAGAATCCAACATTCAGACACAGGCCCCAGCACCCAGATCCCAGAATCCGAGCGATGCAGGATCCCAGCACCCAGAATCTCCGAGCCCGCAGAATCCCAGACCTTAGCACCCAGATCCCAGCACCCAGACCCAGACTCCGAGTGATGTAGGATCCCAGCGCCCAGATATCTTTGGTGCTTTCAATCCCTCGGGGGGAGGCTTCTGTTACCTTTCAATCGTCCAAAGTAAGTTACACTTGAAAGAAGTAATTTCACCGCCATTTGGGAGACAGTTTCTTAGACTGTCTCCCCTGCCGGTGTCATTCTAACTTCAGGCACGTCCCGACAGTTTATCAACCACACAACTCGAAAGATGTTGTGTCTTACCATGGAAGTTCACAGCAGTAGGGTTTCCCAGGGTTAAACCTCGGGACATACGCCATTCCCACTCGTCGGCCTCCCACCGATCTAACATCTGTTTTTCTCTCTTCTCCCTGTTAAATTGCAAAAGGTGTTGCCCTCTATTAGTGTCAGTGGATGTACAGACTCAGAGTGATACCGAACAGATTTCCCTGTTGCAGGAGCTCCTGGGTCCGGACCGCGGAGAAACATTGGACGGGGGAGGGGGAAATCGCGCACACATATGGAGCCTGCTCGATTTTAATTTTAATTTATTCATAAATGAGTAGGCATCGCTGGTAAGGCCGGCATTTAATGCTCATCCCTCATTGCCCTGAGAGCTCGGGGTGAGCCTTCTTCTTGAAATGAAGCAGTCAGGCACAACGGAGGGCAGCTAAGAGTCAGCCACATTGGTGTAGGACTGGAGTCACATACAGGCCCAGACCTGGTATAGATGGCAGGTTTCCTGCCCTAAAGGACATGAGTGAACCAGTTGGGTTTTAACGACAATCCGACAGCCCCATGGTCACTTTTACTGAAACCAGCTGTTTATTTTCAGATTTCTTAAAACGGAATTCAAATTCTCAAACTGCCATGTTGGGATTTGAACTCACGTTCTCTGGATTACTAGTACCAGTAGAATAAAACTATAATACCGTACCAGGATGGATCACTTGTGTGCGATTTCCCCCCCCCCCGCCCCCCCCAAACCTGATTGCTCTCGAAGTGTTGCACCCAAACCCAAGGACAGTATGAGCAAATTCTTCGCAACCGTGTGTAACAAACACCATTAATCTCTGCGGGGAGTTGTGAATGTACTGGGACTGGGAGGAATAATGTACTGGTGGGAATGGGCTTCAACAGGAGGAATAATGTACTGGGGATAGGCTTTGATGGGAGAGTTAATGTACTGGGAATGGGCTTCAATGGGAGGATTAATGTACTGGGAATGGGCTTCAATGGGAGGATTAATGTACCGGGAATAGGCTTCAATGGGAGGATTAATGTACTGGGAATGGGCTTGAATGGAAGGATTAATGTACTGGGAATGGGCTTCAATGGGAGGATTATTGTACTGGAAATGGGCTTCAATAGGAGGATTAATGTACTGGGAATGGGCTTCAATTGGAGGATTATTGTACTGGGAATGGGCATCAATGGGAGGATTAATGTACTGGGAATGGGCTTCAATGGGAGAATTAATATACTGGGAATGGGCTTCAATGGGAGGATTACTGTACTGGGAATGGGCTTCAATGGGAGGATTAATGTACTGGGAATGGGCTTCAATGGGAGGATTAATGTACTGGAGGTGGACTTTGATGGGAGAGTTAATGTACTGGGAATGGGCTTCAATGGGAGGATTAATGTACTGGGAATGGGCTTCAATGGAAGGATTAATGTACTGGGAATGGGCTTCAATGGGAGAGATAATGTACTGGGAATGGGCTTCAATGGGAGGATTAATATACTGGGCATGGGCTTCAATGGGAGGATTAATGTACTGGGAATGGGCTTCAACGGGAGGATTAATGTACTGGGAATGGGCTTCAATGGGAGGATTAATGTACTGGGAATGGGCTTCAATAGGAGGATTAATGTACTGGGAATGGGCTTCAATGGGAGGATTAATGTACTGGGAATGGGCTTCAATGGGACGATTAATGTACTGGGAATGGGCTTCAATGGGACGATTAATGTACTGGGAATGGGCTTCAATTGGAGGATTATTGTACTGGGAATGGGCTTCAATGGGAGGATTAATGTACTGGGAATGGGCTTCAATGGGAGAAATAATGTACTGGGAATGGGCTTCAATTGGAGGATTAATGTACTGGGAATGGGCTTCAATGGAAGGATTAATGTAGTGGGAATGAGCTTCAATGGGAGAATTAATGTACTGGGAATGGGCTTCAATGGGAGGATTAATGTACTGGGAATGGGCTTCAATGGGAGGATTATTGTACTGGGAATGGGCTTCAATGGGAGGATTAATGTACTGGGAATGGGCTTCAATTGGAGGATTATTGTACTGGGAATGGGCATCAATGGGAGGATTAATGTACTGGGAATGGGCTTCAATGGGAGAATTAATATACTGGGAATGGGCTTCAATGGGAGGATTACTGTACTGGGAATGGGCTTCAATGGGAGGATTAATGTACTGGGAATGGGCTTCAATGGGAGGATTAATGTACTGGAGGTGGACTTTGATGGGAGAGTTAATGTACTGGGAATGGGCTTCAATGGGAGGATTAATGTACTGGGAATGGGCTTCAATGGAAGGATTAATGTACTGGGAATGGGCTTCAATGGGAGAGTTAATGTACTGGGAATGGGCTTCAATGGGAGGATTAATATACTGGGCATGGGCTTCAATGGGAGGATTAATGTACTGGGAATGGGCTTCAACGGGAGGATTAATGTACTGGGAATGGGCTTCAATGGGAGGATTAATGTACTGGGAATGGGCTTCAATGGGAGGATTAATGTACCGGGAATAGGCTTCAATGGGAGGATTAATGTACTGGGAATGGGCTTCAGTGGGAGGATTATTGTACTGGGAATGGGCTTCAATGGGAGGCTTAATGTACTGGGAATGGGCTTCAATGGGAGGATTAATGTACTGGAGGTGGACTTTGATGGGAGAGTTAATGTACTGGGAATGGGCTTCAATGGGAGGATTAATGTACTGGGAATGGGCTTCAATGGAAGGATTAATGTACTGGGAATGGGCTTCAATGGGAGAGTTAATGTACTGGGAATGGGCTTCAATGGGAGGATTAATGTACTGGGAATGGGCTTCAATGGGAGGATTAATGTACTGGGAATGGGCTTCAATGGGAGGATTAATGTACTGGGAATGGGCTTCAATGGGAGAATTAATATACTGGGAATGGGCTTCAATGGGAGGATTACTGTACTGGGAATGGGCTTCAATGGGAGGATTAATGTACTGGGAATGGGCTTCAATGGGAGGATTAATGTACTGGAGGTGGACTTTGATGGGAGAGTTAATGTACTGGGAATGGGCTTCAATGGGAGGATTAATGTACTGGGAATGGGCTTCAATGGAAGGATTAATGTACTGGGAATGGGCTTCAATGGGAGAGTTAATGTACTGGGAATGGGCTTCAATGGGAGGATTAATATACTGGGCATGGGCTTCAATGGGAGGATTAATGTACTGGGAATGGGCTTCAACGGGAGGATTAATGTACTGGGAATGGGCTTCAATGGGAGGATTAATGTACTGGGAATGGGCTTCAATAGGAGGATTAATGTACTGGGAATGGGCTTCAATGGGAGGATTAATGTACTGGGAATGGGCTTCAATGGGACGATTAATGTACTGGGAATGGGCTTCAATGGGACGATTAATGTACTGGGAATGGGCTTCAATTGGAGGATTATTGTACTGGGAATGGGCTTCAATGGGAGGATTAATGTACTGGGAATGGGCTTCAATGGGAGAAATAATGTACTGGGAATGGGCTTCAATTGGAGGATTAATGTACTGGGAATGGGCTTCAATGGAAGGATTAATGTAGTGGGAATGAGCTTCAATGGGAGAATTAATGTACTGGGAATGGGCTTCAATGGGAGGATTAATGTACTGGGAATGGGCTTCAATGGGAGGATTATTGTACTGGGAATGGGCTTCAATGGGAGGATTAATGTACTGGGAATGGGCTTCAATTGGAGGATTATTGTACTGGGAATGGGCATCAATGGGAGGATTAATGTACTGGGAATGGGCTTCAATGGGAGAATTAATATACTGGGAATGGGCTTCAATGGGAGGATTACTGTACTGGGAATGGGCTTCAATGGGAGGATTAATGTACTGGGAATGGGCTTCAATGGGAGGATTAATGTACTGGAGGTGGACTTTGATGGGAGAGTTAATGTACTGGGAATGGGCTTCAATGGGAGGATTAATGTACTGGGAATGGGCTTCAATGGAAGGATTAATGTACTGGGAATGGGCTTCAATGGGAGAGTTAATGTACTGGGAATGGGCTTCAATGGGAGGATTAATATACTGGGCATGGGCTTCAATGGGAGGATTAATGTACTGGGAATGGGCTTCAATGGGAGGATTAATGTACTGGGAATGGGCTTCAATGGGAGGATTAATGTACTGGGAATGGGCTTCAATAGGAGGATTAATGTACTGGGAATGGGCTTCAATGGGAGGATTAATGTACTGGGAATGGGCTTCAATGGGACGATTAATGTACTGGGAATGGGCTTCAATGGGACGATTAATGTACTGGGAATGGGCTTCAATGGGAGAAATAATGTACTGGGAATGGGCTTCAATTGGAGGATTAATGTACTGGGAATGGGCTTCAATGGAAGGATTAATGTAGTGGGAATGAGCTTCAATGGGAGAATTAATGTACTGGGAATGGGCTTCAATGGGAGGTTTAATGTACTGGGAATGGGCTTCAATGGGAGGATTATTGTACTGGGAATGGGCTTCAATGGGAGGATTAATGTACTGGGAATGGGCTTCAATGCGAGGATTAATGTACTGGGAATGGGCTTCAATGGGAGGATTAATGTACTGGGAATGGGCTTCAATGGGAGGATTAATGTACTGGGAATGGGCTTCAATGGGAGGATTAATGTACTGGGAATGGGCTTCAATGGGAGGATTATTGTACTGGGAATGGGCTTCAATGGGAGGATTAATGTACTGGGAATGGGCTTCAATGGAAGGATTAATGTACTGGGAATGGGCTTCAATGGGAGGATTAATGTACTGGGATTGGGCTTCAATGGGAGGATTAATGTACTGGGAATGGGCTTTAATGGGAGGATTAATGAACTGGGAATGTGCTTCAATCGGAGGATTAATGGACTGGGAATGGGCTTCAATGGGAGGATTAATGTACTGGGAAAGGGCTTCAATGGGAGGATTAATGTACTGGGAATGGGCTTCAATGGAGAGTTAATGTACTGGGAATGGGCTTCAATGGGAGAGTTAATGTACTGGGAATGGGCTTCAATGGGAGGATTAATGTACTGGGAATGGGCTTCAATGGGAGGATTAATGTACTGGGAATGGGCTTCAATGGAAGGATTAATGTACTGGGAATGGGATTCAATGGGAGGATTAATGTACTGGGAATGGGCTTCAATGGGAGAGTTAATGTACAGGGAATGGTCTTCAATGGGAGGATTAATGTACTGGGAATGGGCTTCAATGGGAGGATTAATGTACTGCGAATGGGCTTCAATGGGAGGATTAATGTACTGTGAATTGGCTTCAACGGGAGGATTAATTTACTGGGAATAGGCTTCAATGTGAGGCTTAATGTACTGGGAATGGGCTTCAATGGGAGGATTAATGTACTGGGAATGGGCTTCAATGGGAGGATTAATGTACTGGGAATGGGCTTCAATGGGAGGATTAATGTACTGGGAATGGGCTTCAATGGGAGGATTATTGTACTGGGAATGGGCTTCAGTCAGAGGATTATTGTACTGGGAATGGGCTTGAATGGGAGGATTAATGTACTGGGAATGGGCTTCAGTCGGAGGATTATTGTACTGGGAATGGGCTTCAATGGGAGGACTAATGTACTGGGAATGGGCTTCAATGGGAGGATTAATGTACTGGGAATGGGCTTCAATGGGAGGATTAATGTACTGGGAATGGGCTTCAATGGGAGGATTAATGTACTGGGAATGGGCTTCAATGGGAGAGTTAATGTACTGGGAATGTGCTTCAATGGGAGGATTAATGTACTGGGAATGGGCTTCAGTGGGAGGATTATTGTACTGGGAATGGGCTTCAATGGGAGGATTAATGTACTGGGAATGGGCCTCAATGGGAGGATTAATGTACTGGGAATGGGCTTCAATTTGAGGATTAATGTACTGGGATTAATGTACTTGCATTTATACAGCACATTTAATATAGTAAAACATCCTAAGGCACTTCACATGAGCGATTATCATACAAAAATAGAGAGACCCAAAGAAGGAGACATTAGGAGGTACCTTAATGTGTAATCTCCCTTGATCATGTGTCGGTATATTGTGCAGTACACTATCGCCAATGTCAGCATGACTATAATTATCAGAGCCACCGCTACCGTCACCAGGATTAGCGCCAGTATATTGACCGGGAACTGGCAGTTTTCCCCAATGTACCAGTAGTCCTTTGACGTGTCGCAACTGAAACCAAAAATAAACTCACTTGAAATTACTGAACTAAAATACAGTTCCAGAGTAAAGCTCCCTCTACACTGTCCCATCAAACACTCCCACGGCAGGTACAGCATGGGTTAGATACAGAGTAAAGCTTCCTCTACACTGTCCCATCAAACACTCCCAGGGCAGGTACAGCACGGGTTAGATACAGCATAAAGCTCTCTCTACACTGTCCCATCAAACATTCCCAAGGCAGGTACAGCACAGGTTAGATACAGAGTAAAGCTCCCTCTACACTGTCCCATCAAACACTCCCAGGGCAGGTATAGCACGGGTTAGATACAGAGTAAAGCTTCCTCTACACTGTCCCATCAAACACTCCCAGGGCAGGTACAGCACGGGTTAGATACAGCATAAAGCTCTCTCTACACTGTCCCATCAAACATTCCCAAGGCAGGTACAGCACAGGTTAGATACAGAGTAAAGCTCCCTCTACACTGTCCCATCAAACACTCCCAGGGCAGGTATAGCACGGGTTAGATACAGAGTAAACCTCCCTCTACACTGTCCCATCAAACACTCCCAAGGCAGGTACAGCATGGGTTAGATGGAGAGTAAAGCTCCCTCTGCACTGTCCCAGCACACACTCACAGGGCAGGTACAGCACGGGTTAGATAGAGTAAAGCTCCCTCTACACTGTCCCATCAAACAGTCCCAGGGCAGGTACAGCACGGGTTAGATACAGAGTAAAGCTCCCTCTACACTGTCCCAGCACACACTCACAGGGCAGGTACAGCATGGGTTAGATAGAGTAAAGCTCCCTCTACACTGTCCCATCAAACACTCCCAGGGCAGGTACAGCACGGGTTAGATACAGAGTAAAGCTCCCTCTACACTGTCCCATCAAACACTCCCAGGGCAGGTACAGCATAGGTTAGGTACAGAGTAAAGCTCCGTCTACACTGTCCCATCAAACAGTCCCAGGGCAGGTACAGCACGGGTTAGATACAGAGTAAAGCTCCCTGTACACTGTCCCATCAAACAGTCCCAGCGCAGGTACAGCACGGGTTAGATACAAAGTATAGCTCCCTCTACACTGTCCCATCAAACACTCCCAGGGCAGGTACAGCACGGGTTAGATACAGAGTAAAGCTCCCTCTACACTGTCCCATCAAACACTCCCAGGGCAGGTACAGCATGGGTTAGATACAGAGTAAAGCTCCTTCTACACTGTCCCATCAAACACTCCCAGGGCAGGTACAGCATGGGTTAGATACAGAGTAAAGCTCCCTCTACACTGTCCCATCAAACACTCCCAGGGCAGGTACAGCATGGGTTAGATACAGAGTAAAGCTACCTCTACACTGTCCCATCAAACACTCCCAGGGCAGGTACAGCACGGGTTAAATACAGAGTAAAGCTCCCTCTACACTGTCCCATCAAACACTCCCAGGGCAGGTACAGCACGGGTTAGATACAGAGTAAAGCTCCCTCTACACTGTCCCATCAAACACTCCCAGGGCAGGTACAGCATGGGTTCGATGCAGAGTAAAGCTCCCTCTACACTGTCCCATCAAACACTCCCAGGGCAGGCACAGCACGGGTTAGATACAGAGTAAAGCTCCCTCTACACTGTCCCATCAAACACTCACAGAGCAGGTACAGCACGGGTTAGATACAGAGTAAAGCTCCCTCTACACTGTCCCATCAAACACTCCCAGGGCAGGTACAGCACGGGTTAGATACAGAGTAAAGCTCCCTCTACACTGTCCCATCACACACTCCCAGGGCAGGTACAGCATGGGTTAGATACAGAGTAAAGCTCCCTCTACACTGTCCCATCAAACACTCCCAGGACAGGTACAGCACGGGTTAGATACAGGGTAAAGCTCTCTCTACACTGTCCCATCAAACACTCCCAGGGCAGGTACAGCACGGGTTAGATACAGAGTAAAGCTCCCTCTACACTGTCCCATCAAACACTCCCAGGGCAGGCACAGCACGGGTTAGATACAGAGTAAAGCTCCCTCTACACTGTCCCATCAAACACTCCCAGGGCAGGTACAGCACGGGGTTAGATACAGAGTAAAGCTCCCTCTACACTGTCCCATCAAACACTCCCAGGGCAGGTACAGCACGGGTTAGATACAGAGTAAAGCTCCCTCTACACTGTCCCATCAAACACTCCCAGGGCAGGTACAGCATGGGGTTAGAAAGCCCTTCATTTATATCACTACCTACTCAGGGCCATTAGGGAGGGGCAGTAAATGCATCAAACAGGGCAACTAGGGGTGCTCAATAAGTGGAGGCCTTGACAGCCATGCCCACTGTTGTGTATGTACCTTTAAGAGAATAACTGGTCTCAGACTGCAGTACCGGCAGTGACCACCCCTGTATAAAAGGCGCTAGAGAGCCTCTGTTTGTTAGTTTTCACTATTGACTTCCACCAGTAAAGACTTGTTTGTTTTCACTCCTGCTGGTCCGTGTCTCAATCATTCACGGACTTAACACCCACATCCTGAGATTGAATTAAAAAAACAACATTCATCCGCTCAGTCTTTGCTAGATCCAACCCTGGGCCAGAGAGAGGTGAAAGTTCAGTACCTATCCAGGACCCCTTTTTATAAAGGTTTGGCTTTCTCAAGCTAAATTACTTCATCATTTTAGCCAGAAAGATCATGTAAGGTAATTGCCAAATAGAGTGCGATGCATCAACAGCATCACAGAGAACACTTGTAGGGTAAATTTTTCAAGGCTCCACTCCCGGATTAGGGTGTAGGGCTGTGCCCATTCTGTAACCTGTGCTCCCTTCTGATGGGACTTCGGGCCTCACTACGGTTGCGAAGTCGAGTTGGACATATTCCTGGAGGTATCATCAGATGACCTTCAACCTCCCCACCCAGACTGCTTTCTTCCTACATCCCAACATTTTAATAACTAATAAACAAAAGTATTCAATGAAAACGATAAAAGCACACAGTTCTTTTTCATACCCCGATGATTGTTCTCCCGGGTTTGCTCACAGCATTGTCCAGGAGATTAATCCTTAACTCTAGAGACTGCAAGACAATCCTGCAGGGTTGGCAACGCTAGGCCTGGCTAAATTTTCCATTACTAATCAAATACGATAATATCAATCGAATCTTACAAGCATTTGGGGCCTTTTGTTGTGAGCTCACACTTCCCGTATCCGCACTGCAAAGCGTCTTTGCTGTTTTTGTGACACCTTGACATGCAGACCCAGCCCAAAGATGTATTTTCGGCTGTGAAATAGTCCTTGAAGTCGTCTTCGACATTCTCCCTGCAATCAACTGTTGAACAAAAGTCCATTACTGGATCACAATATTGCCAATGTATCCTGCATGTATCCTGGGCAGCACGGTGGCATAGTGGTTAGCACTGTTGCCTCACAGCGACAGGGACCCGGGTTCGAATCCAGCCTCGGGTGACTGTCTGCGTGGAGTTTGCACATTCTCCCCGTGTTTGCGTGGGTTTCCTCCGGGTGCTCCGGTTTCCTCCCACAGTCCAAAGATGTGCGGGTTAGGTTGGCTATGATAAATTGACCCTTAGTGTTAGGGGGATTAAATACGTCGGGTTACGGGGATAGGGTGGGACATGTGTCGGTGCAGGCTCGATGGGCCGAAATGGCCTCTATCTGCACTGTGGGGTTTCTGTGTTTCTGTATGAACCCTCCGCCCCCATTCATGCAGTTAGTCAGTCAGAGTCTGCTGTGGCGTATGAGGCAACCCATTTCTTCCAGACAAAGATAATGGTCTCCAATTGGAGTGTCACCTAGTGTTAATCCAGCAGATCCTGACTCTCCATTTATATTTGTCTTACCTCTGGGTTGGCATTTTCCCCGTGGACAGTTCGTTAGCCTGACTCACAATCCCCTACCAGAAGGGCGGTGCACTTCCTTCAGTCTGACTCCTTCCTGCCTTTTGACCTGCCTGGCTTGGGTGTCCCAACCAGGAGTTATACTACCGCCGAGGTTCGAGGAGCACGCAGGCCTTCCCACCACGTGGAGGAGCAGTCCCCAGGGGGTCCTGCGGACAGAGGCACTCACCCACGATGTATTGCGCAGTCCCTCTTTTGGGCATGCGTTGAAACAGCATGAAGGGATAACGCACAATGCATTGTGGGACAATTTCTAATCAGCGAGTGTTTGAGGCCCTGCACGGATAGCATGATTGGAGACCAGAAATGGTGATTGTCCACACAAAACACAGACAGCTGTCGATTCCACAGTATACGCAGGCTGAACTCGATCATCCATGACAATCAATTAACACAAGAAAACATAGACAAGAGCAAAACAACAGGGTTGGAATAACTGTGAGATCCACAAGGTAACCTTCATTAAAATAGCGAGCTGAGGAATTTCACCCGAACAGGTTAATGTTTCCACCGTAATACAGGGTAATTTCAACCCGCACAGACTAAGTGAACAATTGACACTTTTGATGTGCAACTTGTGATTCAGAATTTATCACAGAATCTTACAGAACAGAAGGAGGCCATTCGGCCCATTGTGCCCGTGTCGGCTCCTTGAACGAGCTCTCCAATTAATCCCACTCCCCCCTGCTCTTTCCCCACAGCCCTGAAAATTTCTCCTTTTCCAGTATTTATCCAATTCCCTTTTGAAAGTTACTATTGAATCTGCTTCCACCGCCCTTTCAGGCAGCGCGTTCCAGATCACAACAACTCGCTGCGTAAAAACATTCTCCTCATCTCCCCCTCTGGTTCTTTTGCCAATTATCTTAAATCTGTGTCCCCTGGCTACCGACCCTCCTGCCACTGGATGCAGTTTCTCCCTCTCTACTTTATAAAAAAACTAATTTTCAACAGCTCTATTAAATCTCCCCTTAACCTTCTTTGCGCTAGGGAGAATGATCCCAGCTTCTGTAGTCTCGCCACATAACTGAAGACCCTCAACCCTGGGCAGATTCCATGATTGGGCACTCACCGAGGTACGCAGGTCAGGGCATAGAAGGTACAGCAAGACATTATTAGAGTTTCAAAGAAAAGAATCGGCTCGTAGAGGGTCAATAATCGTCGGGTCAATAATCAAGTGGGAGTGGCTACATCATTTTAAATGATCCCAATGTCATACATGAGGCCTTGGGCTCTTTATATGTAATTGCTACACAGTTTAGATTGTAGTCTTGAGAACGTAAAACTCACCAGTCAAGTCATTATTTGTGAATGACACATTTTTGTAATTGGGTGAGAGTTGAAGTCCTGGACAGTAACCTGAAATATTGATTATTACACAATTAAAAACAGAATAATTAAGACATGCCCGGAAGAAGCTTTTAATAATCTTTCAATTCAACAATTGTACATATCAGGACAGTAATATGAGTAAAACATTGAGATTGTGTTGTTTAATTCAAGGGTACAGTAGTGCAGTGGTTATGTTACTGGGCTCATAATCCAGAGAACTGTGAGTTCAAATTCCACCAACTCCTCAGAGCCAATCGGCCACCCTTTGTAGATCCCAATGAAATCAACGGGCTGACGATCCACTCCCAGCAGATTATCGGGCATTTGGTGACGGTGAAAATGACCCCCGCCATGTTTTAAATCTGTTCTAAGAAATAAATGGGATTTAGAAAGCAAACCCAGGATGCTAAATGAAGGCGGTATATCAAGTGTGGTGTCGTGGTTGTAGAGCTGAGTTAGAAGCCCAGAGGTTCTCAGTTCGAAATCTGACCACGGATTCAATCAACGTGGGCTGACATGTGATAAAACCCAACTGGCTCATTGAGAGCCTTCAATGAAGGGAGCCTGCCACCCCTTCCTGGACTGGCCTACATGTGACTCGGCTGGTTAATGACCTCTGAAGTGGTCCAGCAAACCACTCAATCGCTAGAGTGATGAATTGGAACAATTTTTCTTAAGCAAGCTGGACGAGGTGGCACAGGTTCATCTTTGTAAAGGGAAAATTTAGAACTAAAGACAGGCTTGCATTTATATAGCGCCTTTCATGACCTCAGGACATCCCAAAGCACTTCACAGCCAATGAGGTACTTTTTGAAGTGTAGTCACTGTAGGAAACATGGCAGCCAATTTGCACACAGCAAGCTCTCACAAACAGCAATGTGATAATGACCAGATCATCTGGTGGGACCTACTTCTTGAACCACTGCAGTCCAGATTTTTGAATGGTAATGGAGTCAAGGGGAGCGGGCAGGGAAGTGGAATTGAGGCCAAGATCAGTTCAGCCATGATCTTATTGAATGATGGAGCAGGTTCCAAGGTCCAAATGACCTACTCCTGCTCCTACATCTTATGTTCTTATGGTGAAGGTGCTCCCGCAGTGCGGTTAGGTTAGGGAGTTCCAGGATTCTGACCCAGCGGAGATGAAGGAACGGCGTTACATGTCCAAGTCAGCATGGTTTGTGTGACTTGGAGGCATTTCCTACTAAAATTAGCAAAACGGTGTCACCGTAGCCAACTCTGGGGCTAGTCAGCGATTTCCATTGGACAACACGGCTCTAAAGGAGGGAGGATGGGATTAGATCAGCGCGCAACACAACCACATTCCGAGATAAGTTCGAAAGGAGGGAAACTGCAAACACAGGCGGCTATCTCCGAACATGAAAACACGCAGCTAAGGAATTTTAGATGAGCGGTTTAAAGTGGATGTGCGACAGGACTGCACAGCGCGATTGAGAGCAGAACCGCATTCTTACTTGGATTGGTTTTGTCGGTGCAATTCCTGTCGTATAAGACTGCTGTAATCTTTTGCGCCGTTACTTTTATCAAGCTGTCATCGAACCTCAGCGTTTCAATGTTAAAAATAGCTTTGTGATCAGCAATGATGCTGCCCTGACTTAAAACAAGATGAAGAAAGGGGATAAAAAGGCACAGTAAATTATGTCCAGTGCTACCTGCTCTCCTGTGATGTTACTGGGGTCGATGGGATCTGGAGCAAGGTCCAGCTGCTATGGTGGAGCTGAATTTCATCTGGATTACGCCTTAAGACCCGTGGGGGGAAATTGGTGCAAATAGGCAAATCCTGAGGCATGTTTCTGTAAATTGGCTCCCAATTCAATCCCCTCCCCAGTTACTCCCTCAGGCAGAACCCAACAAGTGTACAACCTTGGAGTCCTGTTAGACCCTGAGCTTCAAACCTTGGTCATCCATTGCAAGAGCACTTGTTTGCACCTCTACAAAATTCCACCCTCGCCTGATCCTTACCTCACTCCTCATCCATGCCTTTGTCACCTCCATGCTCAACTTCTAGCTTCTCAAGTCCCATCTACATCAACTCCAACTCATCCCAAACTTTGTCACCCACATCCCAACCCGCACCAAGTCCTGATCCCCCAATCACCATGTCCTTGACCATCTCCGTTGCCTCCCTGTGCACCCAGTGAGCAGTTAATCTATTTTTTTTTGGTGAAATTGGTTGAGAGAGAAATGTTGGCCAATATTTTCAGGTAATACATTTCAAATCCTCCCCCCACCCCCCCCCCCCCGCTGGATTTTTTTGCCAATTATCTTCAATCTGTTTCCTCTGATTACCGACCCTCCTGCCACTGGAAACAGTTTCTCCCTATCTACTTTATCTAAACCCCTCATAATTTTAAACACCTCTATCAAATCTCCCCTTAACCTTCTCTGCTCTAAGGAGAACAATCCCAGCTTCTCTCGTCTCTCCACGTAACTGAAGTCACTCATCCCTGGTATTATTATTCTGATAAATCTCCTCTGCACCTTCTTCAAAGCCTTGGCATCCTTCCTGAAGTGTGGTGCCCAGAACTGGACACAGGCTGCGGTCTAATGAGTGATGTATAAAAGTTTACCATAACTTCCTTGCTTTTGTAATCTCTGCCTCCACTTATAAAGCCCAGGATCTCATTAGTGCCATGAATTAGTTAAGGGAAACCTGAGAGGGCAGATGGGGCTTCAGCATTATGTCCCATCTAAAGGACGGCACCCCCAACAGTGCAGCACTCCCTCAGCACTGTAGTGGAGTGTCAGCCTAGATTATATGCTCAAGTCTCTGAAATTAATTTGAATCCACAACTGTCTAACCCAGAACTACCATGTCAGCCATGTTGAAGCACCATTGTGGTTACATGAAATGTTTCCCACAGGGATGTTATATCTAGTTACTAAAGCACATATAATATTAGATGAGATTGAACCTTCCATGTCAGTCTTTGTCAAACATCATATAAATTTATCAGAGCAGAGTATTTTTGCTGATATCCTTACCTTGTGTTTGTGATCTCTACCGTAGTGTATCCAGGGATATGCTGATAGATAAGTTTCATCTGAAAGAGAAAAAAGGGTTGGTAGATAAATATACACACTTATGTATGTGTGTGAAAGAGACAGAGAACGAAAGGGCAAGGGAATGGGATTGAGTGGAGCAGTCTTTCAGAGAGTGACACAGGTACGATGGTTTGAATGGGGAAAGAGAGGGGGAATGGGATTGAGTGGAGCAGATCATTGGGTGACTCCAGAGGTAAGGGTGCGGGGCGGAAAGAGAAGCCGTTGCTGGAGATACTCTGGCTACAATCAGATGGGTAAGAGTGGAACCAAGGAGAGGGCAGTCCCACCCAGCTAAATAATGGGGAGAGGCATTGGAGGAAGATGGTGTGGTCAACCATGCCAAAAGTTAGAACTTCATAAAGATTCTGCTGATTGGAGGGCACCTGTGATCACTAACAGACTAAACAGCACAGAGATGAGGAGAAAGGTCTTGGCACCAACCTTGTGCACAGTGTGAGATTAGAGAAAGAATATGCACAAGAATCAAAATGGTCGAAGAGTAATTGGCGTATCTTTCAAAACTGCAAACATGCATGGATCTGTTGTGAGCAGTGCAAACATAACTAGATTCATGTACAAAGAATGACTGCCAGATTGCAAATGGGTGTTTAATATATTTCCTTTTTTAATTACTTCTAATCATAAAATGTCACTAATGTAATAAAACTCACTACACACTTGGTTTGAGTATAAAGCAAGGCTTTAATCAACTTGTTTCAGAACATGGAGGTCTAGTTGTACTTCACTAGTTCCTATCTTACAAAATGTCCCTGGTGAGCTGGGCCCACGCCCGAGTATTTATACTCCTTGGACGGCGCCACCAGCTGGCCGTCCAGTGTTATTTCATGAGTAGTTTCTTTATAATGATGAGATTTATAACAGTCACTTCAAAATTTAGATGTATATATTTTAATAATGAAGCTTTATTACCATGTTGCTCTTGTATTTCTTGATATTGTCACAAAGCATTTTTCCATCTGCAAATACTAGTGAAGTTTGAAATATCTTGGTTTATCATTGCACAGATTTAAATGAAACAATTAACTTAAAATAGAGTGGTGAGAATATGGAACTCGCTACCACAGGGAGTGGTTGAGGTGAATAGCATAGATGCATTGAAGGGGAAGCTGGATAAGCACAGGAGGGAGGAGGGAATAGCGGGTTCTGCTAGTGTCAGGTGAAGAAAGATGGAAAGAGGCTCGAGTGGAGCATAAACGCCGTCATGGACTGGTTGGGCTGAATGGCCTGTTTCTGTGCTGTAGATTCTATATAAAATTCGATGGAGAATGGGGGAGAAATTTGGTGGCGCCCCGAAAACATTAGCGCCCCTGCGCCGTAAATTCAGTGGTAGCGCCCCAAGCAGGAGACGGGGGGGGGGCGCTGCTGGAAGTGATCCCCCTCCTTCTTGGGCGCTACCAGTGAATTTCACGGTGCTACGTGCAACAGCGCCATGCGTGTCGGCACGTAGCGCCATGGTATTGCAGGCTTCCCTCCTCTGATTATAGGGGAGGGGCCTAGCGTTGCACGCACCAGGGCCCTGCTGGACCACCGGGGAGGTGGGTATGGGAAAACAGCGGCTGAGCGATCGTAGCCGGCACCTCGAAGAAGGGGAAGGGAGCAGGTGCTGGCAGTGGGCCAAAAAAAGGCTGCCCTTTAACTTGATCCGCCGCGGCTGCAAAAGCACCACCCTGACCCTGTTGGACATATCATCCGGCGATAGGTCAGGGGGCGCAACCGAAGTGCGCGAGCAGGGCGCTGCGCACAGCGATGACGTCATTGCCGGGGGCGCAGCGCCACGGGGCGCAACCGGCTACCACTGCCGCTAACCTCCTGCTGAAATTCGCGGGAGGCGTTAGCGGTACCGCGCCCGGGTGCTAGGAGCTATGCGCCCCGTTAGTGCCCCCCTGGGGCGCTAATAGGAGGTGCAAAGCAACCGGATTTCGCCCCCCATGTCTATGTAAAAAAGCTGCAGGGTGGCCACGGTAGATGAGGAGGGATAGTTTACCACAGTCTCCGTCACAGAGGAGGCTGTTTATCACTTTAGTTAGGGCTGGTTCAGTTCAGTAGCCAGCAGACAGGCTCCTACCAGCCTCCAAAGTAACTCCTCTATCAATTCTATATGGAGGGGTGGGGTGGTTCAAGTGTAACAGGGGTTTTTATTTCCAGACATTCAACTATTGATATCTAAATGCGAAGGGTAATTGGAACATGATAAGAGGTGAATAGATTATTTTCAAAACAATTTCCGGCACTTATTATCCAGTACAAATACGTTGAAAGCTTCCAACCTGTTCCTCAAATTCCTTTGAAAAGCTCATGAACTGTGCAGATGTGCGATTCTCCAATTTAATAGAGTAATTTCTGTTCACTATCTCCACTGTCACTCTGATCGCATAAGTCACGTTTCCTGTAATACATTGCAACATGTGTCAGTACCTCACACTGTACAACAGTAAGGTGAACACTTGTCGGTGTCTATTTAGAGGAAAGCAGAAGCGAGCACTGCACCCTGTGTTAATATTGGGGTGCAATGTTCCTGTGTTAATATTGGGGTGCAATGTTCCCATGTTAATATTGGGGTGCAATGTTCCTGTGTTAATATTGGGGTGCAATGTTCCTGTGTTAATATTGGGGTGCAATGTTCCCATGTTAATATTGGGGTGCAATGTTCCTGTGTTAATATTAGGGTGCAATGTTCCCATGTTAATATTGGGGTGCAATGTTCCTGTGTTAATATTGGGGTGCAATGTTCCCATGTTAATATTGGGGTGCAATGTTCCTGTGTTAATATTGGGGTGCAATGTTCCTGTGTTAATTTTGGGGTGCAATGTTCCCGTGTTAATATTGGGGTGCAATGTTCCTGTGTTAATATTAGGGTGCAATGTTCCCGTGTTAATATTGGGGTGCAATGTTCCTGTGTTAATATTGGGGTGCAATGTTCCTGTGTTAATATTGGGGTGCAATGTTCCCATGTTAATATTGAGGCGCAATGTTCCCGTGTTAATATTGGGGTGCAATGTTCCCATGTTAATATTGGGGCGCAATGTTCCCGTGTTAATATTGGGGTGCAATGTTCCCATGTTAATATTGGGGTGTAATGTTCCCATGTTACTGTAATATGGGGGTGCAATGTTCCCGTGTTAATATGGGGGTGCGATGTTCCTGTGTTAATATTGGGGTGCAATGTTCCCGTGTTAATATTGGGGTGCAATGATCGCCATATTTTATCGGTAAATCTTCAAGATAATTTTTCATAAGCCAGCCACTGCATTCCATTATATGTGAGCAATGTAGAGAAATTATAAAACAAATCCAACTCACCAGGGACCGAATTAGATATCGATTCACAGTACGGTCCCTCATACGGCCATTGGCAAGAACACGTAAAGCCATTCCAGGAACCTCCATTTTCACATAGATTAACTGGTTGAATTGAAGACAAATTCATTTTGTAACACGGAATATAATCATGGTACAAGTGAGTGTCCTTAAGTGTTTTACAGATTGAAACTTCACAGTTACCAGTGAACGAGGGAGCTCAGAACAGAGGGAGAGAGGTGGAATCACACTGTGCAATATTAGTCACAACAACAGTAATGAGGTGTCAGCCGTGGCTCAGTGGGTACAGCCTAGCACCGTCGCCTCTGGGTCAGAACGTTGTTGGTTGAGCACAAAATCCAAGCTGGCACTCCAGCACAGTGCCGAGGGAGTGCGGCACTGTCGGTGCATGCAGTCTTTCTGATGAGATGTTCAACCAAGGCCCGGTCTGTCCTCTCAGGTGGACTGTATCCCCCGCACCTCAGGAAGGATATCTCGGCCTTGGAGGGGGAGCAGCGCAGATTCACCAGAATGATACCCGGGGCTAAAAGGGTTAAATTCCGAGGACAGGTTGCACAGACTGGGCTTGTATTCCCTCGAGTATCAAAGATTAAGGGTGATCTAATCGAGGTGTTTAAGATGATTAAAGGATTCGATGGGGTGGAGAGAGAGAAACTATTTCCTCTGGTGGGGGGAGTCCAGAACAAGGGGGCAGAACCTTAAAATTAGAGCCAGGCCATTCAGGGGTGATGTCAGGAAGCACTTCTTCACACAAAGGGTGGTGGGAATCTGGAACTCTCACCCAACAAGCTGTCAAGGCTGGGGGTCAATTGGAAATTTCAAAACTGAGATGGATAGATTTTTGTTGGGTAAGGGTATTAAGGGTTACAGAACCAAGGAGGGTAGATGGAGTGAAGATACAGATCAGCCCTGGTCTCATTGAATGACAGACAGGCTCAAGGGGCTGAATGGCCTCCTCCTGTTCCTGTGTATCTCAGAAATCTGATCCCAATTTGTTGCCAAAGCACACTAAAGTCAAACTGTCCTGAGCCCACCAGCAGGGGGCGGTCTGTGTGAGATGCCAGTCTAACTCCAGTCTAAGGTAGGCAGCATTTTAAAAATGTTTCCTCAACTTATATTCCAGTGTTTCGATGCTAGAGAAATGTTTTCACCTGCGCCCTGCTAACTAACCGGCCAGGGAGCACAACATCCAATTGCACCAGTACAGGTCCTCTTTACTAGTCGTGCGAGCCAGTGTTAACTCTAGGCTACCGACTGCACATCGCATTCCCCAGATACTGTGTAGTCTGCGTCGTTTATAACGCTTTAGTCTGCAAATCTGTTTCTCCTCAACCACATTTGCTACCTTTTAAAATTTGTCAGTGAAATGTCCTCATTAGTATGATACCGCGCAGAAGGAGGCCTGTGCCGGCTCTTTGAAAGAGCTCTCCAATTAGTCCCACTCCCCCTGCTCTTTCCTCATAGCCCAGCAAATGTTTTCCTTTTCAAGTATTTATCCAATTCCCTTTTGAAAGTTACTATTGAATCTGCTTCCACCGCCCTTTCAGGCAGCGCGTTCCAGATCACAACAACTCGCTGCGTAAAAAAAAGTCTCCTCCGCTCCCCTCTGGTTCTTTTGCCATTTACCTTAAATCTGTGTGTCCTCTGGTTGCTGACCCACCTGCCAGTGGAAACAGTTTCTCCCTATTTATCAAAACCCCTCATGATTTTGAACATCTCTATGTGACCTCAGTGATGTTTGAAGAGATCGCAAAGTCTCTGTTTGAAGAATGGACTCAGTCGAGAATATTTTTCTGGACTTTATGGGATTTTTCTGAGGGTGTTTTCCCTGTGGTGGGATCGCCCTGTGCAGATGCGTGGGGGACTGGTTTGTTAAAACTCCAGAGAACGCATGGCAGTTGGCTGTGACAAAAGAACTGTCAGTCATCCGGAGTGTATGGGACCGCCCGACAGTCCTGGGGAAAGGAAGGGGGCCATTGACGAAGGGGCTGAGGACCCCGAGGCACCCGTTGAACTTGAACCTATTAGAAAGCCACTCTAATATGCAAAAGCACTTCTCACCTCCATCTCAGAAGAGAAGCAGAACAATGAACCCACTGGCCTCAGCCAGCCGAAGAGGAGCCAGTTTGTCCCAACACAAAGACCGAAGATATGTCCCAGACTTAGGGCCATTAGTCCAATCACAGAATACTCATGGGTCCGATGATGACCCATCACTGATTAAGCACCGGAGTGCTTAGAAACAAAAGGATTTTAAAGATTGGCGGGGAAGATAGGGGTAGCCAGACTCCTATAAAGATAGATCCTTTTCCACCATTCTTTCTCTCTCTCGCTCTCTCGCTCCACCAAGATCGACCGAACAAGAAGTACCAGAGGAAGAAGCCGCTGAGCGGAGCGATCGAGACCGACTGTGTGTGGTGGTAAGCATGGTCTCGAGTGTCCCAAGCCAGTAACCCGATATCCCAGGTGAGCTGGGTGAGCTGTAAGGGTTCAGAGTTTTTCTCAAAGTGAAACTTTTGGGTTATTCCGGGCTGGAAGCTTCATTTGGTTCAGCCAGGCGAAGGGGTTTATGCAACTGGGTAATTCGTTGGTAGGGGTGGAGTTAGAGTCCAACATAGCAACAAGGGAATTACTGCATGTTGTGTACTGTATGTATGTTGTTTGTAACCTGGATCTTATTCTCCACAGAGACAGTGATTTCGTTTAGTAGTGCATGTTTTAGCCAGTATATGTTAGACCAAATAAATATAAATCTGATTTTTCACCGAAGTATTCCTGTCCGTGACTTATTCCATTTACACTCTGAATAATAATTCCCGGGTATAGAAGATTCATAAGGCGGGGGCCATTCGAACCGTCCGTCTAGCAATTGGGCTAGGATCAAAACTGCTTACATCTCTTGGCAACCACGGGCAGGACCTGGGTTAAAGGAGTGTAAATCAGTCATGGACAGCGCTTCTGGCGAAAGATCCCAAATGGAGGAAAGGATTTCTTCATATGTGTTTAAGAAGGTTAACGTCACTAAGAAGTGGGTGCTAGGCTTGTGTGCTGAGCGTCCGGTGGACGCAGCGCAGAATGGACGGAAGGCAAGGAGCATAGGCGCAGCATTGAAAAGGCGATATGGCTCATCTGTCTACAAAGACAAGTCCAACTGCTAGATAAGCAGGTTGCTAAGTTAGAGGCAGAGCTCAGGGAGTCCGAGGCACAGTCAGACACAAGAGCTGTAGTAGGGAGCAGGTTATGCACGGAGCTAAGGGATGAGAAGAGCGTTGGTGCGATGACACAGCCTTGCTTGACCCCGGTTCGTACGTAAATTGGGTCTGTGGTGGAACTGTTGGTCAGGATCACGGCTTGCATGTCGTCGTGAAGCAGGCGGAGGATAGTGACAAACTTTTGAGGGCAGCCGAATTTGAGGAGGACACTCCATAATCCCTCACAGTTGACAGTGTCAAAGGCCTTTGTGAGATCAAAGAAGGCCATGTACAGTGGTTGGTGCTGTTCCCTGCATTTCTCTTGTAATTGACGTGCGGTGAAGATCATGTCCATTGTGCCCCTTAGTGGGCGGAATCCGCATTGCGACTCTGGGAGGAGCTCTTCAGCCACTGGGAGAAGGCGATTGAGGAGGATTCTTGCGATGACTTTCCCTGTGGCAGATAGCAGGGAAACTCCTCTGTAATTAACGCAATCGGACTTGTCACCTTTCTTGAAGATGGTCACAATTACAGCGTCTCTGAGATCCCCTGGCATGCTCTCCTCCTTCCAGATAAGGGAAATGAGTTCATGAATTCGCGCCAATCGTGCTTCTCAGCCATGCTTTAGTGCCTCGGCAGGGATTCCATCTGCTCCTGAGGCCTTGTTGTTCTTCAGTTGTCGGATGGCCTTTTCAACCTCATGCCGGGCTGGGGTTGTGCTGAGATGGTGGCGGGTAGCATGTTGTGGGATGGAGTTGAGGACACTCGTGTCGAAGACAGAGTCGTGGTTAAGGAGATCTTCGAAGTGCTCCTTCCAGCGGGCACTGACTGCTTCCCTGTTCTTGATGAGTACCTCTCCGTTCTTGGCCCGAGGTGGGGAAGGGCCTTGGGTGCTTGGGCCGTAGATGGTCTTGACTGCGCTAAAGAATCCACACACGTCGTGGTTGTCGGCTAGCTGCTGGATCTCCTGCGCTTTCTCCAGCCACCATCTGTTCTTTAGGTCGCGAGTTTTTTGTTGGACCTCACCCTCATTAAGCTCCCCACTGGAGTGGAGCTAATTTACAGAACAAACGGGAAACTGTTCAACCTCCGTCGGCTCCAGTCCAGATCCAAGGTCGTCCCATCCTCTGTCATCGAATTACAGTATGCAGACGATGCTTGCGTCTGCGCTCACTCGGAGGTCGAACTCCAAACCATCTTAAACACCTTCACCGAAGCATACGAGAGCATGGGCCTTACACTAAACATCCGTAAGACAAAGGTCCTCTACCAACCTGCCCCCGCCACACAGTGCTGCCCCCCGATTATCAAAATCCACGACAAGGCCTTGGACAATGTGGACCACTTTCCATACCTCGGGAGGCTACTGTCAACAAGGGCAGACGTCGACGACGAAGTCCAACACTGCCTTCAGTGTGCCAGTGCAGCCTTCAGTCACCTGAGGAAGAGAGTGTTTGAAGACCAGGACCTCAAACCCGGCACTAAGCTCATGGTCTACAGGGCAGCAGTGATACCTGCCCTGCTGTATGCCTCAGAGACATGGACCATGTACAGCAGGCACCTCAAAGCACTGGAGAGGTACCACCAACGCTGCCTCCGCAAGATCCTGCAAATCCTTTGGCAGGATAGGTGCACCAACGTCAGTGTTCTTGCTCAGGCCAACATCCCTAGCATCAAAGCTCTGACCACGCTCAATCAGCTCCGATGGATGGGTCACATTGTCCGCATGCCCGATACGCGACTCCCAAAACAAGCGCTCTACTCGGAGCTCTGGCACGGCAAGAGAGCCTCAGGCGGGCAGAGGAAACGCTTGAAGGACACCCTCAAAGCCTCCTTGAAAAAGTGTAACATCCCCACCGACACCTGGGAATCCCTGGCCCAAGACCGCACAAATTGGAGGAGAAGCATCCGGGAAGGCGGCAAACACCTCGAGTCTCTTCGCCGGGAGCAAGCGGAAGCCAAGCGCAGGCAGCGCAAGGAGCGCACGTCAACCCAAGCACCCCACCCACCTGCCCCTCAACCACTGTCTGCCCCACCTGTGACAGAGACTGTAGGTCCCGCATTGGACTCATCAGTCACCTGTGAACTCATTTTTAATGTGGAAGCAAGTCATCCTTGGTTTCGAGGGACTGCCTAAGAAGAAGAAGGGATGCAGCGGCAGAATGGACGGAGGGCTAGGAGCATAGGCGCAGCATTGAAAAGGCGATATGGCTCGTCTGTCTACAAAGACAAGTCCAACTGCTAGATAAGCAGGTTGCTAAGTTAGAGGCAGAGCTCAGGAAGTCCGAGGCACAGTCAGACGCAAGGGCTGTAGTAGGGAGCAGGTTATGCACGGAGCTAAGGGATGAGAAGCAGGGAAGAATAAGCCAGGAGGAAACCTTCCATAACCATAAGGAGTTCCTGCAATGCCAGGTAACTGAGGCAAAGGGGAATGAGAGGGTGGTTAGGGAGGAGAACGCTCACTTGTCGAGTGAGGTAAAGAGTGGGAGAGCAGTTGAAGGATATTCAGGTGGCATACAGAGTCGCCAGCGCTGGAGGGTTTGATAAGGGTAATCATGGTCCTTGCCGGGAGCAGACCCGGAATTTGACCGATGCTCTATCTAAGGCCAAAGGGATGGTCTGCTTGGTAGCTCTGGGAGTGGCCCGGGTAGATGAGGCTGAGCAGGAGGGAGATAAGGAGGACTGTGAGGCAGAGGAGGATGCTCGACCACCGCCCGAAGTGCCGGGACCAGGACCCATGTGCCCTGTCCGGCAGCGGAAATACGGTGCGCCCGTAGACGGGCCACTGCAGAGTGACTTCGTGGTCCCGTTTACGACCCTCCGGCTGCAGGCAATGGTCTCTAACCTGACCAAACTGACCAGCACAGGGGACCCATCCGCCCATTTTACGGATGTGGAGCAGGTGGGGGGAGATCAATAATTGTAACGAAACTGAGACAACCAAATTACTTTTATTTTCCCTGGATAGTAGGTTGTACCAGACACCCTCAGTGGGTAGCAAGAGGGGGCAGGGTACGTTAGAGGGGATAAAGGATGACATCCTAGAGGCTATGGGCCTCAATAATGGAAGTCCCTTCTCCCGAGTGGAAAGGACACTGCAGTCAGCTGGGGAGGCACCGCAGGCTTTCGCAGACAGGCTTTGGCCCGTCTACCGGAGTGCCTGTGTGGGGGTGCCCGACCGGGCGCAGCTGCAGGGGGAGCCTAGGGCTCATTGGCTGAGGACCCTGGTGGCGAACAGCCTGCCGAGGATCAAGGCCAAAGCAGAGGGGTGGTTCGATTCCAGGGACCCCAGACCACAGAAGAGAGTGTGATCCGGCAGTTAACTCTCTCTTTTAAGAATGGTAGGGGTGAGGATGACAAACCAAAGGGCAGAGTACACGAGTTAAAGCCTAGTGGAGGCAACGTTAGAAGAGAGTGGCGCCAGGAAGGGGGTAGCTCAGAGAAGAAGCAGGGTTGTTATGGGTGCGGGAGTAAAGGGCACTGGAGGAAAGACTGCCCAGTCTCTGACAAAAGGAGCGGGAAAGGGGATCCTCCAGCGCCAGTGCAGAAAGCCGCAGCTGTGGCAGGAAGCAGCACTGATCCGTTTGCGGTATTAGTGGCTGCTCTCCACGCAGTCTTTCCGGCAGGGCAGGGTAGGGTGGACGCGGCAGCGGGCAGCGTACTCCCATCCGCCCCGAATAATCCCGACCCATGACTAGGGGCTTCTCAGCCCATTTACCTGTGCCCACTAAGTTATGATGCTTGGAAGAGACTCTGCATGAAGATGGGGGTGGAGAAGGTGCAAGGGATCTATCTGCTGGACACTGGAGCTTCAAGCACCATTGTCTATGCGGATAACACGACCACATTCCCTCTATCGAGCGGGGTCCCATATAACTTAGTAGGGTTCACCGGGAACGAACAGGCTGGGTCTTTCTCCATCCCGCTAGCCATCGATCTGGGCGCACTCCATATGGAGTGGAAATGTGTCCTGATGTGGTGGGAGCGGGAGGGAATAGGCATTTTGGGGGCAGACTTCATACTGGCCCACAAGATATTGGTGGATTTCCGGAATCACTGTCTTTGGGGGGCAGTATGCACGGGAAAGGAGAAGGAGGTGGTAGTTATACCAGGGAAGCAAGGCAAGGGAACCGTGTGTACGATGAAGCCCAAGGGTAGTTATGACCTTGAACTTTTAGTCACTTCTACCCCGGCGGAGTACATAGTGGATGTGCGAGCCAACCTCGCGGCATTCACTACACACAAGCACGACTGTGGGAGGGTAATAGGGCTGGAGGTCAGAGTAGAAGGAGACCCCATGGCCCGACCACAGAAACAGTATAACTTCCCCAGAGAGGCAGAGGTGGATTTAGAGACAGCATTGGGATCACTGGTTGAGCAGGGTGTGTTGAGACCCATAGCAACTCATGAGAACTCTCTGATTTGGCCGGTTAGGAAACCGGACAATTCGTGGAGAGCCACTGTGGACTATCGGGTTCTTAACAAGAACATCCCAGCCTGTGCCCCCACTGTTGCAGCCGTAGCCGACCTGATCGGCAGTATCCCAGCATCTGTGAAAACATTCATGGTGCTGGACATTTACATAGAAACATAGAAGATAGGAGCAGGAGTAGGCCATTTGGCCCCTCGAGCCTGCTCCGCCATTCAATGAGATCATGGCTGATCATCCAAATTCAGTACCCTGTCCCTGCCTTCTCTCCATATCCCTTGATCCCTTTAGCCTTAAGAAATATATCCAACTCCTTCTTGAATATATTTAATGAATTGGCCTCTACTGCCTTCTTTGGCAGAGAATTCCACAGGTTCACCACTCTCTGGGTGAAGAAATTCCTCCTCATCTCAGTCCTAAATGACTTACCCCTTATCCTTAGACTGTGACCCCTGGTTCTGGACTCCCCGACCATTGGGAACATCCTTCCAGCATCTAGTCTGTCTAGTCCTGTTAGAATTTTATAACTTTCGATGAGATCCCCTCTCATTCTTCTAAACTCCAGCGAGTACAAGCCCAATCGACCCAATCTCTCCTCATACGTCATTCCTGCCATCCCAGGTATCAGCCTGGTGAATCTTCGCTGCACTCCTTCCATGGCAAGAACATCCTTCCTCAGATAAGGCGACCAAAACTGCACACAATACTCAAGATGTGGTCTCACCAAGGCCCTGTACAACTGCAGCAAGACATCCTTGTTCCTGTACTCAATCCCTCTCGCTACGAAGGCCAACATACCATTTGCCTTCTTAACCGCCTGCTGTACCTGCATGCTTACTTTCAGCGACTGGTGCACAAGGACGCCCAGGTCTCGTTGCACTTCCCCTTCTCCCAATCTATTGCCATTCAGATAATAATCTGCCTTCCTGTTTTTGACACCAAAGTGGATAACCTCGCATTTATCCACGTTATATTGCATCTGCCATGCTTCTGCCCAATCACCCAACCTGTCCAAATCATACTGGAGTTTCTCGGCATCCTCCTCACAGCACACACGCCCACCCAGCTTTGTGTCGTCTGCAAACTTGGAGATATTACATCTAGTTCCCTTGTCCAGATCATTAATATATATTGTGAATAGCTGGGGTCCAAGGACCGATCCCTGCGGTACCCCACTAGTCACTGCCAGCCACTCGGAAAAAGAGCCGTTTATTCCAACTCTTTGCTCTTTACTGCCAACCAGTTCTCTATCCAAGTCAATACCTTGCCCCCAATCCCATGTGCCTTAACTTTACACGTTAATCTCTTATGCGGGACCTTATCGAAAGCCTTTTGAAAATCCAAATACACCACATCCACTGGTTCTCCCTTATCTATTTTACCAGTTACATCCTCAAAAAATTCCAGTAGATTAGTCAAGCACGATTTACCTTTTGTAAATCCATGTTGACTTTGTCCGATCCAGTCACTGCTTTCCAAGTGCTCTGCTATTACATCTTTTATAATGGACTCCAGCATTTTCCCCACTACCGATGTCAGGCTTACCGGTCTGTAATTCCCCGTTTTCTCTCTACCACCCTTTTTGAACAGTGGGGTAACATTAGCTACCCACCAATCCATGGGTACTGTTCCAGAGTCTATCGAATTTTGGAAGATGAACAGCAATGCATCTACTATTTCTAGGACCACTTCCTTAAGTACCCTAGGATGTAGATTATCAGGCCCTGGGGATTTATCGGCCCTCAATCCCATCAATTTCTCTAACACCATTTCCCTACAAATACTGATTTCTTTCAGTTCCTCCCTCTCATCAGACCCTATGTTCCCCAACATTTTTGGGAGGTTATTTGTGCCCTCCTTTGTGAAGACAGAACCAAAGTATGTATTTAATTGGTCTGCCATTTCTTTGTTCCCCATTATAAATTACCCTGATTCTGACTGCAAGGGACCTACGTTTGACTTCATCAATCTTTTTCTCTTCACATATCTATAAAAGCTTTTACAATGAAATGGATTCTGGTCTATCCCTCTCAAAAGGGAGGACCAGTATAAGTTCACATTCACTTTCAAGGGTCAGCAGTACACGTGGACCTGCCTTCCCCAAGGGTGTCACAACAGTCCTTCTATTTTCCACCAATGTATGGCCAACTGTTTAAAAGGGTTCAGCAGACCGCAGCAGCTTGTGCAGTACGTGGATGACCTGCTTTTGTTCTCCAACGAGGGGGAGGAGCATGGCCCACTGCTGGCTGAGCTGCTGAGTCTGTTAAAGGAAGCTGGGTTCAAGGTTAATCCCAAGAAAGCACAGATTTGCCAGCAGGAAGTAAAATTCCTCGGGCTGACTATGCGTGCTGGGGAGCGGGCCATCGATGAGGTGAGGAGGAAGATGGTACAGGAGCTACCTGCCCCGACCAAGGTAACGGGGGTAAGATCCTTCCTGGGTCTCACAGGGTACTGCAGGGATTTCATAGAGGACTATGCCGCTATGGCAGCTCCTCTCCTCTGGCTCCTCCACAAGGGAGTGGGCTGGGAGTGGGATGAGGACTGCATGGCAGCGTTTAGTCGTCTGAAGAGAGATCTGCAGACCACACCGGCTTTAGCAGCGATTGATGGGGAAAGGAGTTCTTTTTGGAGGTAGCTGCCACAGGGGACAGTTTGAACGCAGTGCTGCTCCAGGAGCGGCATGGCAAGCTCAGGCCTGTGGTATACTCATCAAGAATCCTCACAGATGTAGAGAGAGGGTACTCCAATTGTGAGAGGCACCTGCTTGCCACACATTGGGCCGTGAGGAGATCACAAATCTTCACGGGGGTGTCCCCGATAACTCTCTTACCCATCATAAGCCCACTCAGATGCTTCTGGATGGAAGGATAAAGGACGGCATGGTGAGCAGTGCACACATTGCTCTCTCAGATGAATTTGAGTGTGAAAGCCCTCTGTGAGCCCAAGCTCGCCGCAAATTTGATCTACCCAGGGGTGGCCCACAAATGTTCTGTTGATGGGGTGTGGGACGTAGACATAGGGTTTCGGGCTGGGATCCATCCCACGGGCTGTGAGATCTATGTAGATGGGTCCAGTACAGTGGTGGATGGGGACTCACTGGATGCGGGATTTCTGACTCAAAGGCAGGCATTGCCAAGGCCATTAAACTCCCGAGTGGCCAGCACTCTGAACTGTCGGCGGTGGTGTATGTGGTTACCCACCCCGAAGAGTTCCCTACACCCTAAATGATTTTCTCGGACAGCATGTTCACTTGCAATTTGTGTACAGAATATTTAGCCATTTGGTCTTGTCGCGGGTTCACATCTGCAGACGGGAAACCCCTAGCAACCAAGCCATTGTTGTGACAGATCATAACATCGATAGGAACCCAGGGGGATTTCTATATCCACAAAGTCAAGGCCCATTCTAAGACAAAACCCCGTGCGGAGGGCAATCAGCAGGCTGACGTGCTGGCCAAAGAGGGTGCTCGAACGGGCACGTTTTGGGATCCATATGGGTCGAGTCAGGTAGCAGCAATCAGAGACAGAGGTGGGACCCAAGGGAGTGCAAGGGTAGCATTGGCCCCGGACCTAAAGATGGTCCAGGCACGGGATCCCGCCCTAAAGACTGTTCTGGAGACGCTGGCTAAGGGAGATAAGGTAGAAGGTCCATACGGAGTGGCAGGTATTACGGTAAAGGAAGGGATGGTTTTCAGAGGGGAACAGTGGGTAGTTCCGCAGCAGCACCGCAGAGAATTCCTTCAGTTGGCCCACGAGGGTCCAGGAGCGGGGCACCCCGGGCCGGAGACCACCTGGCAACGGGTGGAACAGGCAGGGTGGTGGCCGCAACTGAGGGAGGGTGTCCACGACTTCTGCGCGGATTGCTTGGTGTGTGCTGCAAACAACCCTGACCCCCAGAAAAGGAAGGTATCCATGGGACACACTAGGAGAGTGGAGGGACCATGGCAGTCCATACAAGTCGATTATATTGGACCGCTGCCCACCGCACAGGGGGGCTACAAGTACTGCCTGGTCCTGCTGGATGTGTTCTCTAAATGGGTAGAAGCCTTCCCATGCCAAACAGCCACAGCTTTGTGATTCATGTGTAAGGACCCCCAGATCCCTCTGTACCTCAGCATTTTGTAATCTCTCCCCATTTAAATAATAATTTGCTTTTTTATTTTTCCTACCAAAGTGGATAACCTTGCATTTTCCCACATTAAACTCCATCTGCCAGATTTTTGCCCACTCACTTAGCCTATCTATATCCCTTTGGAGATTCTTTGCATCCGCCACACAATTTGCTTTCCCACCTATCTTTGTATCATCAGCAAATTTGGCTACATTACACTCGGTCCCTTCATCCAAGTCTTTAATATAGATTGTAAATAGTTAAGGCCCCAGTACTGATCCCTGTGGCACCCCACTAGTTACCGTTTGCCAACCGGAAAATCACCCGTTTATCCCCAACTAATTTAACATAAATAAATCCCTTATCAGCAAATATTAAACAAATCACACTCTCAATGCACAAGGAACACAGACCCCTACAATACCCTGCAACTAACAGGACACCGTGCTTTTGATATTTACTGGCTGATTTGAGGTGAGGGAAACATTTGTTATGTGACTAGGTACCAGTACAGCGTTTAATCACCTTTGTCCTTTAAACAACATGGAGACGATGAGACAACTAGGGTCCGCACAACTGGGGGTTGAAATCCTGCAGCATGATTTTAGTAACCAGCGGGTTAGCCTGTTTGTATGGAATTCCTCCCTCTGATATTGTAACTGTTTAACACAAACTGGTTACAGACTGTGCTGAAATTGGGGAGAGAGGGACTTCAGACAAACACGTTCAGTGTCCGTACACCAACTCCTCGGAGAGTAATTTCAGGGTGATGTGATGCAACAAGGGGTCACATTGTCTGCCATTTACCTTCTGTAGTTGAGGGTCCAGTGGATGAGGTGGAAACATCTGGACTGCTAGTTGCTGCTGGTGTCTCAGTTGAAGTTGATCCCCCAGTTGATTCCTGTCCAGTTGTCGTGGCTCCTGTTTAATATCAGGTTAGTTGGGTCAGGTTTACACTCGATGGTTTTTCTGTATTAATTGCACTTTGCCTTTCCGTCAGCATGTCCAGTCCTATTACACTGTGCGATCTGATCGAAATGAGTGCTTGTCCTACATCGAAAGGGAAGGGTGTGTCTCGTTCTCCCCTCCAGGACCAAAATCCCAGCTTAGGAGTCTGCCGTCGCTCAGTGGGTAGCACTCTGACCTCTGAGACAGAAGGTTGTGGGTTTATACTGCCATTCCACAGACTGAGGATGCAATCTAGGCTGACACTCCCTAGTACTGAGGGAGTGCTGCAGTCAGGGGTGTTGTAATTCAGATGTGACATCAACATGAGGCTCTGTCTGACCTCGCAGGTGGATGGAAGAGATACTGTGGCACTATGAGTAAAAGAGCAGGGGAGTTCTCTCCAGTGTCCTGGCCAATATTTATCCCCCAACGAGCATCACTGAAACAGTTTATCTGGTCATTTATCTCATTAAGCTTTGAGTAATCCCAGCCCGGGTTAGCCTGTACGTATGGAATTCCTCCCTCTGATATTGTAACTGTTTAACACAAACTGGTTACAGACTGTGCTGAAATAGGGGAGAGAGGGACTTCAGACAAACACGTTCAGTGTCCGTACACCAACTCCTCGGAGAGTAATTTCAGGGCGATGTGATGCAACAATGGGTCACATTGTCTACCATTTACCTTCTGTAGTTGAGGGTCCAGTGGATGAGGTAGAAACATCTGGACTGCTGGTTGCTGCTGGTGTCTCAGTTGAAGTTGATCCCACAGTTGATTCCTGTCCAATTGTCGTGGCTCCTGTTTAATATCAGGTTAGTTGGGTCAGGTTTACACTGAATGGTTTTTCTCTATTTATTTCAATCTGCCTGCCTGTCAGCATCTCCTGTCCTGTTACACTGTGGGATCTGCCTAAAATTAGTGCTTGTCCCAAATCGTGTGACTCTTTCTCCCCTCCAGCATCAAGGTCCCTAATCAGATGTCAGCCGTGCATCAATGGGTAGCACTCTGACCTCTCAGTCAGAAGGCTGTGGGTTCAAGTCCCATTCCACAGCCTGAGGACATAATCTGTGCTGACACTTCCAGTGCAGTATTGAGGTAGTGCTGCACAGTCAGAGGTATTGTCCTTCTGTTTTGACATTAATATGAGGCTCTGTCTGCCCTCTCAGGTGGGTGGAAAAGATGCTGTGGCACTATTAGAAGAGGAGCAGGGGAGTTCTCAGGGTGTCCTGGCTAATATTTATCTCCCAACTGACATGACTGAAACAGCTTATCTAGTCATTTATCTGATTAAGGTTTGTGGGATCTTGCCGTGCGCAAATTGGCCTCTGCCATTTGCCACGTTACAACAGTGACTACACTTCACATTGGCTGCAAATTACTTTGGAACATCCTGAGGTTGTGAAAGGCGCTATATAAATTCAAGATCTTTCTTTCCTTTACCTGATGCTCCACACCCATTTCAGAGACAGGCCTCAACATCAGACTGAGCCCCTTCAGTCTGCCCCTGGACCCAGCCTCACCACACCCACATCTGGGCCACAGCCTGAAACTCTGCCCAGACCTGGAACAGGAGCCTGCAGCACACCTTGGACAGCCCGGGTTAGCCTGTTTGTATGGAATTCCTCCCTCTGATATTGTAACTGTTTAACACAAACTGGTTACAGACTGTGCTGAAATAGGGGAGAGAGGGACTAACAAGCTAAGCCAAACAACCCCAGATTTCAAGGAATTGGATGAACTGTCAAAATTGAGATTAGTCCTGGGAGAAGGAGACAGACCATACCTTGGGGCCAAATATGTAACAACATGTCACAACCTGAGGACTGTTTAAAATTAAGACTGTTTAAAATTAATATTGAACGTACCAAATGAAGTACAAAGACTGTTTAAAATTAATATTGTTTAAAAGTAATATTGTATGTACCCAACAAATGTCAAATCGATTGACACCTACAGAATGTTGGAAAACTGTACCTTTTTGCTATGTAAGCTTTGGCAATATGGTTCTCTGTAAACTTTCATGCCAATAAAGCATTTGAACTGAACTGAACTGAACTGACTTCAGACAAACACGTTCAGTGTCCACACACCAACTCCTCGGAGAGTAATTTCAGGGCGATGTGATGAAACAATGGGTCACATTGTCTGCCATTTACCTTCTGTAGCTGAGGGTCCAGTCGATGAGGTGGAAACATCTGGACTGCTGGTTGCTGCTGGTGTCTCAGTTGAAGTTGATCCCCCAGTTGATTCCTGTCCAGTTGTTGTGGTTCCTGTTTAATATCAGGTTACATGGGCCAGGTTTACACTCGATGTTTATTCATTTCAATCTACCTTCCCGTCAGAATGTCCCGTCCTATTACACTGTCTGATCTGATCGAAATTAGTGTTTGTTCTACATCGAAAGGGAAGGGTGTGACTTGTTCTCCCCGCCAGGATCAAAGTCTCAGCTTAGGACTCTGCCTTCGCTCAGTCTGACCACTGAGTCAGAAGGTGGTGGTTTCAAGTCCCATTCCACAGCCTGAGGATGTAATCTAAGCTGACACACCCAGTGCTGTCCTGAGGCAGTGCTGTACAGTGGGAGGTATGTCATTCAGATGTGACATTAACGTGAGGCCCTGTCTGCCCTCGCAGGTGGATTGAGAAGATGCTGTAGCACTATCAGAAGAGGAGCAGGGGAGGTCTCCCGGGTGTCCAGGCCAATATTTATCTCCCAACTAACATGACTGAAACAGTTAATCTAGTCATTTATCTCATTAAGCTTTGTGGGATCTTGCCGTGTGCAAGTTGGCGTCTGCCATTTCCACATTACAACAGCGACCACACTTCACATTGGCTGTGAATTACTTTGGGATCCTGAGGTTGTGAAAGGTGCTATATAAATTCAAGATCTTTCTTTCCTTTACCTGATGCTCCACACCCATTTCAGAGACAGGCCTCAATGTCAGACTGAGCCCCGACAGTCTGCCCCCGGACCCTGCCTCAGCACACCCACATCTGGGCCACAGCCTGAAACTCTGCCCAGTCCTGGAACAGGAGCCTGCAGCACACCTTGGACAGCCCGGGTTAGACTGTTTGTATGGAAATTCTCCCTCTGATATTGTAACTGTTTAACACAAACTGGTTACAGACTGTGCTGAAATAGGGGAGAGAGGGGCTTCAGACAAACACGTTCAGTGTCCGTACACCAAATCCTCGGAGAGCAATTTCAGGGCGATGTGATGAAACATGGGTCACATTGTCTGCCATTTACCTTCTGTAGTTGAGGGTCCAGTGGATGATGTGGAAACATCTGGACTGCTGGTTGCTGCTGGTGTCTCAGTTGAAGTTGATCCCCCAGTTGATTCCTGTCCAGTTGTCGTGTCTCCTGTTTAATATCAGGTTACATGGGTCAGATTTACACTCGATATTTATTCATTTCAATCTACCTTCCCGTCAGAATGTCCCGTCCTATTACATTGTGTGATCTGCTCAAAATTAGATTCAAATTAGGATTTGACCTTTGCTCAGTGCGTAGCACTCTGACCTGAGTTAGAAGGTCGTGGTTTCAAGTCCCATTCCACAGACTGAGGATGTAATCTAAGCTGACACTCCCAGTGCTGTCCTGAGGCAGTGCTGTACAGTGGGAGGTATGTCATTCAGATGTGATATTAACATGATGACTAAAACAGTTAATCTAGTCATTTATCTCATTAAGCTTTGTGGGATCTTGCCGTGCGCAAAAGTTCTACTGCCATTTCCGCATTACAACAGTGACTACACTTCACATTGGCTGTGAATTACTTTGGGACATCCTGAGGCGGTGGAAAGGCGCTACATAAATTCAAGATCTGTGGCAGAGCCACTGAGGGACTCTGAGCAACTGTATATAATTCCCTTTAACGATGTTTCGTTCCAACCTAAGCCTGTACCAGTCTGTTAGTGATTTCTGTGTTTGTACATATTGTTTGCATGTACGGGGCACGGTCCCTTTAAGACCGCAGCAAAGCGCGGGTAAACGCGATGACATCATGCCGCTAATCACGTGACCACCCAAGCGCAGGAGAAACGTGATGACCTCATGACGCCATCCACGGGACCGCTATGCAGTCCTCGTGGAGCCTCCGAACAGCAAAGACCTGTTTTCATGGTTCTCCTGTATCGATCTCTACAAACTGTTTAAACTCGTTAGTTTTGCATTAAAACTTGTTTCTTTGATCGCCTGAGTCGACCTCAGTTCTAAGATAGGAATTAGGCAATTCCTACTGATCTTTCTTTCCTTTTTCTGATGCTCAAGCACATTTCAGAGACAGGCCTCAAAGTCAGACTGAGCCCTGACAGTCTACCCACAGACCCAGCCTCACCACACCCACATCTGGGCCACAGCCTGAAACTCTGGCCAGACCTGGAACAGGAGCCTGCAGCACACCTTGGACAGCCCGGGTTAGCCTGTTTGTATGGAATTCCTCCCTCTGATATTGTAACTGTTTAACACAAACTGGTTACAGACTGTGCTGAAATAGGGGAGAGAGGGACTTCAGACAAACACGTTCAGTGCCCGTACACCAACTCCTCGGAGAGTAATTTCAGGGCGATGTGATGAAACAATGGGTCACATTGTCTCCCATTTACCTTCTGTAGTTGAGGGTCCAGTGGATGAGGTGGAAACATCTGGACTGCTGGTTGCTGCTGGTGTCTCAGTTGAAGTTGATCCCACAGTTGATTCCTGTCCAGTTGTCGTGGCTCCTGTTTAATATCAGGTTACATGGGTCAGGTTTACACTCGATATTTATTCATTTCAATCTACCTTCCCGTCAGAATATCCCGTCCTATTACATTGTGTGATCTGCTCAAAAGTAGATTCAAATTAGGAGTCTACCTTCGCTCAGTGCGCAGCACTCTGACCTCTGAGTTAGAAGGTCGTGGTTTCAAGTCCCAGTCCACAGACTGAGGATGTAATCTAAGCTGACACTCCCAGTGCTGTCCTGAGGCAGTGCTGTGCAGTGGGAGGTATGTCATTCAGATGTGACATTAACGTGAGGCCCTGTCTGCCATCGCAGGTGGATTGAGAAGATCCTGTGGCACTATCGGAAGAGGAGCAGGGGACTTCTCCCGGGTGTCCTGGCTAATATTTATCTCCCAACTAACATCATTAAAACAGGTTATCTGGACATTTATGTCTTTGCTGTTTGAGTGATCTTGCTGTGCGCAAATTTGCAGCTGGCATTTGCCACATTACATCACTGTCTTCACTTGTCATAGGCTGCAAAATATTTTGGGATATCCTGAGGTTGTGAAAGACGCTATATAAATGCAAATATCTTTCTTTCTTTTTCCTGATGATCTACACATACTTCAGAGACAGGCATCAACATCAGACTGAGCCCCGACAGTCTGCTCCCAGACCCAGCCTCACTACACGCACTGTAGGGGTTCGCAAAATCCCCTAAATCCCTGAAGATCGGAAAATATAGGTCCACATCGTGGACGAAGAATTATGTGATTTAAATTGCCTCTGGTTTGAGCAATGTTTTTTTAAAACATACTCAGAACCGCGAAAGGCTGCGTTGAGCTGGGCGGCGCATGGACAACACCGGAATCAAGGAACTTCATGGAAAAATTCGCACACGTTAAGACAGTACATTTTATTAAAAATCGTACTTTTGAGTTTTAAACTGTGTATATTGTAAAGAGGTTTGAAAATGGCCGATATAAAAGCATGGCCAAAAGACAAAAGCAGCTCGCAGCTCGAAATGTCTGTGTAAGTGGGAGGATCAAGCAGTGGCAATCAGACCTGTCAATCAAACCAGGGAGTTTCCCTTCTACAGAGGCAAGGTTAGTTTACACGAGCAGCAGGATGTTGACACAAGGGATTAAACCACTTTAGTCTGACCGCAGAATAATCAGTTTCTGTTTACACAGAAATCCAGCCCCATTCAAACCTCTTACACACAATGAGGCACATTGAAACTCCGGAAAAGGACTTTTGAAAGAGAACAGTTTGGATTGAATGGGTTTTTGAATCACCCATTACTGAACAATAGGGCAGTTGGATTCCCTTTTGTTTTAGCCCAGGTGAACTCCGGATGTGGGCGGGTACACTTCGGCCCCAGAAGGTAGACACATTCAAACCATTCCAACCACTTTGAATCAGCCAATCACAGCCGTTCTCTTGTGTATTCGAACTTTGGGTGTGAATTTTGCACACATACCCTTTCAGTGCCAAACAGCAGGAGTTGGCAGGATATAAAGGTAGCTCCTGAGAAGCTATCTCTCTCTTATTTCCTTGGACCACAGGTGAGCAGGTTTCTGACTCCTCAGCAAGGGAGCCTAGTAAGGAGGTAGGGGGTGGTAATTTAGGGGAAATTGCTAAGATTGTTTAATTAACATTGTAGCCACTTATCCCTCCTTTTTGCCATCTGCCTTCCCCCATTTAAGCAACTTTACTGTAATTACTGTGTTCGTGTGGTATAGTTTAAAATTTGATTATAGTTTCTTTAGTTAATAAAATTTGACTTTCTCACATCCAGATCAGTTGTCCGTTTTTAATATATCATTAATTATAAGTTCCTCCAGTCAGAACTGGAAGGTGGGGTTAGCGATTCGAAACCGCTGTTTGGAAATTGGTTTACAGTGTAGCAGCAAAAGGCTGCCTGACCAGGTGACTTACCGTAAACCAGGTAAAAGACTGGAATTGGTCAGAGTGCAGGCAAAGGCTGCTGACCAGGTAAATTGCCGTAGACCCCGAAAAAGATGCCCCCCTACAGCACATCTGGGCCTCAGCCTGAAACTCTGCCCAGACCTGGAACAGGAGCCTGCAGCACACCTTGGACAGCCCGGGTTAGCCTGTTTGTATGGAATTCCTCCCTCTGATATTGTAACTGTTTAACACAAACTGGTTACAGACTGTACTGAAATAGGGAGAGAGGGACTTCAGACAAACACGTTAAATGTCCGTACACCAACTACTCGGAGAGTAATTTCAGGGCGATGTGATGAAACAATGGGTCACATTGTCTGCCATTTACCTCCTGTAGTTGAGGGTCCAGTGGATGAGGTGGAAACATCTGGACTGCTGGTTGCTGCTGGTGCCTCAGTTGAAGTTGACCCCCCAATTGATTCCTGTCCAGTTGTCGCGGCTCCTGTTTAATATCAGGTTACATGGGTCAGGTTTACACTCGATATTTATTCATTTCAATCTACCTTCCCGTCAGAATGTCCCGTCCTATTACATTGTGTGATCTGCTCAAAATTAGATGCAAATTAGGAGTCTACCTTCGCTCAGTGCGTAGCACTCTGACCTGAGTTAGAATATCGTGGTTTCAAGTCCCATTCCACAGACTGAGGATGTAATCTAAGCTGACACTCCCAGTGCTGTCCTGAGGCAGTGCTGTACAGTGGGAGGTATGTCATTCAGATGTGACATTAACGTGAGGCCCTGTCTGCCCTCGCAGGTGGATTGAGAAGATCCTGTGGCACCATCAGAAGAGGAGCAGGGGACTTCTCCCGGGTGTCCTGGCCAACATTTATCTCCCAACTAACATGACTGATACAGTTTATCTCATCATTTATCTCATTAAGCTTTGTGGGATCTTGCCGTGCGCAAAGGTTCCACTGCCATTTCCGCATTACAACAGTGACTACACTTCACATTGGCTGTGAATTACTTTGGGACATCCTGAGGTTGTGAAAGGTGCTATATAAATTCAAGATCTTTCTTTCCTTTATCTGATGCTCCACACCCATTTCAGAGACAGGCCTCAACGTCAGGCTGAGCCCCTACAGTCTGCCCCCTGACCCAGCCTCAGCACACCCACATCTCGGCCACATCCTGAAACTCTGCCCAGTCCTGGAACAGGAGCCTGCAGCACACCTTGGACAGCCCAGGTTAGCCTGTTTGTATGGAATTCCTCCCTCTGATATTGTAACTGTTTAACACAAACTGGTTACAGACTGTGCTGAAATAGGGAGAGAGGGACTTCAGACAAACACGTTCAGTGTCCGTACACCAACTCCTCAGAGAAACATTTCAGGGCGATGTGATGCAACAATGGGTCAGATTGTCTGCCATTTACCTTCTGTAGTTGAGGGTCCAGTGGATGAGGTGGAAACATCTGGACTGCTGGTTGCTGCTGGTGTCTCAGTTGAAGTTGATTCCCCAGTTGATTCCTGTGCAGTTGTCATGGCTCCTGTTTAATATCAGGTTACATGGGTCAGGTTTACACTCGATATTTATTCATTTCAATCTACCTTCCCGTCAGAATGTTCCGTCCTATTACATTGTGTGATCTGCTCAAAATTAGATTCAAATTAGGAGTCTACCTTGGCTCAGTGCGTAGCACTCTGACTTCTGAGTCAGAAGGACGTGGTTTCAAGTCCCATTCCACAGACTGAGGATGTAATCTAAGCTGACACTCCCAGTGCTGTCCTGAGGCAGTGCTGTACAGTGGGAGGTATGTCATTCAGATGTGACATTAACGTGAGGCCCTGTCTGCCCTCGCAGGTGGATTGAGAAGATCCTGTCGCACTATCAGAAGAGGAGCAGGGGAGGTCTCCCGGGTGTCCAGGCCAACATTTATCCCCCAACTAACATGACTGATACAGTTTATCTCGTCATTTATCTCATTAAGCTTTGTGGGATCTTGCCGTGCGCAAAAGTTCTACTGCCATTTCCGCATTACAACAGTGACTACACTTCACATTGGCTGTGAATTACTTTGGGACATCCTGAGGTTGTGGAAAGGCGCTACATAAATTCAAGATCTGTGGCAGAGCCACTGAGGGACTCTGAGCAACTGTATATAATTCCCTTTAACGATGTTTCGCTCCAACCTAAGCCTGTACCAGTCTGTTAGTGATTTCTGTGTTTGTACATACTGTTTGCATGTACGGGGCGCGGTCCCTTTAAGACCACAGCAAAGCACGGGTAAACGCGATGACGTCATGCCGCTAATCACATGACCACCCAAGCGCGAGAGAAACGTGATGACGTCATGACACCATCCACGGGACCGCCCTGGCAGTCCTCGTGGAGCCTGCAACCACCAAAGACCTGTTTTCGTGGTTCTCCTGTATCGATCTCCACAAACTGTTTAAACTCGTTAGTTTTGCATTAAAACTTGTTTGTTTGATCGCCTGAGTCGACCTCAGTTCTTAGATAGGAATTAGGCAATTCCTACAGATCTTTCTTTCCTTTTTCTGATGCTCAAGCACATTTCAGAGACAGGCCTCAAAGTCAGACTGAGCCCTGACTGTCTACCCCTGGACCCAGCCGCACCACACCCACATCTGGGCCACAGCCTGAAACTCTGCCCAGGCCTGGAACAGGAGCCTGCAGCACACCTTGGACAGCCCGGGTTAGCCTGTTTGTATGGAATTCCTCCCTCTGATATTGTAACTGTTTAACACAAACTGGTTACAGACTGTGCTGAAATAGGGGAGAGAGGGACTTCAGACAAACACGTTCAGTGTCCGTACACCAACTCCTCGGAGAGTAATTTCAGGGCGATGTGATGAAACAATGGGTCACATTGTCTGCCATTTACCTTCTGTAGTTGAGGGTCCAGTGGATGAGGTGGAAACATCTGGACTGCTGGTTGCTGCTGATGTCTCAGTTGAAGTTGATCCCCCAGTTGATTCCTGTCCAGTTGTCGTGGCTCCTGTTTAATATCAGGTTACATGGGTCAGGTTTACACTCGATATTTATTCATTTCAATCTACCTTCCCATCAGAATGTCCCGTCCTATTACACTGTGTGATCTGCTCAAAATTAGATTCAAATTAGGAGTCTACCTTCGCTCAGTGCGTAGCACTCTGACCTGAGTTAGAAGGTCATGGTTTCAAGTCCCATTCCACAGACTGAGGATGTAATCTAAGCTGACACTCCCAGTGCTGTCCTGAGGCAGTGCTGTACAGTGGGAGGTATGTCATTCAGATGTGACATTAGCATTGTAGTGTATGTGCCTTTAAGACAGAACTACTTTTACAGCTCCTGTATACTGTAGTACCGTCAGTGACCACACTTGTATATAAGCTTTGCGCATGCCTCTGTACCCCCAGTCTTGAGACTACCCTCCTCCAGTAAATACCTGTTTATTGTTAAAGTTACAGCATCCGTGTGGTTATTGAATAACAGCATAACCTCAGAATCATGGATCTAACAGTGGCGACGAGTGTCGATTCAAATCTACCTGCAACTAAAAAAAAAAAAGTCGAGGCCAGGCACACGGGCATCAACCACGAGCAACCGCCCAGTTGTCAGGCAGAGAGTGAACATCACAGGGGAGGCTGTGGAGAGCCGGGCTTGGTTCCCCAGCCACGACGATCAGCAAGAGACTGACGACAGGTCCAGTGCAGACCCTTCCCAGGCAGCGGCGGCTGGAGCCGACCGACGGCGGAGAGAAAGCCGAGCAGCGTCAACGGGGTAAGACAGAGGGTGAAGCGCACAGGGCGCAGCCGGGGGTTGAAAACCGAGCGGCGTCGAGAAAAAAAAAAACAAAAAACAAACAAACCGGAGAAAGAGAGGGTAAAGCAACAGCCGGGTTCAAGACCGAGCGGCGTCGAGACAAAAATAAATAAAAAGAAGAACGCGTAGAGCACAGCCAGAGCTCACGGGCTGAACAGGGTCTGCAGGGAGAAGAAGGGAGAGCGCAGGAGACGCCATTGAGCCGCGGAGAAGAAGGAAGAGCGCGGGAGACGCCATTTTTAGAAGCCGCAGCGGAGAAGAAGGGCGAGCGCGGGAAGGAAGGAAAGCACGGGAGACGCCATTTTGTGCCAGCGGAGAAGAAGGGGAAGCGCGGGAGATGCCATTTTTGACAGTTAAATCACACCCAGGGATGCCGAAGAGTGGCAGTATCTCTACGTTCGACAATGAAGTCGAAGATTGGGTGACATATGTGGAACGTATTGAGGTGTACTGCAGGGTGAATGAAGTGCCAGATGCTAGTAAAGCACCGGTTTTGTTAAATTCCATGGGTGCAAAAACTTATGGGTTACTGTGAAATCTAATAACCCCAGAGAAGCCGGTGAACAAGAATTTCGAAAGCATAGTAGAAATCCTACAGGACCACTTAAACCCCACACCGCTGCTGATAGCAGAACGATTTAAGTTTCATAAAAGGAACCAACACAAAGATGAAAGCAATGCTGAGTACCTAACGGAACTGCGCAAGCTATCGAAACACTGCCAGTTTGGAACGGGACTAGCAGATACGTTAAGGGACAAGTTTGTGTGTGGGTTACAAAGTGAAGGAACCCAGAAACGGCTTCTATCAGAAAAGGATCTTACGCTGGACAAGGCTTTCAGTATGGCAGTATCACACGAAGTAGCCGCAAGGGGCGCTGCAGAGATACAACGGAGACCGCAAGAATATGGCACCAATGAAATGTCCTATGGAACAGGGAAGTGCTATCGCTGCGGCAGAACAACACATGACCAGAAGGATTGTTGGTTCAAGGACCAAGTGTGTAGACAGTGTGGAAAAGCAGGACACATAGCAAGAGTCTGCAGGTCTGGGAAGAAAACCAACAGTAAGAAATCTCCACAGGAGAAGTACAAAAAGGTACACCAGGTGATGGACAGTAGTTCAGATGAACAGAAAAGTGACACAGACTCTGGAAGCAAGGAGCTGGGTTGTCTGAAACTACATAAGGTAACCAAAATGGAGGATCACCAGACTATCTGGGTTACACTCAAGATAGACGGAGTCCAAGTGAAAATGGAATTGGACACAGGATCAGCCCTCACAGTCATAAACCAAAGGGACTACAAGCGGCTATTTTCACATATACCCTTGAAAGCTACAGAGATTGTCTTGAAGACGTATACGGGGCAAAATGTCTACCCCAAAGGAAAAATAAGGGTGAAAGTGATATATAAAGGCCAGGAAATACCTAAAATGGATATATATGTATTGCCAGATGGAGGACCACCACTGCTAGGAAGTGAATGGATCCGGAAGATACAATTAGATTGGCATTCCATACAGGCACTGAAGGTTGAGGCCAAAAAGGATGATGACGTCACACCTGGACGACTGTCAAAAATGCTAACTGACACAAAAGAAGTGTTCCAGGAGGGACTAGGAACACTAAAAGGCATAACAGCAACGATTAAAATAGAGGAAAATGCAAGCCCAAAGTTTCTTAAGGCCAGACCAGTGCCTTATGCGATCAGACCAGCTGTTGAAGCAGAGCTGGAAGGGTTGGAACGTTCAGGAGTATTGTCCAAAGTGGACTGGAGCGAGTGGGCTACACCCATCATTCCTGTAATGAAGAGGTCGTTGAGTAATACGCCTGGGGAACCAAAGAAGGTCCGCATCTGTGGGGATTTTAAGGTGGCAGTGAACCCAGTCCTTCACACGGTACAATATCCGCTTCCACGAATTGAGGATATTTTCGCCTCGCTATCTGGAGTTAAACGCTTCACCAAAATTGATCTAGCCCAGGCGTACTTGCAAATGGAGGTAGAAGAAGCTTCGAAACAATACCTTACGATTAACACTCATAAAGGTCTCTATCAATACAACCGGCTGGTGTTCGGAGTAGCCTCATCTCCGGCTATCTGGCAAAGGGCAATGGATCAGGTCCTGCAAGGGATTCCAGGGACCCAGTGTGGTTTGGACGACATCTTGGTCACGGGCGAAAATGACAGTGACCACCTCGCCAACTTGGAGAAGGTGCTCACCAGATTAAAGGAGTATGGGCTACGAGCTAATCGCCACAAGTGCGAGTTTTTCCAGAAACAGATCTCGTATTGTGGCCACGTCATTGATGAAGAGGGGTTACATAAGTCCCCTGAAAAGATTGAGGCAGTAGTCAAGGCTCCAGCACCAGAAAATGTGTCACAACTGAGGTCGTTCCTCGGGCTGGTAAACTACTACCACAGGTTCTTACCAAATTTGTCCATGGTATTACACCCACTGAACACCCTACTGCAAACAGGGGTACCATGGAAGTGGGATGACGAACGTAGACGAGCTTTCCAGAAGTGTAAAGAATTGATCACATCAAAAGAGGTGTTGGCCCATTTCAACCCAGCACTACCAATTCGTTTGGCATGTGATGCATCACCCTATGGTATTGGAGCGGTGCTGTCGCACAAATTCCCAGACAGGTTGGAGAGGCCAGTAGCCTTTGCGTCTCGGTCACTAACCTCAGCCGAGCGCAACTACGCCCAGATTGATAGGGAAGCCCTCAGCCTAGTATGGGGAGTAAAAAAATTCAACCACTATCTGCATGGGCAGAAGTTCACCTTGCTGACTGACCACCAACAACTTGTCTCCATCTTTAATCCTAAGAAGGGCGTTCCAGTGATGACTGCACAACGGTTACAAAGATGGTCCCTGTTTCTAGGGGCGAATCAATATGAAATAGAAAATAAAGGCACGAAACAGCATGGGAACGCTGATGGGCTATCGCGCCTGCCACTGCCTACTGTGGAGGAAGCACCAGCAGTGGACCCTATCGAGATATTTTATTCGTCAATAATTGAACGATTGCCAGTAACGAACGCGGATATAGAGAAGGAGACCCGCAATGATCCGACGCTGTCTCGGGTATATATTTTGACGGTGAGGGGATGGCCAACACATGGCGACTCACTGTTGCCAGCATTCTCATCCAGAAGAGAACAGCTGTCAGTATGCCAGGGGACAGTGATGTGTGGATCCAGAGTGGTGATTCCACCCAAGTTAAGGGAGAGAGTGCTAAATGAGCTACATGAAGGTCATCTGGGGGGAGTGAAAATGAAAAGCCTTGCTAGGGCTTATGTGTGGTGGCCGGGAATCGATCAACAAATCGAAGACCTAACTAAGAGCTGCTTAGGATGCCAGAAGGTCCAAAATGCACCACCACATGCCCCTCTACACCCATGGGAGTGGCCCTCCTCTCCATGGCAACGGGTGCATATTGATTTCGCTGGTCCATTCATGGACTCAATGTTCTTAATAGCAGTGGATGCTCATTCAAAGTGGCCTGAGGTGATAAAAATGTCTTCAACCACTACTGAGAAAACGATTGCAGTCCTACGGACCATATTTGCCAGAAACGGTTTGCCAGAGCAGATTTGCTCTGATAATGGACCACAGTTTGTGTCCGAAGAGTTTCAAAAATTTATGAGAAGGAATGGGGTAAGGCATTACACATCTGCCCCGTATCATCCAGCCACAAATGGATTGGCTGAGAGGTTCGTACAAACCTTTAAGAAGGCGATAAAGGCCATGTGCGATGATGAAATTCCACTACAGCATAAGATGGACAATTTCTTATTAGCCTACCGAAACGCGACACATGCAGTTACCAACCAGACCCCGGCCAGGATGTTCTTTAACCGAAGGTTGAGATCTCGTCTGGACTTGCTCAGACCAAATGTGCGAAGAAATGTTGAGGACAAACAATTCCAGCACATCAATGAGAAGCCGACAAGGAGCTTCAATGTAGGACAACCAGTCTTGGCCCGTGACTATCAAACAGAGAAATGGCAACCCAGAACGATATGCACAAGGCAGGGGCCATTAATGTACACAGTGGATGTCGGGGAGAACATTGTGAGACGCCACGTCGACCAGATCTTAGCGTCACAGGAACGCGTCAACCCCATGTCTCGAGTACCTGGGGATGAACCCGATATACCGGTAGCATCTACCTCAGAACCAGTAGCAGTGGAACCCGATTAACTACCCGATGAAAAGGGGTCAGAATCGCCTCTGCACCAAGAATAAGAACCTCAGGAAAGGCGCTATCCCGAAAGGGTCAGGAAGCCGCCCCAAAGACTGAATCTATAAATGGACTATTGTTGTTTAATGTACATGTTAAAGTGTTAATTGTTATTTGAATATTAGGGGTACTACTAATCTAAAAGGGGAGGAATTGTAGTGTATGTGCCTTTAAGACAGAACTACTTTTACAGCTCCTGTATACTGTAGTACCGTCAGTGACCACACCTGTATATAAGCTTTGCGCATGCCTCTGTAGCCCCAGTCTTGAGACTACCCTCCTCCAGTAAATACCTGTTTATTGTTAAGTTACAGCATCCGTGTGGTTATTAAATAACAGCATACCCTCAGAATCACAGATCTAACAAGCGTGAGGCCCTGTCTGCCCTCACAGCTGGATTGAGAAGATGCTGTGGCACTATCAGAAGACGAGCAGGGGAGGTCTCCCGGGTGTCCTGGCCTATATTTATCCCCCAACTAACATGACTGATACAGTTTACCTAGTCATTTATCTCATTAACGTTTGTGTGATCTTGCCGTGCGCAAATTGGCCTCTGCCATTTGCCACATTACAACAGCGTCTACACTTCACATTGGCTGGAAATTACTTTGGGATCCTGAGTTTGCGAAAGGCGCTCTATAAATTCAAGATCTTTCTTTCCTTTATCTGATGCTCCACACCCATTTCAGGGACAGGCCTCAACATCAGACTGAGCCCCTTACGTCTGCCCCCGGACCCAGCCTCAGCACACCCACATCTGGGCCACAGCCTGAAACTCTGCCCCGACCTGGAACAGGAGCCCGCAGTGTGGTGTATGTAACCTGTTCCACCTTAAGAGAACTTAAGCCTGGTCCACCTGAAGAAAGGTACTACTTTCTTTGGCTGCTGTATACGTAATACCGGTGGTGACCACACCGGTATATAAGCACAGTGTAATAATATTGTATTCAGTACAGACCGACCTCCAACCAGTAAAGACCTGTTGAATTTACTCTTGTGGTCTGTGTAGTAATTCTCACTATAACACACAGACTTAACACGCAGCACACCTTGGACAGCCCGGGTTAGCCTGTTTGTATGGAATTCCTCCCTCTGATATTGTAATTGTTTAACACAAACTGGTTACAGACTGTGCTGAAATAGGGGAGAGAGGGACTTCAGACAAACACGTTCAGTGTCCGTACACCAACTCCTCGGAGAGTAATTTCAGGCCGATGTGATGAAACAATGGGTCACATTGTCTACCATTTACCTTCTGTAGTTGAGGGTCCAGTGGATGAGGTGGAAACATCTGGACTGCTGGTTGCTGCTGGTGTCTCAGTTGAAGTTGATCCCACAGTTGATTCCTGTCCAGTTGTCGTGGCGTCTGTTAATATCAGGTTAGTTGGGTTAAGCTTACACCCAATGGTTTTACTGTTATCCTTTCAATCTGCCTTCCCGTCAGAATGTCCCGTCCTATTACATTGTGTGATCTGCTCAAAATTAGATTCAAATTAGGAGTCTACCTTCGCTCAGTGCGTAGCACTCTGACCTCTGAGTTAGAAGGTCGTGGTTTCAAGTCCCAGTCCACAGACTGAGGATGTAATCTAAGCTGACACTCCCAGTGCTGTCCTGAGGCAGTGCTGTACAGTGGGAGGTATGTCATTCAGATGTGACATTAACATGAGGCCCTGTCTGCCCTCGCAGGTGGATTGGGAAGATCCTGTGGCACTATCAGAAGAGGAGCAGGGGACTTCTCCCGGGTGTCCTGGCTAATATTTATCTCGCAACCAACATCATTAAAACAGGTTATCTGGACATTTATGTCTTTGCTGTTTGAGTGGTTTTGCCGTGCGCAAATTTGCAGCTGGCATTTGCCACATTACATCATTGACTTCACTTGTCATAGGCTGCGAAATATTTTGGGATGTCCTGAGGTTGTGAAAGACGCTATATAAATGCAAATATCTTTCTTTCTTTTTACTGATGATCTACACACATTTCAGAGACAGGCCTCAACATCAGACTGTACCCCGGACAGTCTACCCCCGGACCCAGCCTCACCACACCCACATCTGGGCCCCAACCTGAAACTCTGCCCAGACCTGGAACAGGAGCCTGCAGCACACCTTGGACAGCCCGGGTTAGCCTGTTTGTATGGAATTCCTCCCTCTGATATTGTAACTGTTTAACACAAACTGGTTACAGACTGTGCTGAAATAGGGGAGAGAGGGACTTCAGAGAAATCCGTTAAATGTCCGCACACCAACTCCTCGGAGAGTAATTTCAGGGCGATGTGATGATACAATGGGTCACATTGTCTACCATTTACCTTCTGTAGTTGAGGGTCCAGTGGATGAGGTGGAAACATCTGGACTGCTGGTTGCTGCTGATGTCTCAGTTGAAGTTGATCCCCCAGTTGATTCCTGTCCAGTTGTCATGGCTCCTGTTTAATATCAGGTTACATGGGTCAGGTTTACACTTGATATTTATTCCTTTCAATTTACCTTCCCGTCAGAATGTCCCGTCCTATTACATTGTGTGATCTGCTCAAAATTAGATTCAAATTAGGAGTCTACCTTCGCTCAGTGCGCAGCACTCTGACCTGAGTTAGAAGGTCGTGGTTTCAAGTCCCATTCCACAGACTGAGGATGTAATCTAAGTTGACACTCCCAGTGCTGTCCTGAGGCAGTGCTGTACAGTGGGAGGTATGTCATTCAGATGTGACATTAACGTGATGACTGAAACAGTTAATCTAGTCATTTATCTCATTAAGCTTTGTGGGATCTTGCCGTGCGCAAAAGTTCCACTGCCATTTCCGCATTACAACAGTGACTACACTTCACATTGGCTGTGAATTACTTTGGGACATCCTGAGGTTGTGGAAAGGCGCTACATAAATTCAAGATCTGTGGCAGAGCCACTGATGGACTCTGAGCAACTGTATATAATTCCCTTTAACGATGTTTCGCTCCAACCTAAGCCTGTACCAATCTGTTAGTGATTTCTGTGTTTGTACATACTGTTTGCATGTACGGGGCGCGGTCCCTTTAAGACCACAGCAAAGTGCAGGTAAACGCGATGACATCATGCCGCTAATCACATGACCACCCAAGCGCGGGAGAAACGTGATGACATCATGACGCCATCCACCAGACCGCCCTGGCAGTCCTCGTGGAGCCTCCAACCAGCAAAGACCTGTTTTCGTGGTTCTCCTGTATCGATCTCTACAAACTGTTTAAACTCGTTAGTTTTGCATTAAAACTTGTTTGTTTGATCGCCTGAGTCGACCTCAGTTCTAAGATAGGAATTAGGCAATTCCTACTGATCTTTCTTTCCTTTTTCTGATGCTCAAGCACATTTCAGAGACAGGCCTCAAAGTCAGACTGAGCCCTGACAGTCTACCCACAGACCCAGCCTCACCACACCCACATCTGGGCCACAGCCTGAAACTCTGGCCAGACCTGGAACAGGAGCCTGCAGCACACCTTGGACAGCCCGGGTTAGCCTGTTTGTATGGAATTCCTCCCTCTGATATTGTAACTGCTTAACACAAACTGGTTACAGACTGTGCTGAAATAGGGCAGAGAGGGACCTCAGACAAACACGTTCAGTGTCCGTACACCAACTCCTCGGAGAGTAATTTCAGGGCGATGTGAGGAAACAATGGGTCACATTGTCTGCCATTTACCTTCTGTAGTTGAGGGTCCAGTGGATGAGGTGGAAACATCTGGACTGCTGGTTGCTGCTGGTGTCTCAGTTGAAGTTGATCCCCCAGTTGATTCCTGTCCAGTTGTCGTGGCTCCTGTTTAATATCAGGTTACATGGGTCAGGTTTACACTCGATATTTATTCATTTCAATCTACCTTCCCGTCAGAATGTCCCGTCCTATTACATTGTGTGATCTCCTCAAAATTAGATTCAAATCAGGAGTCTACCTTCGCTCAGTGCGCAGCACTCTGACCTCTGAGTTAGAAGGTCGTGGTTTCAAGTCCCAGTCCACAGACTGAGGATGTAATCTAAGCTGACACTCCCAGTGCTGTCCTGAGGCAGTGCTGTACAGTGGGAGGTATGTCATTCAGATGTGACATTAAAGTGAGGCCCTGTCTGCCCTCGCAGGTGGATTGAGACGATCTTGTGGCACTATCAGAAGAGGAGCAGGGGACTTCTCCCTGGTGTCCTGGCCAACATTTATCCCCCAACTAACATGACTGAAACAGTTAATCGAGTGATTTATCTCATTAAGCTTTGTGGGATCTTGCCGTGCGCAAAAGTTCTACTGCCATTTCCGCATTACAACAGTGACTACACTTCACATTGGCTGTGAATTACTTTGGGACATCCTGAGGTTGTGGAAAGGCGCTACATAAATTCAAGATCTGTGGCAGAGCCACTGAGGGACTCTGAGCAACTGTATATAATTCCCTTTAACGATGTTTCGCTCCAACCTAAGCCTGTACCAGTCTGTTAGTGATTTCTGTGTTTGTACATACTGTTTGCATGTACGGGGCGCGGTCCCTTTAATACGGCAGCAAAGTGCGGGTAAACGCGATGACGTCATGCCGCGAATCACGTGACCACCCAAGTGCGGGAGAAACGTGATGATGTCATGACGCCATCCACGAGACCGCCCTGGCAGTCCTCGTGGAGCCTCCGACCAGCAAAGACCTGTTTTCGTGGTTCTCCTGTATCGATCTCTACAAACTGTTTAAACTCGTTAGTTTTGCATTAAAACTTGTTTGATTGATCGCCTGAGTCGACCTCAGTTCTTAGATAGGAATTAGGCAATTCCTACTGATCTTTCTTTCCTTTTTCTGATGCTCAAGCACATTTCAGAGACAGGCCTCAAAGTCAGACTGAGCCCTGACTGTCTACCCCCGGACCCAGCCGCACCACACCCACATCTGGGCCACAGCCTGAAACTCTGCCCAGACCTGGAACAGGAGCCTGCAGCACACCTTGGACAGCCCGGGTTAGCCTGTTTGTATGGAATTCCTCCCTCTGATATTGTAACTGTTTAACACAAACTGGTTACAGACTGTGCTGAAATAGGGGAGAGAGGGACTTCAGACAAACACGTTCAGTGTCCGTACACCAACTCCTCGGAGAGTAATTTCAGGGCGATGTGATGAAACAATGGGTCAGATTGTCTGCCATTTACCTTCTGTAGTTGAGGGTCCAGTGGATGAGGTGGAAACATCTGGACTGCTGGTTGCTGCTGGTGCCTCAGTTGAAGTTGATCCCCCAGTTGATTCCTGTCCAGTTGTCGTGGCTCCTGTTTAATATCAGGTTACATGGGTCAGGTTTACACTCGATATTTATTCATTTCAATCTACCTTCCCGTCAGAATGTCCCGTCCTATTACATTGTGTGATCTGCTCAAAATTAGATTCAAATTAGGAGTCTACCTTCGCTCAGTGCGTAGCACTCTGACCTCTGAGTCAGAAGGTCGTGGTTTCAAGTCCCAGTCCACAGACTGAGGATGTAATCTAAGCTGACACTCCCAGTGCTGTCCTGAGGCAGTGCTGTACAGTGGGAGGTATGTCATTCAGATGTGACATTAACGTGAGGCCCTGTCTGCCCTCGCAGGTGGATTGAGAAGATGCTGTAGCACTATCAGAAGAGGAGCAGGGGAGGTCTCCCGGGTGTCCTGGCTAATATTTATCTCCCAACTAACATGACTGATACAGTTTATCTTATCATTTATCTCATTAAGCTTTGTGGGATCTTGCCGTGTGCAAGTTGGCGTCTGCCATTTCCGCATTACAACAGTGACTACACTTCACATTGGCTGTGAATTACTTTGGGATCCTGAGGTTGTGAAAGGTGCTATATAAATTCAAGATCTTTCTTTCCTTTATCTGATGCTCCACTCCCATTTCAGAGACAGGCCTCAACGTCAGACTGAGCCCCTACAGTCTGCCCCCAGACCCTACCTCAGCACACCCACATCTGGGCCACAGCCTGAAACTCTGCCCTGTCCTGGAACAGGAGCCTGTAGCACACCTTGGACAGCCCGGGTTAGCCTGTTTGTATGGAATTCCTCCCTCTGATATTGTAACTGTTTAACACAAACATGTAATGTATATACCTTTAAGGGGGGGGACTATGTTTTACAGCTCATGTATACTGCAGTACCGGCAGTGACCACACCTGTATATAACACTGAGTAGTAATCTGTACAGATCAGTTGCAGTCTGAGCCACGTTGAGTAAACACCTATTGTACCGTTCTCCGCAGTCTGTGTCTGATTATACACAGACGTAACATTGGCGACGAGGCAGGTTTGAACCTACCTGCAACCCTGCATCACCTCCCAGGGATTCGTTCCTGGAGATCAGTGGATTGGAGGTCAAGGCCAGAGACTCGGGCGTCGACCACGGGCAACCGCCCAGTCATCCAGCAGAGACTCGAGAATTGCGGGGGAGGCTGTCGAGAGCCAGGCTTGGCTTTCCAGTCGAGGTGGGCCAGCAAAACGGGCTGGCAAAAGGTAGTGCGCGGACCCTTCCCGGACAGCGGCGGGCTAGAGCCCGACCGAGCGGCACAGCAAAGGGCCGAGCAGCGTCGACGGGGGAGAGAGAGAGGGCAGAGTGCACAGGACGCAGCCGGTGTTCAGGGGCCAAGCAGCGTCGGAGAGAGGGAGAGAGAGAAGCGCGCAAAACCTACAGGGCGCCGCCATTGCCACGAGAACCGCCGGGAGCGGCGTCGGCAGCAGCGGGGGAGGAAGGAAAACATAAGAACATAAGAAATAGGAGCAGGAGTAGGCCAATCGGCCCCTCGAGCCTGCTCCGCCATTCAGTAAGATCATGGCTGATCTGATCCTAACCGCCAATCCACTATCACAGAACCATCTCCTGAACCTAACAGAATTAGATACACGAAATAGGAGCAGGATCAGGCTACACGGCCCCTGGGCCCGCTCCGCTACCCACAGGGCCATGACCGATCCAAACCTAGACTCATGTCCAAATTCCTGCCCGCTCCCCGTAACCTTTAATTCCCTTTACTTCTAGGAAACTGTCTATTTCTGTTTTAAATTTTTGTAATGATGTAGCTTCTACAGCTTTTTGGGGCAGCATATTCCATGGATCTACCACCCTCTGAGTGAAGTAGTTCCTCCTCATCTCAGTTTTGAAAGAGCAGCCCCTTATTCTAAGACTATGCCCCCTAGTTCTAGTTTCACCCATCATCGGGAACATCTTCCTCGCATCCACCCGATCCAACCCCTTCAAAATCTTATATGTTTCAATAAGATCGCCTCTCATTCTTCTGAACTCCAATGAGTAGAGTCCCAATCTACTCAACCTCTCCTCATATGTCCATCCCCTCATCCCCGGGATTAACCGAGTGAACCTTCTTTGTACTGACTCGAGAGCAAGTATGTCCTTTCTTAAGTATGGACACCAAAACTGTACGCAGTATTCCAGGTGCGGTCTCACCAATACCTTGTACAACTGAAGCAATACCTCCCTATTTTTATATTCTATCCCCCTAGCAATGAAAGCCAACATTCCATTGGCCTTCTTAATCACTTGCTGCACCTGCATACTAACCTTTTGAGTTTCGTGCACCAGGACCCCCAGATCCCTTTGTACTTCAGTACTTTCCAGTTTCTTGCCATTAAGATAATAACTTGCTCTACGATTTTTCCTGCTAAAGTGCATAACCTCACACTTTCCAGTATTGTATTCCATCTGCCAAATCTCTGCCCACTTACTTAGCCTGTCGATGTCCCCTTGCAGGTTTTTTATGTCCTCCTCTCTCACTACTTTCCCTCCCATCTTAGGGAGACGCCATTTTAAGCCATTGGGAGACGCCATTTTAAACCACACCCAAAATGCCGAAGAGTGGCAGTATCACCGCATTTGACAATGAAGTCGAAGATTGGACTACATATGTCGAACGAATAGAGGTGCACTGCAAGGCAAATGGGGTGTCAGATGACAAGAAAGCGTCGGTATTGTTAAATTTAATGGGTGCAAAGACGTGTGGTTTATTAGGAAATCTAGTAACCCCAACGAAGCCAATGGAAAAGAGTTTTGAAGACATAGTAACGATACTAAAGGAACATTTAAACCCCACACCGCTGCTGATAGCAGAAAGATTCAAGTTTCACAAACGGAACCAGCATAAGGATGAAAGCAATGCTGATTATTTAACAGAACTGCGCAAACTATCGAAACACTGCCAGTTTGGAGCGGGACTGACAGATGCCTTAAGGGACAAGTTTGTGTGTGGGCTTCAAAGTGAATGAACCCAGAAACGGCTTTTATCTGAAAAGGACCTTACGCTAGAAAAGGCTTTCAGCATTGCGGTATCCTATGAAGCAGCAGCACGGGGCGCTGCAGAGATACAACAGAGACCGCAAGAATATGGCACAAACAAAATGTCATATGGAACAGAGAAGTGCTATCGCTGCGGCAGAACAATACACGACCAGAATGATTGCTGGTTCAAAGACAAAGTATGCAGACAGTGTGGAAAAGTAGGACACATAGCACGAGTCTGCAGGTCGGGAAAGAAAACCAGCAATAAGAAACCTACCAAAGGAAAGTACCAGAAGGTACATAACATGACGGAGAATAGTTCAGATGAACAAAAGAGTGATAACGACTCCAAAAGCAGGGAACTGAGTTGTCTGAAACTACATAATGTGATCACAACGGAGGATCACCGAACCATTTGGGTCACTCTCAAGTTAGCAGGAGTCCAGGTAAAGATGGAATTGGACACAGGATCAGCCCTAACAGTCATAAACCGACGGGACTACCAGCGGCTATTCTCACACATACCCTTGAGAGACACAAAAATTATTTTGAAGACGTACACGGGCCAAAAAGTCTACCCCAAAGGAAAAATAAGGGTGACCGTTATATATAATGGTAAGGAAACACCAAAACTAAACCTGTATGTATTGCAAGATGGAGGACCACCATTACTGGGACGTGAATGGATCCGGAAAATACAACTGGATTGGCATTCCATACAGGCACTGACTGTGGCTGACAAAAAGGATGACGACGTCACGCCTGGGCGGCTGTCAAAGATCCTAACTGACGTGAAAGAAGTGTTCCAGCAAGGACTCGGAACACTAAAAGGCATGACAGCGACGATTAAAATTGAAGAAAACGCAAGCCCAAAATTTTTTAAGGCCAGACCGGTACCTTATGCGATCCGCCCAGCCGTTGAAGCAGAGCTGGAGAGTCTGGAACGTTCAGGTGTAATGTCCAGGTTAAATTGGAGTGAGTGGGCTACACCCATCGTCCCTGTGATGAAAAAGTCGTTGAGCAGCACGCCTGGGGAACCAAAGAATGTTCGCATCTGTGGGGACTTTAAGGTAACAGTGAACCCGGTCCTTCACACCGTACAATATCCACTTCTACGGATTGAAGATATTTTTGCCTCGCTATCTGGAGGGAAACGCTTCACTAAGATTGATCTGGCCCAGGCATATCTGCAAATGGAGGTAGAAGAAGCATCAAAAAAATACCTCACAATCAACACCCATAAAGGTCTCTACCAATACAACCGGCTGGTATTCGGGGTAGCATCAGCTCCGGCTATTTGGCAGAGGGCAATGGAACAAGTCCTGCAAGGGATCCCAGGGACCCAGTGTTATTTGGACGACATCCTGGTCACGGGTGAAAATGACAGTGATCACCTTGCCAACCTGGAGCAGGTGCTCACTAGATTGCAGGAATATGGGCTCCGAGCTAACCACCCCAAATGCGAGTATTTTAGAAAACAAATCTCGTATTGTGGCCACGTTATCGATAAAGAGGGGTTACATAAGTCCCCAGAGAAGATTGAGGCAGTAGTCAAGGCTCCAGCACCGGAAAATGTGTCACAACTGAGGTCGTTCCTCGGGCTGGTAAACTACTACCATAAGTTCTTGCCAAATTTGTCTACAATACTACACCCACTGAACACCCTACTGCAAACTGGGGTGCCATGGAAGTGGAGTGACGAATGTAGACGAGCTTTCCAGAAGAGCAAAACACTAATCACATCGAAAGAGGTATTGGCCCATTACAACCCAGCGTTACCAATTCGGTTGGCATGTGATGCGTCACCCTATGGCATTGGAGCGGTGCTGTCGCACAAATTCTCGGACGGCTCGGAGAGGCCAATAGCCTTTGCGTCACGATCACTAACCTCAGCCGAGCGTAACTACGCCCAGATTGACAGGGAGGCCCTCAGCCTAGTGTGGGGAGTGAAAAATTTCAATCACTATCTGCACGGGCAGATATTCACCTTGCTGACTGATCACCAGCCTCTTGTCTCCATTTTTAATCCGAAGAAGGGCGTTCCGGTGATGACTGCGCAATGACTACAAAGATGGTCACTTTTTCTAGGGGCGCACCACTATGAGATTGAATATAAGGGCACGAAACAGCATGGAAATGCTGATGGGCTATCACACCTGCCACTGCCTACTGCGGAGGAATCACCAGCAGTGGATCCTGTCGAAATATTCCATTCGACTATAGTTGAATACCTACCGGTAACTAACGCTTGTATCGAAAAGGAAACCCGAAATGACCCGACACTGTCTCGGGTATATGATTTGACGGTGAAGGGATGGCCAGCACATGGCGACTCACTGTTGCCAGCATTCTCGACAAGGAGAGAACAGCTGTCAGTGTGCTGGGGGACCTTGATGTGTGGATCCCGAGTGGTAATTCCACCCAAGTTAAGGGATAGAGTGCTCAATGAGCTTCATAAGGGTCATCTGGGAGGGGTAAAAATGAAAAGCCTAGCCAGGGCTTATGTGTGATGGCCGGGAATCGATAAACAAATCGAGGACCTGACCAAGAGCTGCTCAGGATGCCAGAAAGTCCAAAATGCACCACCACAGGCCCCTCTACACCCATGGGAGTGGCCCTCGTTGCTATGGCAACGGGTGCATATTGATTTTGCTGGTCCATTCATGGACTCAATGTTTTTAATAGCCGTGGATGCGCACTCGAAATGGCCTGAGGTCATCAAAATGTCCTCCACCACCACGGAGAAAACTATTGCAGTCCTACGGACCATTTTTGCCGGGAATGGCTTGCCAGAACAGAATTACAGATTTGCTCCGACAACGGACCACAGTTTGTGTCCAAAGAGTTCCGGAGGTTCTTGAAAAAGAATGGGGTAAGGCATTACACATCCGCCCCGTATCATCCAGCCACAAATGGATTGGCTGAGAGGTTCGTACAAACCTTTAAGAAGGCAATAAAGGCTATGTACAATGACAATATTCCGCTGCAGCACAAGGTGGACGATTTCCTGTTCGCCTACCGGAATGCGACACATGCAGTCACCAACCAGGCCCCAGCCATGACGTTCTTTAACCGAAGGTTAAGATCTCGCCTGGATTTGCTCAGACCAAACGTACGAAGAGATGTTGAGAGTAAGCAATTCCAGCACATCCATGAGAAGCCAACAAGGAGCTTCAATGTAGGGCAACCAGTCTTGGCCCGCGACTACCGAACAGAAAAATGACAGCCAGGAACGATATGCACACGGCAGGGTCCACTAATGTACACAGTGGACATTGGGGAGAGCATCGTGAGACGCCATGCTGACCAGATCCTAGAGTCACAGGAACAAGTCAACCCCATGCCTCGCCCATACGTATCTGGTGATGAACCCGACGTACAGGTAGCATCTACCCCAGAAACAGTAGCATCAGAAGCTGATGAACCAACCGACGACAGGGGGCCAGAATCGCCTCCGCACCAAGAGCAAGACACTCGGGAAAGGCGCTATCCAGAAAGGATCAGGAAGCCTCCCCAAAGACTGAATTTATAAATAGACTATTTTCAGCTAATGTTGCATGTTAAAAGTGTTAATTGTAATTAGTTTGATATTTAATTGTTAAATGAGTGTTATGGTACTGTTAATCTAAAAGGGGAGGAATTGTAATGTATGTACCTTTAAGGGGGGGAACTACTTTTTACAGCTCATGTATACTGTAGTACCGGCAGTGACCACACCTGTATATAACGCTGAGTAGTAATCTGTACAGATCAGTTGCAGTCTCAGCCACGTTGAGTAAACACCTATTGTACCGTTCTCCGCAGTCTGTGTCTTCTTATACACGGACATAACACTGAGGATGTAATCTAAGCTGACATTCCCAGTGCTGTCCTGAGGCAGTGCTCTACAGTAGGAGGTATGTCATTCAGATGTGACATTAATGTGAGGCCCTGTCTGCCCTCGCAGGGGGATTGAGAAGATCCTGTGGCACTATCAGAAGAGTAGGGGAGGTCTCCCTGATGTTCTGGCTAATATATAACCTCCAACTAACATGACTAAAACAGTTAATCTAGTCAATTATCTCATTAAGGTTTGTGGGATCTTGCCGTGCACAAATTGGCCTCTGCCATTTGCCACATTACAACAGCGACTACACTTCCCATTGGCTGCAAATTACTTTGGGATACTGAGGTTGTGAAAGGCGCTATATGAATTCAAGATCTCTTTTTCCTTTATCTGATGGGCCCAGAAATTCGGCTCTCCACGAGTGAGTACGCACGGGGTACTCACCTGTAGGCCGAATGGAAATGCCGGTTTTCTGCATGCACTGCGCATGTGCGGGAAACCGGCACTCCCGATCCACTGAACGAAGGGGTTCAGAGGTCGAACGCGCGCGCAGGGGAGGCTGCGCGTGCGCTTTGAACTTAGGTTTTTTTTATATACAGGTTTTCCCGGGAGGGTAAGCCTGCAGGATTTACACATTTAAAAAGCAGGCGTAAGGCCTGCTTTTTACAAGGTAAGTGGTCAATTAATTAAAATTAAAACATTTTTTCCACAGGTTTATTATTTTTAAATACTTTAAAGCAAGGTAAGTTTATTTTTAGCCCCGTTTTTTTATAAAACTAGTTTTTACAAAAATTTAATTATTGTTTAAAATAGTTATTTAATGTAATTTATAGTTTATTTAAAAAGTGTGATTTAAAAAAAAATTTATTTGAAGGTTTACTGCTATTTTGGGGCCCGTAGTATTCATAAGTTTTCACAGGTCTTCCTGTCAATCTTATGAATGGGCTTTTCCCTCCTCCGATTGGCTGCCCATGGCTCACGTGATCCCAGGGGACGCATCGCACTAACTACGCCCCTGGGACACGCAAGCACAGCGCGCCGGCAGCTGGGCCAGGCCCCGGAGCGGAATTCAACGGGGCCTAGAGCTCAACTGCTGGCGCGCAAGGTAAGTGCAGGTCGGGGGCGTGCACCCGCGGGAAGCCCCCGACCCGAATTTCTGGGCCATGATCTACACACATTTCAGGAACAGGCCTCAAAATCAGACTGAGCCCCTGCAGTCTGCCCCCGGACCCAGCCACATCTGGGCCACAGCCTGAAACTCTGCCCAGACCTGGAACAGGAGCCTGCAGCACACCTTGGACAGCCCGGGTTAGCCTGTTTGTATGGAATTCCTCCCTCTGATATTGTAACTGTTTAACACAAACTGGTTACAGACTGTGCTGAAATTGGGGAGAGGGACTTCAGACAAACACGTTCAGTGTCCGTACACCAACTCCTCGGAGAGTAATTTCAGGGCGATGTGATGAAACAATGGGTCACATTGTCTGCCGTTTACCTTCTGTAGTTGAGGGTCCAGTGGATGAGGTGGAAACATCTGGACTGCTGGTTGCTGCTGGTGTCTCAGTTGAAGCTGATCCCCCAGTTGATTCCTGTCCAGTTGTCGTGGCTCCTGTTTAATATCAGGTTACATGGGTCAGGTTTACACTCGATATTTATTCATTTCAATCTACCTTCCCGCCAGAATGTCCCGTCCTATTACATTGTGTGATCTGCTCAACATTAGATACAAATTAGGAGTCTACCTTCGCTCAGTGCGTAGCACTCTGACCTGAGTTAGAATATCGTGGTTTCAAGTCCCATTCCACAGACTGAGGATGTAATCTAAGCTGACACTCCCAGTGCTGTCCTGAGGCAGTGCTGTACAGTGGGAGGTATGTCATTCAGATGTGACATTAACGTGATGACTGAAACAGTTAATCTAGTCATTTATCTCATTAAGCTTTGTGCGATCTTGCCGTGCGCAAAAGTTCTCCTGCCATTTCCGCATTACAACAGTGACTACACTTCACATTGGCTGTGAATTACTTTGGGACATCCTGAGGTTGTGGAAAGGCGCTACATAAATTCAAGATCTGTGGCAGGGCCACTGAGGGACTCTGAGCAACTGTATATAATTCCCTTTAACGATGTTTCGCTCCAACCTAAGCCTACACCAGTCTGTTAGTGATTTCTGTGTTTGTACATTCTGTTTGCATGTACGGGGCGCGGTCCATTTAAGACCACAGCAAAGCGCAGGTAAACGCGATGACATCATGCCGCTAATCACGTGACCACCCAAGCGCGGGAGAAACGTGATGACATCATGATGCCATCCACGAGACCGCCCTGGCAGTCCTCGTGGAGCCTCCGACCAGCAAAGACCTGTTTTCGTGGTTCTCCTGTATCGATCTCTACAAACTGTTTAAACTCGTTAGTTTTGCATTAAAACCTGTTTGTTTGAGCGCCTGAGTTGTCCTCAGTTCTTAGATAGGAATTAGGCAATTCCTACAGATCTTTCTTTCCTTTTTCTGATGCTCAAGCACATTTCAGAGACAGGCCTCAAAGTCAGACTGACCCCGGACAGTCTACCCACAGACCCAGCCTCACCACACCCACATCTGGGCCACAGCCTGAAACTCTGCCCAGACCTGGAACAGGAGCCTGCAGCACACCTTGGACAGCCCGGGTTATCCTGTTTGTATGGAATTCCTCCCTCTGATATTGAAACTGTTTAACACAAACTGGTTACAGACTGTGCTGAAATAGGGGAGAGAGGGACTTCAGATAAACACGTTCAGTGTCCGTACACCAACTCCTCGTGGAGTAATTTCAGGCCGATGTGATGAAACAATGGGTCACATTGTCTCCCATTTACCTTCTGTAGTTGAGGGTCCAGTGGATGAGGTGGAAACATCTGGACTGCTGATTGCTGCTGGTGTCTCAGTTGAAGTTGATCCCCCAGTTGATTCCTGTCCAGTTGTCGTGGCTCCTGTTTAATATCAGGTTACATGGGTCAGGTTTACACTCGATATTTATTCATTTCAATCTACCTTCCCGTCAGAATGTCCCGTCCTATTACATTGTGTGATCTGCTCAAAATTAGATTCAAATTAGGAGTCTACCTTCGCTCAGTGCGTAGCACTCTGACCTCTGAGTCAGAAGGTCGTGGTTTCAAGTCCCATTCCACAGACTGAGGATGTAATCTAAGCTGACACTCCCAGTGCTGCCCTGAGGCAGTGCTGTACAGTGGCAGGTATGTCATTCAGATGTGACATTAACGTGAGGCCCTGTCTGCCCTCGCAGGTGGATTGAGAAGATCCTGTGGCACTATCAGAAGACGAGCAGGGGACTTCTCCCGGGTGTCCTGTCTAATATTTATTTCCCAACTAACATCATTAAAACAGGTTATCTGGACATTTATGTCTTTGCTGTTTGAGTGATCTTGCTGTGCGCAAATTTGCAGCTGGCATTTGACACATTACATCACTGTCTTCACTTGTCATAGGCTGCAAAATATTTTGGGATGTCCTGAGGTTGTGAAAGACGCTATATAACTGCAAATATCTTTCTTCCTTTTTACTGATGATCTACACATACTTCAGAGACAGGCCTCAACATCAGACTGAGCCCCGACAGTCTGCTCCCGGACCCAGACTCACTACATGCACTGTAGGGGTTCGCAAAATCCCCTAAATCCCTGAAGATCGGAAAATATCGGTCCACATCGTGGACGAAGAATTATGTGATTTAAATTGCCTCTGGGTTGAGCAATGTTTTTTAAAAACAAACTCAGAACCGCGAAAGGCTGCGTTGAGCTGGGCGGCGCATGGACAACACCGGAATCAAGGAACTGCATGGAAAAATTCGCACACTTTAAGACAGTACATTTTATTAAAAATTGTACTTTTGAGTTTTAAACTGTGTATATTGTAAAGAGGTTTGAAAATGGCCGATATAAAAGCATGGCCAAAAGAAAAAATTAGCTCGCAGCTCGAAATGTCTGTGTATGTGGGAGGATCAAGCAGTGGCAATCAGACCTGTCAATCAAACCAGGGAGTTTTTCTTCTGCAGAGGCAAGGTTAGTTTACACGAAACTGCAGGATGTTCACATAAGGGATTAAACCACATGAGTCTGACCGCAGAACAATCAGTTTCTGTTTACACAGAAATCCAGCCCCATTCAAACCTCTTACACACAATGAGGCACATTGAAACTCCGGAAAAGGACTTTTGAAAGAGAACAGTTTGGATTGAATGGGTTTTTGAATCACCCATTACTGAACAATAGGGCAGTTGGATTCCCTTTTGTTTTAGCCCAGGTGAACTCCGGATGTGGGCGGGTACACTTCGGCCCCAGAAGGTAGACACCTTCAAACCATTCCAACCACTTTGAATCAGCCAATCACAGCCTTTCTCATGTGTATTCGAACTTTGGGCGCGAATTTTGCACACAGACCCTTTCAGCGCCAAACAGCAGGAGTTGGCAGGATATAAAGGTAGCTCCTGAGAAGCTATCTCTCTCTTATTTCCTTGGACCACAGGTGAGCAGGTTTCTGACTCCTCAGCAAGGTAACCTAGTAAGGATGTAGGGGGGGGTAATTGAGGGGAAATTGCTAAGATTGTTTAATTAACATTGTAGCCACTTATCCCTCATTTTTGGCATCTGCCCTCCCCCATTTAAGCAATTTTACTGTAATTACTGTGTTCGTGTGGTATAGTTTAAAATTTGATTATAGTTTCTTCAGTTAATAAAATTTGACTTTCTCACATCCAGATCAGTTGTCCGTTTTTAATATATCATTAATTATAAGTTCCTCCAGTCAGAACTGGAAGGTGGGGTTAGCGATTCGAAACCGCTGTTTGGAAATTGGTTTACAGTGTAGCAGCAAAAGGCTGCCTGACCAGGTGACTTACCGTAAACCAGGTAAAAGATTGGAATTGGTCAGAGTGCAGGCAAAGGCTGCTGACCAGGTAAATTGCCGTAGACCCCGAAAAAGATGCCCCCCTACAGCACATCTGGGCCTCAGCCTGAAACTCTGCCCAGACCTGGAACAGGAGCCTGCAGCACACCTTGGACAGCCCGGGTTAGCCTGTTTGTATGGAATTCCTCCCTCTGATATTGTAACTGTTTAACACAAACTGGTTACAGACTGTACTGAAATAGGGAGAGAGGGACTTCAGACAAACACGTTCAGTGTCCGTACACCAACTACTTGGAGAGTAATTTCAGGGCGATGTGATGAAACAATGGGTCACATTGTCTGCCATTTACCTCCTGTAGTTAAGGGTCCAGTGGATGAGGTGGAAACATCTGGACTGCTGGTTGCTGCTGGTGCCTCAGTTGAAGTTGACCCCCCAGTTGATTCCTGTCCAGTTGTCGTGGCTCCTGTTTAATATCAGGTTACATGGGTCAGGTTTACACTCGATATTTATTCATTTCAATCTACCTTCCCGTCAGAATGTCCCGTCCTATTACATTGTGTGATCTGCTCAAAATTAGATACAAATTAGGAGTCTACCTTCGCTCAGTGTGTAGCACTCTGACCTGAGTTAGAATATCGTGGTTTCAAGTCCCATTCCTGAGACTGAGGATGTAATCTAAGCTGACACTCCCAGTGCTGTCCTGAGGCAGTGCTGTACAGTGGGAGGTATGTCATTCAGATGTGACATTAACGTGAGGCCCTGTCTGCCCTCGCAGGTGGATTGAGAAGATCCTGCCGCACTATCAGAAGAGGAGCAGGGGACTTCTCCTGGGTGTCCTGGATAATATTTATCCCCCAACTAACATGACTGATACAGTTTATCTCGTCATTTATCTCATTAAGCTTTATGGGATCTTGCCATGTGCAAGTTGGCGTCTGCCATTTCGCATTACAACAGCGACTACACTTCACATTGGCTGTGAATTACTTTGGGATCCTGAGGTTGTGAAAGGTGCTATATAAATTCAAGATATTTCTTTCCTTTATCTGATGCTCCACACCCATTTCAGAGACAGGCCTCAACGTCAGACTGAGCCCCTACAGTCTGCCCTCGGACCCAGCTTCAGCACACCCACATCTCGGCCACATCCTGAAACTCTGCCCAGTCCTGGAACAGGAGCCTGCAGCACACCTTGGACAGCCCGGGTTAGCTTGTTTGTATGGAATTCCTCCCTCTGATATTGTAACTGTTTAACACAAACTGGTTACAGACTGTACTGAAATAGGGGAGAGAGGGACTTCAGACAAACACGTTCAGTGTCCGCACACCAACTCCTCGGAGAGTAATTTCAGGGCGATGTGATGAAACAATGGGTCAGATTGTCTGCCATTTACCTTCTGTAGTTGAGGGTCCAGTGGATGAGGTGGAAACATCTGGACTGCTGGTTGCTGCTGATGTCTCAGTTGAAGTTGATTCCCCAGTTGATTCCTGTGCAGTTGTCATGGCTCCTGTTTAATATCAGGTTACATGGGTCAGGTTTACACTCGATATTTATTCCTTTCAATCTACCTTCCCGTCAGAATGTTCCGTCCTATTACATTGTGTGATCTGCTCAAAATTAGATTCAAATTAGGAGTCTACCTTGGCTCATTGCGTAGCACTCTGACTTCTGAGTCAGAAGGACGTGGTTTCAAGTCCCATTCCACAGACTGAGGTTGTAATCTAAGCTGACACTCCCAGTGCTGCCCTGAGGCAGTGCTGTACAGTGGGGGGTATGTCATTCAGATGTGACATTAACGTGAGGCCCTGTCTGCCCTCGCAGGTGGATTGAGAAGATCCTGTCGCACTATCAGAAGAGGAGCAGGAGACTTCTCCCTGGTGTCCTGGCCAATATTTATCTCCCAACGAACATGACTGATACAGTTTATCTCGTCATTTATCTCATTAAGCTTTGTGGGATCTTGCCATGCGCAAACGTTCCACTGCCATTTCCGCATTACAACAGTGACTACACTTCACATTGGCTGTGAATTACTTTGGGACATCCTGAGGTTGTGGAAAGGCGCTACGTAAATTCAAGATCTGTGGCAGAGCCACTGAGGGACTCTGAGCAACTGTATATAATTCCCTTTAATGATGTTTCGCTCCAACCTAAGCCTGTACCAGTCTGTTAGTGATTTCTGTGTTTGTACATACTGTTTGCATGTACGGGGCGCGGTCCCTTTAAGACCACAGCAAAGCGCGGGTAAACGCGATGACGTCATGCCGCTAATCACGTGACCACCCAAGCACGGGAGAAACGTGATGACATCATGACGCCATCCACGGGACCGCCCTTGCAGTCCTCGTGGAGCCTCCGACCAGCAAAGACCTGTTTTCGTGATTCTCCTGTATCAATCTCTACAAACTGTTTAAACTCATTAGTTTTGCATTAAAACTTATTTGTTTGATCGCCTGAGTCGACCTCAGTTCTTAGATAGGAATTAGGCAATTCCTACAGATCTTTCCTTCCTTTTTCTGATGCTCAAGCACATTTCAGAGACAGGCCTCAAAGTCAGACTGAGCCCTGAGAGTCTACCCAGAGACCCAGCCTCACCACACCCACATCTGGGCCACAACCTGAAACTCTGCCCAGACCTGGAACAGGAGCCTGCAGCACACCTTGGACAGCCCGGGTTTGCCTGTTTGTATGGAAGTCCTCCCTCTGATATTGTAACTGTTTAACACAAACTGGTTACAGACTGTGCTGAAATAGGGGAGAGAGGCTCTTCAGGCAAACACGTTCAGTGTCCGTACACCAACTCCTCGGAGAGTAATTTCAGGGCGATGTGATGAAACAATGGGTCACATTGTCTCCCATTTACCTTCTGTAGTTAAGGGTCCAGTGGATGAGGTGGAAACATCTGGACTGCTGGTTGCTGCTGGTGTCTCAGTTGAAGTTGATCCCCCAGTTGATTCCTGTCCAGTTGTCATGGCTCCTGTTTAATATCAGGTTACATGGGTCAGGTTTACACTCGATATTTATTCATTTCAATCTACCTTCCCGTCAGAATGTCCCATCCTATTACATTGTGTGATCTGCTCAAAATTAGATTCAAATTAGGAGTCTACCTTCGCTCAGTGCGTAGCACTCTGACCTGAGTTAGAAGGTGGTGGTTTCAAGTCCCAGTCCACAGACTGAGGATGTAATCTAAGCTGACACTCCCAGTGCTGTCCTGAGGCAGTGCTGTACAGTGGCAGGTATGTCATTCAGATGTGACATTAACGTGAGGCCCTGTCTGCCCTCGCAGGTGGATTGAGAAGATCCTGTGGCACTATCGGAAGAGGAGCAGGGGACTTCTCCCGGGTGTCCTGGCTAATAATTATCTCCCAAGTAACATCATTAAAACAGGTTATCTGGACATTTATGTCTTTGCTGTTTGAGTGATCTTGCTGTGCGTAAATTTGCAGCTGGCATTTGCCACATTACATCACTGTCTTCACTTGTCATAGGCTGCAAAATATTTTGGGATGTCCTGATGTTGTGAGAGACGCTATATAAATGCAAATATCTTTCTTTCTTTTTACTGATGATCTACACATACTTCAGAGACAGGCTTGTACATCAGACTGAGCCCCGACAGTCTGCTCCCGGACCCAGCCTCACTACATGCACTGTAGGGGTTCGCAAAATCCCCATAATCCCTGAAGATCGGAAAATATTGGTCCACATCGTGGACGAAGAATTATGTGATTTAAATTGCCTCTGGTTTGAGCAATGTTTTTTTAAAACATACTCAGAACCGTGAAAGGCTGCGTTGAGCTGGGCGGCGCATGGACAACACCGGAATCAAGGAACTGCATGGAAAAATTCGCACACGTTAAGACAGTACATTTTATTAAAAATCGTACTTGTGAGTTTTAAACTGTGTATATTGTAAAGAGGTTTGAAAATGGCCGATATAAAAGCATGGCCAAAAGACAAAAGCAGCTCGCAGCTCAAAATGTCTGTCTAAGTGGGAGGATCAAGCAGTGGCAATCAGACCTGTCAATCAAACCAGGGAGTTTCCCTTCCACAGAGGCAAGGTTTGTTTACATGAAACTGCAGGATGTTGACATAAGGGATTAAACCGCTTGAGACTGACCGCAGAACAATCAGTTTCTGTTTACACAGAAATCCAGCCCCATTCAAACCTCTTACACACAATGAGGCACATTGAAACTCCGGAAAAGGACTTTTGAAAGAGAACAGTTTGGATTGAATGGGTTTTTGAATCACCCATTACTGAACAATAGGGCAGTTGGATTCCCTTTTGTTTTAGCCCGGGTGAACTCCGGATGTGGGCGGGTACACTTCGGCCCCAGAAGGTAGACACCTTCAAACCATTCCAACCACTTTGAATCAGCCAATCACAGCCTTTCTCATGTGTATTCAAACTTTGGGCGCGAATTTTGCACACATACCTTTTCAGTGCCAAACAGCAGGAGTTGGCAGGATATAAAGGTAGCTCCTGAGAAGCTATCTCTCTCTTATTTCCTTGGACCACAGGTGAGCAGGTTTCTGACTCCTCAGCCAGGCAACCTAGTGAGGAGGTGGGGGGGGTAATTGAGGGGAAATTGCTAAGATTGTTTAATTAACATTGTAGCCACTTATCCCTCATTTTTGCCATCTGCCTTCCCCCATTTAAGCAATTTTACTGTAATTACTGTGTTCGTGTGGTATAGTTTAAAATTTGATTATAGTTTCTTTAGTTAATAAAATTTGACTTTCTCACATCCAGATCAGTTGTCCGTTTTTAATATATCATTAATTATAAGTTCCTCCAGTCAGAACTGGAAGGTGGGGTTAGCGATTCGAAACCGCTGTTTGGAAATTGGTTTACAGTGTAGCAGCAAAAGGCTGCCTGACCAGGTGACTTACCGTAAACCAGGTAAAAGACTGGAATTGGTCAGAGTGCAGGCAAAGGCTGCTGACCAGGTAAATTGCCGTAGACCCCGAAAAAGATGCCCCCCTACAGCACATCTGGGCCTCAGCCTGAAACTCTGCCCAGACCTGGAACAGGAGCCTGCAGCACACCTTGGACAGCCCGGGTTAGCCTGTTTGTATGGAATTCCTCCCTCTGATATTGTAACTGTTCAACACAAACTGGTTACAGACTGTGCGGAAATAGGGGAGAGAGGGACTTCAGACAAACACGTTAAATGTCCGTACACCAACTCCTTGGAGAGTAATTTCAGGGCGATGTGATGAAACAATGGGTCACATTGTCTGCCATTTACCTCCTGTAGTTGAGGGTCCAGTGGATGAGGTGGAAACATCTGGACTGCTGGTTGCTGCTGGTGTCTCAGTTGAAGTTGACCCCCCAGTTGATTCCTGTCCAGTTGTCGTGGCTCCTGTTTAATATCAGGTTACATGGGTCAGGTTTACACTCGATATTTAGTCATTTCAATCTACCTTCCCGTCAGAATGTCCCGTCCTATTACATTGTGTGATCTGCTCAAAATTAGATACAAATTAGGAGTCTACCTTCGCTCAGTGTGTAGCACTCTGACCTGAGTTAGAATATCGTGGTTTCAAGTCCCATTCCAGAGACTGAGGATGTAATCTAAGCTGACACTCCCAGTGCTGTCCTGAGGCAGTGCTGTACAGTGGGAGGTATGTCATTCAGACGTGACATTAACGTGAGGCCCTGTCTGCCCTCGCAGGTGGATTGAGAAGATTTTGTGGCACTATCAGAAGAGGAGCAGGGGACTTCTCCCGGGTGTCCTGGCTAATATTTATCCCCCAACTAACATGACTGATACAGTTTATCTCATCATTTATCTCATTAAGCTTTGTGGGATCTTGCCGTGTGCAAGTTGGCGTCTGCCATTTCCACATTACAACAGTGACTACACTTCACATTGGCTGTGAATTACTTTGGGATCCTGAGGTTGTGAAAGGTGCTATATAAATTCAAGATCTTTCTTTCCTTTATCTGATGCTCCACACCCATTTCAGAGACAGGCCTCAACGTCAGACTGAGCCCCTACAGTCTGCCCCCGGACCCAGCCTCAGCACACCCACATCTCGGCCACATCCTGAAACTCTGCCCAGACCTGGAACAGGAGCCTGCAGCACACCTTGGACAGCCCGGGTTAGCCTGTTTGTATGGAATTCCTCCCTCTGATATTGTAACTGTTTAACACAAACTGGTTACAGACTGTGCTGAAATAGGGGAGAGAGGGACTTCAGACAAACACGTTCAGTGTCCGCACACCAACTCCTCGGAGAGTAATTTCAGGGCGATGTGATGAAACAATGGGTCAGATTGTCTGCCATTTACCTTCTGTAGTTGAGGGTCCAGTGGATGAGGTGGAAACATCTGGACTGCTGGTTGCTGCTGATGTCTCAGTTGAAGTTGATTCCCCAGTTGATTCCTGTGCAGTTGTCATGGCTCCTGTTTAATATCAGGTTACATGGGTCAGGTTTACACTCGATATTTATTCCTTTCAATCTACCTTCCCGTCAGAATGTTCCGTCCTATTACATTGTGTGATCTGCTCAAAATTAGATTCAAATTAGGAGTCTACCTTGGCTCAGTGCGTAGCACTCTGACTTCTGAGTCAGAAGGACGTGGTTTCAAGTCCCATTCCACAGACTGAGGATGTAATCTAAGCTGACACTCCCAGTGCTGCCCTGAGGCAGTGCTGTACAGTGGGGGGTATGTCATTCAGATGTGACATTAACGTGAGGCCCTGTCTGCCCTCGCAGGTGGATTGAGAAGATCCTGTCGCACTATCAGAAGAGGAGCAGGAGACTTCTCCCTGGTGTCCTGGCCAATATTTATCTCCCAACTAACATGACTGATACAGTTTATCTCATCATTTATCTCATTAAGCTTTGTGGGATCTTGCCGTGCGCAAACGTTCCACTGCCATTTCCGCATTACAACAGTGACTACACTTCACATTGGCTGTGAATTACTTTGGGACATCCTGAGGTTGTGGAAAGGCGCTACGTAAATTCAAGATCTGTGGCAGAGCCACTGAGGGACTCTGAGCAACTGTATATAATTCCCTTTAATGATGTTTCGCTCCAACCTAAGCCTGTACCAGTCTGTTAGTGATTTCTGTGTTTGTACATACTGTTTGCATGTACGGGGCGCGGTCCCTTTAAGACCACAGCAAAGCGCGGGTAAACGCGATGACGTCATGCCGCTAATCACGTGACCACCCAAGCACGGGAGAAACGTGATGACATCATGACGCCATCCACGGGACCACCCTTGCAGTCCTCGTGGAGCCTCCGACCAGCAAAGACCTGTTTTCGTGATTCTCCTGTATCAATCTCTACAAACTGTTTAAACTCATTAGTTTTGCATTAAAACTTATTTGTTTGATCGCCTGAGTCGACCTCAGTTCTTAGATAGGAATTAGGCAATTCCTACAGATCTTTCCTTCCTTTTTCTGATGCTCAAGCACATTTCAGAGACAGGCCTCAAAGTCAGACTGAGCCCTGAGAGTCTACCCAGAGACCCAGCCTCACCACACCCACATCTGGGCCACAACCTGAAACTCTGCCCAGACCTGGAACAGGAGCCTGCAGCACACCTTGGACAGCCCGGGTTTGCCTGTTTGTATGGAAGTCCTCCCTCTGATATTGTAACTGTTTAACACAAACTGGTTACAGACTGTGCTGAAATAGGGGAGAGAGGGACTTCAGACAAACACGTTCAGTGTCCGTACACCAACTCCTCGGAGAGTAATTTCAGGGCGATGTGATGAAACAATGGGTCACATTGTCTGCCATTTACCTTCTGTAGTTGAGGGTCCAGTGGATGAGGTGGAAACATCTGGACTGCTGGTTGCTGCTGATGTCTCAGTTGAAGTTGATCCCCCAGTTGACTCCTGTCCAGTTGTCGTGGCTCCTGTTTAATATCAGGTTACATGGGTCAGGTTTACACTCGATATTTATTCCTTTCAATCTACCTTCCCATCAGAATGTCCCGTCCTATTACACTGTGTGATCTGCTCAAAATTAGATTCAAATTAGGAGTCTACCTTCGCTCAGTGCGTAGCACTCTGACCTGAGTTAGAAGGTCATGGTTTCAAGTCCCATTCCACAGACTGAGGATGTAATCTAAGCTGACACTCCCAGTGCTGTCCTGAGGCAGTGCTGTACAGTGGGAGTTATGTCATTCAGATGTGACATTAGCATTGTAGTGTATGTGCCTTTAAGACTGAACTACTTTTACACCTCCTGTATACTGTAGTACCGTCAGTGACCACACCTGTATATAAGCTTTGCGCATGCCTCTGTACCCCCAGTCTTGAGACTACCCTCCTCCAGTAAATACCTGTTTATTGTTAAAGTTACAGCATCCGTGTGGTTATTGAATAACAGCATAACCTCAGAATCATGGATCTAACAGTGGCGACGAGTGTCGATTCAAAACTACCTGCAACTAAAAAAAAAAGTCGAGGCCAGGAACACGGGCGTCGACCACGAGCAACCGCCCAGTTGTCAGGCAGAGAGTGAACATCACAGGGGAGGCTGTGGAGAGCCGGGCTTGGTTCCCCAGCCACGACGATCAGCAAGAGACTGACGACAGGTCCAGTGCAGACCCTTCCCGGGCAGCGGCGGCTGGAGCCGACCGACGGTGGAGAGAAAGCCGAGCAGCGTCAACGGGGTAAGACAGAGGGTGAAGCGCACAGGGCGCAGCCGGGGGTTGAAAACCGAGCGGCGTCGAGAAAAAAAAAAACAAAAAACAAACAAGCCGGAGAGAGAGAGGGTAAAGCAACAGCCGGGTTCAAGACCGAGCGGCGTCGAGACAAAAATAAATAAAAAGAAGAACGCGCAGAGCACAGCCAGGGCTCACGGGCTGAACAGGGTCCGCAGGGAGAAGAAGGGAGAGCGCAGGAGACGCCATTGAGCCGCGGAGAAGAAGGAAGAGCGCGGGAGACACCATTTTTAGAAGCCGCAGCGGAGAAGAAGGGCGAGCGCGGGAAGGAAGGAAAGCACGGGAGACGCCATTTTGTGCCAGCGGAGAAGAAGGGGAAGCGTGGGAGATGCCATTTTTGACAGTTAAATCACACCCAGGGATGCCGAAGAGTGGCAGTATCTCTACGTTCGACAATGAAGTCGAAGATTGGGCGACATATGTGGAACGTATTGAGGTGTACTGCAGGGTGAATGAAGTGCCAGATGCTAGTAAAGCACTGGTTTTATTAAATTCCATGGGTGCAAAAACTTATGGGTTACTGCGAAATCTAATAACCCCAGAGAAGCCGGTGAACAAGAATTTCGAAAGCATAGTAGAAATCCTACAGGACCACTTAAACCCCACACCACTGCTGATAGCAGAACGATTTAAGTTCCATAAAAGGAACCAACACAAAGATGAAAGCAATGCTGAGTACCTAACGGAACTACGCAAGCTATCGAAACACTGCCAGTTTGGAACGGGACTAGCAGATACGTTAAGGGACAAGTTTGTGTGTGGGTTACAAAGTGAAGGAACCCAGAAACGGCTTCTATCAGAAAAGGATCTTACGCTGGACAAGGCTTTCAGTATGGCAGTATCACACGAAGTAGCCGCAAGGGGCGCTGCAGAGATACAACGGAGACCGCAAGAATATGGCACCAATGAAATGTCCTATGGAACAGGGAAGTGCTATCGCTGTGGCAGAACAACACATGACCAGAAGGATTGTTGGTTCAAGGACCAAGTGTGTAGACAGTGTGGAAAAGCAGGACACATAGCAAGAGTCTGCAGGTCTGGGAAGAAAACCAGCAGTAAGAAATCTCCACAGGAGAAGTACAAAAAGGTACACCAGGTGATGGACAGTAGTTCAGATGAACAGAAAAGTGACACAGACTCTGGAAGCAAGGAGCTGGGTTGTCTGAAACTACATAAGGTAACCAAAATGGAGGATCACCAGACTATCTGGGTTACACTCAAGATAGACGGAGTCCAAGTGAAAATGGAATTGGACACAGGATCAGCCCTAACAGTCATAAACCAAAGGGACTACAAGCGGCTATTTTCACATATACCCTTGAAAGCTACAGAGATTGTCTTGAAGATGTATACGGGGCAAAATGTCTACCCCAAAGGAAAAATAAGGGTGAAAGTGATATATAAAGGCCAGGAAATACCTAAAATGGATATATATGTATTGCCAGATGGAGGACCACCACTGCTAGGACGTGAATGGATCCGGAAGATACAATTAGATTGGCATTCCATACAGGCACTGAAGGTTGAGGCCAAAAAGGATGATGACATCACACCTGGACGACTGTCAAAAATGCTAACTGACACAAAAGAAGTGTTCCAGGAGGGACTAGGAACACTAAAAGGCATAACAGCAACGATTAAAATAGAGGAAAATGCAAGCCCAAAGTTTCTTAAGGCCAGACCAGTGCCTTATGCGATCAGACCAGCTGTTGAAGCAGAGCTGGAAGGGTTGGAATGTTCAGGAGTATTGTCCAAAGTGGACTGGAGCGAGTGGGCTACACCCATCATTCCTGTAATGAAGAGGTCGTTGAGTAATACGCCTGGGGAACCAAAGAAGGTCCGCATCTGTGGGGACTTTAAGGGGGCAGTGAACCCAGTCCTTCACACGGTACAATATCCGCTTCCACGAATTGAGGATATTTTCGCCTCGCTATCTGGAGTTAAACGCTTCACCAAAATTGATCTAGCCCAGGCGTACTTGCAAATGGAGGTAGAAGAAGCTTCGAAACAATACCTTACGATTAACACTCATAAAGGTCTCTATCAATACAACCGGCTGGTGTTCGGAGTAGCCTCGCCTCCGGCTATCTGGCAAAGGGCAATGGATCAGGTCCTGCAAGGGATTCCAGGGACCCAGTGTGGTTTGGACGACACCTTGGTCACGGGCGAAAATGACAGTGACCACCTCGCCAACTTGGAGAAGGTGCTCACCAGATTAAAGGAGTATGGGCTACGAGCTAATCGCCAGAAGTGCGAGTTTTTCCAGAAACAGATCTCGTATTGTGGCCACGTCATTGATGAAGAGGGGTTACATAAGTCCCCTGAAAAGATTGAGGCAGTAGTCAAGGCTCCAGCACCAGAAAATGTGTCACAACTGAGGTCGTTCCTTGGGCTGGTAAACTACTACCACAAGTTCTTACCAAATTTGTCCATGGTATTACACCCACTGAACACCCTACTGCAAACAGGGGTACCATGGAAGTGGGATGACGAACGTAGACGAGCTTTCCAGAAGTGTAAAGAATTGATCACATCAAAAGAGGTGTTGGCCCATTTCAACCCAGCACTACCAATTCATTTGGCATGTGATGCATCACCCTATGGTATTGGAGCAGTGCTGTCGCACAAATTCCCAGACAGGTTGGAGAGGCTAGTAGTCTTTGCGTCTCGGTCACTAACCTCAGCCGAGCGCAACTATGCCCAGATTGGTAGGGAAGCCCTCAGCCTAGTATGGGGAGTAAAAAAATTCAACCACTATCTGCATGGGCAGAAGTTCACCTTGCTGACTGACCACCAACAACTTGTCTCCATCTTTAATCCTAAGAAGGGCGTTCCAGTGATGACTGCACAACGGTTACAAAGATGGTCCCTGTTTCTAGGGGCGAATCAATATGAAATAGAAAATAAAGGCACGAAACAGCATGGGAACGCTGATGGGCTATCACGCCTGCCACTGCCTACTGTGGAGGAAGCACCAGCAGTGGACCCTATCGAGATATTTTATTCGTCAATAATTGAACGATTGCCAGTAACGAACGCGGATATAGAGAAGGAGACCCGCAATGATCTGACGCTGTCTCGGGTATATAATTTGACGGTGAGGGGATGGCCAACACATGGCGACTCACTGTTGCCAGCATTCTCATCCAGAAGAGAACAGCTGTCAGTATGCCAGGGGACAGTGATGTGTGGATCCAGAGTGGTGATTCCACCCAAGTTAAGGGAGAGAGTGCTAAATGAGCTACATGAAGGTCATCTGGGGGGAGTGAAAATGAAAAGCCTTGCTAGGGCTTATGTGTGGTGGCCGGGAATCGATAAACAAATCGAAGACCTAACTAAGAGCTGCTTAGGATGCCAGAAGGTCCAAAATGCACCACCACATGCCCCTCTACACCCATGGGAGTGGCCCTCCTCTCCATGGCAACGGGTGCATATTGATTTCGCTGGTCCATTCATGGACTCAATGTTCTTAATAGCAGTGGATGCTCATTCAAAGTGGCCTGAGGTGATAAAAATGTCTTCAACCACTACAGAGAAAACGATTGCAGCCCTACAGACCATATTTGCCAGAAACGGTTTGCCAGAGCAGATTTGCTCTGATAATGGACCACAGTTTGTGTCCGAAGAGTTTCAAAAATTTATGAGAAGGAATGGGGTAAGGCATTACACATCTGCCCCGTATCATCCAGCCACAAATGGATTGGCTGAGAGGTTCGTACAAACCTTTAAGAAGGCGATAAAGGCCATGTGTGACAATGAAATTCCACTACAGTATAAGATGGACAATTTCTTATTAGCCTACCGAAACGCGACACATGCAGTTACCAACCAGACCCCGGCCACGATGTTCTTTAACCGAAGGTTGAGATCTTGTCTGGACTTGCTCAGACCAAATGTGCGAAGAAATGTTGAGGACAAACAATTCCAGCACATCAATGAGAAGCCGACAAGGAGCTTCAATGTAGGACAACCAGTCTTGGCCCGTGACTATCAAACAGAGAAATGGCAACCCGGAACGATATGCACAAGGCAGGGGCCATTAATGTACACAGTGGATGTCGGGGAGAACATTGTGAGACGCCACGTCGACCAGATTTTAGCATCACAGGAACGCGTCAACCCCATGTCTCGAGTACCTGGGGATGAACCCGATATACCGGTAGCATCTACCTCAGAACCAATAGCAGTGGAACCCGATGAACTACCCGATGAAAAGGGGTCAGAATCGCCTCTGCACCAAGAATAAGAACCTCAGGAAAGGCGCTATCCCGAAAGGGTCAGGAAGCCGCCCCAAAGACTGAATCTATAAATGGACTATTGTTGTTTAATGTACATGTTAAAGTGTTAATTGTTATTTGAATATTAGGGGTACTACTAATCTAAAAGGGGAGGAATTGTAGTGTATGTGCCTTTAAGACAGAACTACTTTTACAGCTCCTGTATACTGTAGTACCGTCAGTGACCACACCTGTATATAAGCTTTGCGCATGCCTCTGTAGCCCCAGTCTTGAGACTACCCTCCTCCAGTAAATACCTGTTTATTGTTAAGTTACAGCATCCGTGTGGTTATTAAATAACAGCATACCCTCAGAATCACAGATCTAACAAGCGTGAGGCCCTGTCTGCCCTCACAGCTGGATTGAGAAGATGCTGTGGCACTATCAGAAGAGGAGCAGGGGACTTCTCCCGGGTGTCCTGGCCAACATTTATCTCCCAACTAACATGACTGTAACAGTTTATCTCATCATTTATCTCATTAAGCTTTGTGGGATCTTGCCGTGCGCAAGTTGGCGTTTGCCATTTCCGCATTACAACAGCGACTACACTTCACATTGGCTGTGAATTACTTTGGGATCCTGAGGTTGTGAAAGGTGCTATATAAATTCAAGATCTTTCTTTCCTTTATCTGATGCTCCACACCCATTTCAGAGACAGGTCTCAAAGTCAGACTGAGCCCCTACAGTCTGCCCCCAGACCCAGCCTCAGCACACCCACATCTGGGCCACAGCCTGAAACTCTGCCCAGACCTGGAACAGGAGCCTGCAGCACACCTTGGACAGCCCGGGTTAGCCTGTTTGTATGGAATTCCTCCCTCTGATATTGTAACTGTTTAACACAAACTGGTTACAGACTGTGCTGAAATAGGGGAGAGAGGGACTTCAGACAAACACGTTCAGTGTCCGTACACCAACTCCTCGGAGAGTAATTTCAGGGCGATGTGATGAAACAATGGGTCACATTGTCTACCATTTACCTTCTGTAGTTGAGGGTCCAGTGGATGAGGTGGAAACATCTGGACTGCTGGTTGCTGCTGGTGTCTCAGTTGAAGTTGATCCCCCAGTTGATTCCTGTCCAGTTGTCGTGGCGTCTGTTAATATCAGGTTAGTTGGGTTAAGTTTACACTCAATGGTTTTACTGTTATCCTTTCAATCTGCCTTCCCGTCAGAATGTCCCGTCCTATTACACTGTGTGATCCGCTCAAAATTAGATTCAAATTAGGAGTCTACCTTCGCTCAGTGCGTAGCGCTCTGACCTCTGAGTTAGAAGCTGGTGGTTTCAAGCCCCATTCCACAGACTGAGAATGTAATCTAAGCTGACACTCCCAGTGCTGTCCTGAGGCAGTGCTGTACAGTGGGAGGTATGTCATTCAGATGTGACATTAACATGAGGCCTTGTCTGCCCTCGCAGGTGGATTGAGAAGACCCTGTGGCACTATCAGAAGAGGAGCAGGGGAGTTCTCCCGGGTGCCCCGGCTAATATTTATCTCCCAACCAACATCATTAAAACAGGTTATCTGGGCATTTATGTCTTTGCTGTTTGAGTGGTTTTGCTGTGCGCAAATTTGCAGCTGGCATTTGCCACATTACATCATTGACTTCACTTGTCATAGGCTGCGAAATATTTTGGGATGTCCTGAGGTTGTGAAAGACGCTATATAAATGCAAATATCTTTCTTTCTTTTTACTGATGATCTACACACATACTTCAGAGACAGGCCTCAACATCAGACTGAACCCGGACAGTCTACCCACAGACCCAGCCTCACCACACCCACATCTGGGCCACAGCCTGAAACTGTGCCCAGTCCTGCAACAGGAGCCAGCAGCACGCCTTGGACAGCCTGGGTTAGCCTGTTTGTATGGAATTCCTCCATCTGATATTGTAACTGTTTAACACAAACTGGTTACAGACTGTGCTGAAATAGGGGAGAGAGGGACTTCAGACAAACACGTTCAGTGTCCGTACACCAACTCCTCGGAGAGTAATTTCAGGGCGATGTGATGAAACAATGGGTCACATTGTCTGCCATTTACCTTCTGTAGTTGAGGGTCCAGTGGATGAGGTGGAAACATCTGGACTGCTGGTTGCTGCTGGTGTCTCAGTTGAAGTTGATCCCCCAGTTGATTCCTGTCCAGTTGTCGTGGCTCCTGTTTAATATCAGGTTACATGGGTCAGGTTTACACTCGATATTTATTCATTCCAATCTACCTTCCCGTCAGAATGTTCCGTCCTATTACATTGTGTGATCTGCTCAAAATTAGATTCAAATTAGGAGTCTACCTTCGCTCAGTGCGCAGCACTCTGACCTCTGAGTCAGAAGGTCGTGGTTTCAAGTCCCATTCCACAGACTGAGGATGTAATCTAAGCTGACACTCCCAGTGCTGTCCTGAGGCAGTGCTGTACAGTGGGAGGTATGTCATTCAGATGTGACATTAACCTGAGGCCCTGTCTGCCCTCGCAGGTGGATTGAGAAGATCTTGTGGCACTATCAGAAGAGGAGCAGGGGACTTCTCCCTGGTGTCCTGGCCAACATTTATCCCCCAACTAACATGACTGAAACAGTTAATCTAGTGATTTATCTCATTAAGCTTTGTGGGATCTAGCCGTGCGCAAAAGTTCTACTGCCATTTCCGCATTACAACAGTGACTACACTTCACATTGGCTGTGAATTACTTTGGGACATTCTGAGGTTGTGGAAAGGCGCTACATAAATTCAAGATCTGTGGCAGAGCCACTGAGGGACTCTGAGCAACTGTATATAATTCCCTTTAACGATGTTTCGTTCCAACCTAAGCCTGTACCAGTCTGTTAGTGATTTCTGTGTTTGTACATACTGTTTGCATGTACGGGGCGCGGTCCCTTTAAGACCACAGCAAAGCGCGGGTAAACGCGATGACGTCATGCCGCTAATCACGTGACCACCCAAGCGCGAGAGAAAGGTGATGACGTCATGACACCATCCACGGGACCGCCCTGGCAGTCCTCGTGGAGCCTCCGACCAGCAAAGACCTGTTTTCGTGGTTCTCCTGTATCGATCTCTACAAACTGTTTAAACTCGTTAGTTTTGCATTAAAACTTGTTTGATTGATCGCCTGAGTCGACCTCAGTTCTTAGATAGGAATTAGGCAATTCCTACAGATCTTTCTTCCCTTTTTCTGATGCTCAAGCACATTTCAGAGACAGGCCTCAAAGTCAGACTGAGCCCTGAGAGTCTACCCCCGGACCCAGCCTCACCACACCCACATCTGGGCCACAACCTGAAACTCTGCCCAGACGTGGAACAGGAGCCTGCAGCACACCTTGGACAGCCCGGGTTAGACTCTTTGTATGGAATTCCTCCCTCTGATATTGTAACTGTTTAACACAAACTGGTTACAGACTGTGCTGAAATAGGGGACAGAGGGACTTCAGAGAAATCCGTTAAATGTCCGTACACCAACTCCTCGGAGAGTAATTTCAGGGTGATGTGATGAAACAATGGGTCAGATTGTCTACCATTTACCATCTGTAGTTGAGGGTCCAGTGGATGAGCTGGAAACATCTGGACTGCTGGTTGCTGCTGGTGTCTCTGTTGAAGTTGATCCCCCAGTTGATTCCTGTCCAGTTGTCATGGCTCCTGTTTAATATCAGGTTACATGGGTCAGGTTTACACTCGATATTTATTCCTTTCAATTTACCTTCCCGTCAGAATGTCCCGTCCTATTACATTGTGTGATCTGCTCAAAATTAGATTCAAATTAGGAGTCTACCTTCGCTCAGTGCGTAGCACTCTGAACTCTGAGTTAGAAGGTCGTGGTTTCAAGTCCCATTCCACAGACTGAGGATGTAATCTAAGCTGACACTCCCAGTGCTGTCCTGAGGCAGTGCTGTACAGTGGGAGGTATGTCATTCAGATGTGACATTAACGTGGTGACTGAAACAGTTAATCTAGTCATTTATCTCATTAAGCTTTGTGGGATCTTGCCGTGCGCAAAAGTTCTACTGCCATTTCCGCATTACAACAGTGACTACACTTCACATTGGCTGTGAATTACTTTGGGACATCCTGAGGTTGTGGAAAGGCGCTACATAAATTCAAGATCTGTGGCAGAGCCACTGAGGGACTCTGAGCAACTGTATATAATTCCCTTTAACGATGTTTCGCTCCAACCTAAGCCTGTACCAGTCTGTTAGTGATTTCTGTGTTTGTACATACTGTTTGCATGTACGGGGCGCGGTCCCTTTAATACCGCAGCAAAGTGCGGGTAAACGCGATGACGTCATGCCGCTAATCACGTGACCACCCAAGCGCGGGAGAAACGTGATGATGTCATGACGCCATCCACGGGACTGCCCTGGCGGTCCCCGTGGAGCCTCCGACCAGCAAAGACCTGTTTTCGTGGTTCTCCTGTATCGATCTCTACAAACTGTTTAAACTCGTTAGTTTTGCATTAAAACTTGTTTGTTTGATCGCCTGAGTGGACCTCAGTTCTTAGATAGGAATTAGGCAATTCCTACAGATCTTTCTTCCCTTTTTCTGATGCTCCACACCCATTTCAGAGACAGGCCTCAAAGTCAGACTGAGCCCCTACAGTCTGCCCACAGACCCAGCCTCACCACACCCACATCTGGGCCACAGCCTGAAACTCTGCCCAGACCTGGAACAGGAGCCTGCAGCACACCTTGGACAGCCCGGGTTAGACTGTTTGTATGGAATTCCTCCCTCTGACATTGTAATTGTTTAACACAAACTGGTTACAGACTGTGCTGAAATAGTGGAGAGAGGGACTTCAGACAAACACGTTCAGTGTCCGTACACCAACTCCTCGGAGAGTAATTTCAGGGCGATGTGATGCAACAATGGGTCACATTGTCTGCCATTTACCTTCTGTAGTTGAGGGTCCAGTGGATGAGGTGGAAACATCTGGACTGCTGGTTGCTGCTGGTGTCTCAGTTGAAGTTGATCCCCCAGTTGATTCCTGTCCAGTTGTCGTGGCTCCTGTTTAATATCAGGTTACATGGGTCAGGTTTACACTCGATATTTATTCATTTCAATCTACCTTCCCGTCAGAATGTCCCATCCTATTACATTGTGTGATCTGCTCAAAATTAGATTCAAATTAGGAGTCTACCTTCGCTCAGTGCGCAGCACTCTGACCTCTGAGTCAGAAGGTCGTGGTTTCAAGTCCCATTCCACAGACTGAGGATGTAATCTAAGCTGACACTCCCAGTGCTGTCCTGAGGCAGTGCTGTACAGTGGGAGGTATGTCATTCAGATGTGACATTAACGTGAGGCCCTGTCTGCCCTCGCAGGTGGATTGAGAAGATGCTGTAGCACTATCAGAAGAGGAGCAGGGGACTTCTCCCTGGTGTCCTGGCCAATATTTATCTCCCAACTAACATGACTGATACAGTTTATCTCATCATTTATCTCATTAAGCTTTGTGGGATCTTGCCGTGTGCAAGTTGGCGTCTGCCATTTCCGCATTACAACAGTGACTACACTTCACATTGGCTGTGAATTACTTTGGGATCCTGAGGTTGTGAAAGGTGCTATATAAATTCAAGATCTTTCTTTCCTTTATCTGATGCTCCACTCCCATTTCAGAGACAGGCCTCAACGTCAGACTGAGCCCCTACAGTCTGCCCCCAGACCCTACCTCAGCACACCCACATCTGGGCCACAGCCTGAAACTCTGCCCTGTCCTGGAACAGGAGCCTGTAGCACACCTTGGACAGCCCGGGTTAGCCTGTTTGTATGGAATTCCTCCCTCTGATATGGTAACTGTTTAACACAAACATGTAATGTATATACCTTTAAGGGGGGGGACTATGTTTTACAGCTCATGTATACTGCAGTACCGGCAGTGACCACACCTGTATATAACACTGAGTAGTAATCTGTACAGATCAGTTGCAGTCTGAGCCACGTTGAGTAAACACCTATTGTACCGTTCTCCGCAGTCTGTGTCTGATTATACACGGACGTAACATTGGCGACGAGGCAGGTTTGAACCTACCTGCAACCCTGCATCACCTCCCAGGGATTCGTTCCTGGAGATCAGTGGATTGGAGGTCAAGGCCAGAGACTCGGGCGTCGACCACGGGCAACCGCCCAGTCATCCAGCAGAGACTCGAGAATTGCGGGGGAGGCTGTCGAGAGCCAGGCTTGGCTTTCCAGTCGAGGTGGGCCAGCAAAACGGGCTGGCAAAAGGTAGTGCGCGGACCCTTCCCGGACAGCGGCGGGCTAGAGCCCGACCGAGCGGCACAGCAAAGGGCCGAGCAGCGTCGACGGGGGAGAGAGAGAGGGCAGAGTGCACAGGACGCAGCCGGTGTTCAGGGGCCAAGCAGCGTCGGAGAGGGGGAGAGAGAGAAGCGCGCAAAACCTACAGGGCGCCGCCATTGCCACGAGAACCGCCGGGAGCGGCGTCGGCAGCAGCGGGGGAGGAAGGAAAACATAAGAACATAAGAAATAGGAGCAGGAGTAGGCCAATCGGCCCCTCGAGCCTGCTCCGCCATTCAGTAAGATCATGGCTGATCTGATCCTAACCGCCAATCCACTATCACAGAACCATCTCCTGAACCTAACAGAATTAGATACACGAAATAGGAGCAGGATCAGGCTACACGGCCCCTGGGCCCGCTCCGCTACCCACAGGGCCATGACCGATCCAAACCTAGACTCATGTCCAAATTCCTGCCCGCTCCCCGTAACCTTTAATTCCCTTTACTTCTAGGAAACTGTCTATTTCTGTTTTAAATTTTTGTAATGATGTAGCTTCTACAGCTTTTTGGGGCAGCATATTCCATGGATCTACCACCCTCTGAGTGAAGTAGTTCCTCCTCATCTCAGTTTTGAAAGAGCAGCCCCTTATTCTAAGACTATGCCCCCTAGTTCTAGTTTCACCCATCATCGGGAACATCTTCCTCGCATCCACCCGATCCAACCCCTTCAAAATCTTATATGTTTCAATAAGATCGCCTCTCATTCTTCTGAACTCCAATGAGTAGAGTCCCAATCTACTCAACCTCTCCTCATATGTCCATCCCCTCATCCCCGGGATTAACCGAGTGAACCTTCTTTGTACTGACTCGAGAGCAAGTATGTCCTTTCTTAAGTATGGACACCAAAACTGTACGCAGTATTCCAGGTGCGGTCTCACCAATACCTTGTACAACTGAAGCAATACCTCCCTATTTTTATATTCTATCCCCCTAGCAATGAAAGCCAACATTCCATTGGCCTTCTTAATCACTTGCTGCACCTGCATACTAACCTTTTGAGTTTCGTGCACCAGGACCCCCAGATCCCTTTGTACTTCAGTACTTTCCAGTTTCTTGCCATTAAGATAATAACTTGCTCTACGATTTTTCCTGCTAAAGTGCATAACCTCACACTTTCCAGTATTGTATTCCATCTGCCAAATCTCTGCCCACTTACTTAGCCTGTCGATGTCCCCTTGCAGGTTTTTTATGTCCTCCTCTCTCACTACTTTCCCTCCCATCTTAGGGAGACGCCATTTTAAGCCATTGGGAGACGCCATTTTAAACCACACCCAAAATGCCGAAGAGTGGCAGTATCACCGCATTTGACAATGAAGTCGAAGATTGGACTACATATGTCGAACGAATAGAGGTGCACTGCAAGGCAAATGGGGTGTCAGATGACAAGAAAGCGTCGGTATTGTTAAATTTAATGGGTGCAAAGACGTGTGGTTTATTAGGAAATCTAGTAACCCCAACGAAGCCAATGGAAAAGAGTTTTGAAGACATAGTAACGATACTAAAGGAACATTTAAACCCCACACCGCTGCTGATAGCAGAAAGATTCAAGTTTCACAAACGGAACCAGCATAAGGATGAAAGCAATGCTGATTATTTAACAGAACTGCGCAAACTATCGAAACACTGCCAGTTTGGAGCGGGACTGACAGATGCCTTAAGGGACAAGTTTGTGTGTGGGCTTCAAAGTGAATGAACCCAGAAACGGCTTTTATCTGAAAAGGACCTTACGCTAGAAAAGGCTTTCAGCATTGCGGTATCCTATGAAGCAGCAGCACGGGGCGCTGCAGAGATACAACAGAGACCGCAAGAATATGGCACAAACAAAATGTCATATGGAACAGAGAAGTGCTATCGCTGCGGCAGAACAATACACGACCAGAATGATTGCTGGTTCAAAGACAAAGTATGCAGACAGTGTGGAAAAGTAGGACACATAGCACGAGTCTGCAGGTCGGGAAAGAAAACCAGCAATAAGAAACCTACCAAAGGAAAGTACCAGAAGGTACATAACATGACGGAGAATAGTTCAGATGAACAAAAGAGTGATAACGACTCCAAAAGCAGGGAACTGAGTTGTCTGAAACTACATAATGTGATCACAACGGAGGATCACCGAACCATTTGGGTCACTCTCAAGTTAGCAGGAGTCCAGGTAAAGATGGAATTGGACACAGGATCAGCCCTAACAGTCATAAACCGACGGGACTACCAGCGGCTATTCTCACACATACCCTTGAGAGACACAAAAATTATTTTGAAGACGTACACGGGCCAAAAAGTCTACCCCAAAGGAAAAATAAGGGTGACCGTTATATATAATGGTAAGGAAACACCAAAACTAGACCTGTATGTATTGCAAGATGGAGGACCACCATTACTGGGACGTGAATGGATCCGGAAAATACAACTGGATTGGCATTCCATACAGGCACTGACTGTGGCTGACAAAAAGGATGACGACGTCACGCCTGGGCGGCTGTCAAAGATCCTAACTGACGCGAAAGAAGTGTTCCAGCAAGGACTCGGAACACTAAAAGGCATGACAGCGACGATTAAAATTGAAGAAAACGCAAGCCCAAAATTTTTTAAGGCCAGACCGGTACCTTATGCGATCCGCCCAGCCGTCGAAGCAGAGCTGGAGAGTCTGGAATGTTCAGGTGTAATGTCCAGGTTAAATTGGAGTGAGTGGGCTACACCCATCGTCCCTGTGATGAAAAAGTCGTTGAGCAGCACGCCTGGGGAACCAAAGAATGTTCGCATCTGTGGGGACTTTAAGGTAACAGTGAACCCGGTCCTTCACACCGTACAATATCCACTTCTACGGATTGAAGATATTTTTGCCTCGCTATCTGGAGGGAAACGCTTCACTAAGATTGATCTGGCCCAGGCATATCTGCAAATGGAGGTAGAAGAAGCATCAAAAAAATACCTCACAATCAACACCCATAAAGGTCTCTACCAATACAACCGGCTGGTATTCGGGGTAGCATCAGCTCCGGCTATTTGGCAGAGGGCAATGGAACAAGTCCTGCAAGGGATCCCAGGGACCCAGTGTTATTTGGACGACATCCTGGTCACGGGTGAAAATGACAGTGATCACCTTGCCAACCTGGAGCAGGTGCTCACTAGATTGCAGGAATATGGGCTCCGAGCTAACCACCCCAAATGCGAGTATTTTAGAAAACAAATCTCGTATTGTGGCCACGTTATCGATAAAGAGGGGTTACATAAGTCCCCAGAGAAGATTGAGGCAGTAGTCAAGGCTCCAGCACCGGAAAATGTGTCACAACTGAGGTCGTTCCTCGGGCTGGTAAACTACTACCATAAGTTCTTGCCAAATTTGTCTACAATACTACACCCACTGAACACCCTACTGCAAACTGGGGTGCCATGGAAGTGGAGTGACGAATGTAGACGAGCTTTCCAGAAGAGCAAAACACTAATCACATCGAAAGAGGTATTGGCCCATTACAACCCAGCGTTACCAATTCGGTTGGCATGTGATGCGTCACCCTATGGCATTGGAGCGGTGCTGTCGCACAAATTCTCGGACGGCTCGGAGAGGCCAATAGCCTTTGCGTCACGATCACTAACCTCAGCCGAGCGTAACTACGCCCAGATTGACAGGGAGGCCCTCAGCCTAGTGTGGGGAGTGAAAAATTTCAATCACTATCTGCACGGGCAGATATTCACCTTGCTGACTGATCACCAGCCTCTTGTCTCCATTTTTAATCCGAAGAAGGGCGTTCCGGTGATGACTGCGCAATGACTACAAAGATGGTCACTTTTTCTAGGGGCGCACCACTATGAGATTGAATATAAGGGCACGAAACAGCATGGAAATGCTGATGGGCTATCACACCTGCCACTGCCTACTGCGGAGGAATCACCAGCAGTGGATCCTGTCGAAATATTCCATTCGACTATAGTTGAATACCTACCGGTAACTAACGCTTGTATCGAAAAGGAAACCCGAAATGACCCGACACTGTCTCGGGTATATGATTTGACGGTGAAGGGATGGCCAGCACATGGCGACTCACTGTTGCCAGCATTCTCGACAAGGAGAGAACAGCTGTCAGTGTGCTGGGGGACCTTGATGTGTGGATCCCGAGTGGTAATTCCACCCAAGTTAAGGGATAGAGTGCTCAATGAGCTTCATAAGGGTCATCTGGGAGGGGTAAAAATGAAAAGCCTAGCCAGGGCTTATGTGTGATGGCCGGGAATCGATAAACAAATCGAGGACCTGACCAAGAGCTGCTCAGGATGCCAGAAAGTCCAAAATGCACCACCACAGGCCCCTCTACACCCATGGGAGTGGCCCTCGTTGCTATGGCAACGGGTGCATATTGATTTTGCTGGTCCATTCATGGACTCAATGTTTTTAATAGCCGTGGATGCGCACTCGAAATGGCCTGAGGTCATCAAAATGTCCTCCACCACCACGGAGAAAACTATTGCAGTCCTACGGACCATTTTTGCCGGGAATGGCTTGCCAGAACAGAATTACAGATTTGCTCCGACAACGGACCACAGTTTGTGTCCAAAGAGTTCCGGAGGTTCTTGAAAAAGAATGGGGTAAGGCATTACACATCCGCCCCGTATCATCCAGCCACAAATGGATTGGCTGAGAGGTTCGTACAAACCTTTAAGAAGGCAATAAAGGCTATGTACAATGACAATATTCCGCTGCAGCACAAGGTGGACGATTTCCTGTTCGCCTACCGGAATGCGACACATGCAGTCACCAACCAGGCCCCAGCCATGACGTTCTTTAACCGAAGGTTAAGATCTCGCCTGGATTTGCTCAGACCAAACGTACGAAGAGATGTTGAGAGTAAGCAATTCCAGCACATCCATGAGAAGCCAACAAGGAGCTTCAATGTAAGGCAACCAGTCTTGGCCCGCGACTACCGAACAGAAAAATGACAGCCAGGAACGATATGCACACGGCAGGGTCCACTAATGTACACAGTGGACATTGGGGAGAGCATCGTGAGACGCCATGCTGACCAGATCCTAGAGTCACAGGAACAAGTCAACCCCATGCCTCGCCCATACGTATCTGGTGATGAACCCGACGTACAGGTAGCATCTACCCCAGAAACAGTAGCATCAGAAGCTGATGAACCAACCGACGACAGGGGGCCAGAATCGCCTCCGCACCAAGAGCAAGACACTCGGGAAAGGCGCTATCCAGAAAGGATCAGGAAGCCTCCCCAAAGACTGAATTTATAAATAGACTATTTTCAGCTAATGTTGCATGTTAAAAGTGTTAATTGTAATTAGTTTGATATTTAATTGTTAAATGAGTGTTATGGTACTGTTAATCTAAAAGGGGAGGAATTGTAATGTATGTACCTTTAAGGGGGGGAACTACTTTTTACAGCTCATGTATACTGTAGTACCGGCAGTGACCACACCTGTATATAACGCTGAGTAGTAATCTGTACAGATCAGTTGCAGTCTCAGCCACGTTGAGTAAACACCTATTGTACCGTTCTCCGCAGTCTGTGTCTTCTTATACACGGACATAACACTGAGGATGTAATCTAAGCTGACATTCCCAGTGCTGTCCTGAGGCAGTGCTCTACAGTAGGAGGTATGTCATTCAGATGTGACATTAATGTGAGGCCCTGTCTGCCCTCGCAGGGGGATTGAGAAGATCCTGTGGCACTATCAGAAGAGTAGGGGAGGTCTCCCTGATGTTCTGGCTAATATATAACCTCCAACTAACATGACTAAAACAGTTAATCTAGTCAATTATCTCATTAAGGTTTGTGGGATCTTGCCGTGCACAAATTGGCCTCTGCCATTTGCCACATTACAACAGCGACTACACTTCCCATTGGCTGCAAATTACTTTGGGATACTGAGGTTGTGAAAGGCGCTATATGAATTCAAGATCTCTTTTTCCTTTATCTGATGGGCCCAGAAATTCGGCTCTCCACGAGTGAGTACGCACGGGGTACTCACCTGTAGGCCGAATGGAAATGCCGGTTTTCTGCATGCACTGCGCATGTGCGGGAAACCGGCACTCCCGATCCACTGAACGAAGGGGTTCAGAGGTCGAACGCGCGCGCAGGGGAGGCTGCGCGTGCGCTTTGAACTTAGGTTTTTTTTATATACAGGTTTTCCCGGGAGGGTAAGCCTGCAGGATTTACACATTTAAAAAGCAGGCGTAAGGCCTGCTTTTTACAAGGTAAGTGGTCAATTAATTAAAATTAAAACATTTTTTCCACAGGTTTATTATTTTTAAATACTTTAAAGCAAGGTAAGTTTATTTTTAGCCCCGTTTTTTTATAAAACTAGTTTTTACAAAAATTTAATTATTGTTTAAAATAGTTATTTAATGTAATTTATAGTTTATTTAAAAAGTGTGATTTAAAAAAAAATTTATTTGAAGGTTTACTGCTATTTTGGGGCCCGTAGTATTCATAAGTTTTCACAGGTCTTCCTGTCAATCTTATGAATGGGCTTTTCCCTCCTCCGATTGGCTGCCCATGGCTCACGTGATCCCAGGGGACGCATCGCACTAACTACGCCCCTGGGACACGCAAGCACAGCGCGCCGGCAGCTGGGCCAGGCCCCGGAGCGGAATTCAACGGGGCCTAGAGCTCAACTGCTGGCGCGCAAGGTAAGTGCAGGTCGGGGGCGTGCACCCGCGGGAAGCCCCCGACCCGAATTTCTGGGCCATGATCTACACACATTTCAGGAACAGGCCTCAAAATCAGACTGAGCCCCTGCAGTCTGCCCCCGGACCCAGCCACATCTGGGCCACAGCCTGAAACTCTGCCCAGACCTGGAACAGGAGCCTGCAGCACACCTTGGACAGCCCGGGTTAGCCTGTTTGTATGGAATTCCTCCCTCTGATATTGTAACTGTTTAACACAAACTGGTTACAGACTGTGCTGAAATTGGGGAGAGGGACTTCAGACAAACACGTTCAGTGTCCGTACACCAACTCCTCGGAGAGTAATTTCAGGGCGATGTGATGATACAATGGGTCACATTGTCTGCCGTTTACCTTCTGTAGTTGAGGGTCCAGTGGATGAGGTGGAAACATCTGGACTGCTGGTTGCTGCTGGTGTCTCAGTTGAAGCTGATCCCCCAGTTGATTCCTGTCCAGTTGTCGTGGCTCCTGTTTAATATCAGGTTACATGGGTCAGGTTTACACTCGATATTTATTCATTTCAATCTACCTTCCCGCCAGAATGTCCCGTCCTATTACATTGTGTGATCTGCTCAACATTAGATACAAATTAGGAGTCTACCTTCGCTCAGTGCGTAGCACTCTGACCTGAGTTAGAATATCGTGGTTTCAAGTCCCATTCCACAGACTGAGGATGTAATCTAAGCTGACACTCCCAGTGCTGTCCTGAGGCAGTGCTGTACAGTGGGAGGTATGTCATTCAGATGTGACATTAACGTGATGACTGAAACAGTTAATCTAGTCATTTATCTCATTAAGCTTTGTGGGATCTTGCCGTGCGCAAAAGTTCTCCTGCCATTTCCGCATTACAACAGTGACTACACTTCACATTGGCTGTGAATTACTTTGGGACATCCTGAGGTTGTGGAAAGGCGCTACATAAATTCAAGATCTGTGGCAGGGCCACTGAGGGACTCTGAGCAACTGTATATAATTCCCTTTAACGATGTTTCGCTCCAACCTAAGCCTACACCAGTCTGTTAGTGATTTCTGTGTTTGTACATTCTGTTTGCATGTACGGGGCGCGGTCCATTTAAGACCACAGCAAAGCGCAGGTAAACGCGATGACATCATGCCGCTAATCACGTGACCACCCAAGCGCGGGAGAAACGTGATGACATCATGATGCCATCCACGAGACCGCCCTGGCAGTCCTCGTGGAGCCTCCGACCAGCAAAGACCTGTTTTCGTGGTTCTCCTGTATCGATCTCTACAAACTGTTTAAACTCGTTAGTTTTGCATTAAAACCTGTTTGTTTGATCGCCTGAGTTGTCCTCAGTTCTTAGATAGGAATTAGGCAATTCCTACAGATCTTTCTTTCCTTTTTCTGATGCTCAAGCACATTTCAGAGACAGGCCTCAAAGTCAGACTGACCCCGGACAGTCTACCCACAGACCCAGCCTCACCACACCCACATCTGGGCCACAGCCTGAAACTCTGCCCAGACCTGGAACAGGAGCCTGCAGCACACCTTGGATAGCCCGGGTTATCCTGTTTGTATGGAATTCCTCCCTCTGATATTGAAACTGTTTAACACAAACTGGTTACAGACTGTGCTGAAATAGGGGAGAGAGGGACTTCAGATAAACACGTTCAGTGTCCGTACACCAACTCCTCGTGGAGTAATTTCAGGCCGATGTGATGAAACAATGGGTCACATTGTCTACCATTTACCTTCTGTAGTTAAGGTTCCAGTGGATGAGGTGGAAACATCTGGACTGCTGGTTGCTGCTGGTGTCTCAGTTGAAGTTGATCCCCCAGTTGATTCCTGTCCAGTTGTCGTGGCTCCTGTTTAATATCAGGTTACATGGGTCAGGTTTACACTCGATATTTATTCATTTCAATCTACCTTCCCGTCAGAATGTCCCATCCTATTACATTGTGTGATCTCCTCAAAATTAGATTCAAATTAGGAGTCTACCTTCGCTCAGTGCGCAGCACTCTGACCTCTGAGTTAGAAGGTCGTGGTTTCAAGTCCCATTCCACAGACTGAGGATGTAATCTAAGCTGACACTCCCAGTGCTGTCCTGAGGCAGTGCTGTACAGTGGCAGGTATGTCATTCAGATGTGACATTAACGTGAGGCCCTGTCTGCCCTCGCAGGTGGATTGAGAAGATCCTGTGGCACTATCAGAAGACGAGCAGGGGACTTCTCCCGGGTGTCCTGTCTAATATTTATTTCCCAACTAACATCATTAAAACAGGTTATCTGGACATTTATGTCTTTGCTGTTTGAGTGATCTTGCTGTGCGCAAATTTGCAGCTGGCATTTGCCACATTACATCACTGTCTTCACTTGTCATAGGCTGCAAAATATTTTGGGATGTCCTGATGTTGTGAGAGACGCTATATAAATGCAAATATCTTTCTTTCTTTTTACTGATGATCTACACATACTTCAGAGACAGGCTTGTACATCAGACTGAGCCCCGACAGTCTGCTCCCAGACCCAGCCTCACTACATGCACTGTAGGGGTTCGCAAAATCCCCATAATCCCTGAAGATCGGAAAATATTGGTCCACATCATGGATGAAGAATTATGTGATTTAAATTGCCTCTGGTTTGAGCAATGTTTTTTTAAAACATACTCAGAACCGCGAAAGGCTGCGTTGAGCTGGGCGGCGCATGGACAACACCGGAATCAAGGAACTGCATGGAAAAATTCGCACACGTTAAGACAGTACATTTTATTAAAAATCGTACTTGTGAGTTTTAAACTGTGTATATTGTAAAGAGGTTTGAAAATGGCCGATATAAAAGCATGGCCAAAAGACAAAAGCAGCTCGCAGCTCAAAATGTCTGTCTAAGTGGGAGGATCAAGCAGTGGCAATCAGACCTGTCAATCAAACCAGGGAGTTTCCCTTCCACAGAGGCAAGGTTTGTTTACATGAAACTGCAGGATGTTGACATAAGGGATTAAACCGCTTGAGACTGACCGCAGAACAATCAGTTTCTGTTTACACAGAAATCCAGCCCCATTCAAACCTCTTACACACAATGAGGCACATTGAAACTCCAGAAAAGGACTTTTGAAAGAGAACAGTTTGGATTGAATGGGTTTTTGAATCACCCATTACTGAACAATAGGGCAGTTGGATTCCCTTTTGTTTTAGCCCAGGTGAACTCCGGATGTGGGCGGGTACACTTCGGCCCCAGAAGGTAGACACCTTCAAACCATTCCAACCACTTTGAATCAGCCAATCACAGCCTTTCTCATGTGTATTCCAACTTTGGGCGCGAATTTTGCACACATACCTTTTCAGTGCCAAACAGCAGGAGTTGGCAGGATATAAAGGTAGCTCCTGAGAAGCTATCTCTCTCTTATTTCCTTGGACCACAGGTGAGCAGGTTTCTGACTCCTCAGCCAGGCAACCTAGTGAGGAGGTGGGGGGGGTAATTGAGGGGAAATTGCTAAGATTGTTTAATTAACATTGTAGCCACTTATCCCTCATTTTTGCCGTCTGCCTTCCCCCATTTAAGCAATTTTACTGTAATTACTGTGTTCGTGTGGTATAGTTTAAAATTTGATTATAGTTTCTTTAGTTAATAAAATTTGACTTTCTCACATCCAGATCAGTTGTCCGTTTTTAATATATCATTAATTATAAGTTCCTCCAGTCAGAACTGGAAGGTGGGGTTAGCGATTCGAAACCGCTGTTTGGAAATTGGTTTACAGTGTAGCAGCAAAAGGCTGCCTGACCAGGTGACTTACCGTAAACCAGGTAAAAGACTGGAATTGGTCAGAGTGCAGGCAAAGGCTGCTGACCAGGTAAATTGCCGTAGACCCCGAAAAAGATGCCCCCCTACAGCACATCTGGGCCTCAGCCTGAAACTCTGCCCAGACCTGGAACAGGAGCCTGCAGCACACCTTGGACAGCCCGGGTTAGCCTGTTTGTATGGAATTCCTCCCTCTGATATTGTAACTGTTCAACACAAACTGGTTACAGACTGTGCGGAAATAGGGGAGAGAGGGACTTCAGACAAACACGTTAAATGTCCGTACACCAACTCCTTGGAGAGTAATTTCAGGGCGATGTGATGAAACAATGGGTCACATTGTCTGCCATTTACCTCCTGTAGTTGAGGGTCCAGTGGATGAGGTGGAAACATCTGGACTGCTGGTTGCTGCTGGTGTCTCAGTTGAAGTTGACCCCCCAGTTGATTCCTGTCCAGTTGTCGTGGCTCCTGTTTAATATCAGGTTACATGGGTCAGGTTTACACTCGATATTTAGTCATTTCAATCTACCTTCCCGTCAGAATGTCCCGTCCTATTACATTGTGTGATCTGCTCAAAATTAGATACAAATTAGGAGTCTACCTTCGCTCAGTGTGTAGCACTCTGACCTGAGTTAGAATATCGTGGTTTCAAGTCCCATTCCAGAGACTGAGGATGTAATCTAAGCTGACACTCCCATTGTTGTCCTGAGGCAGTGCTGTACAGTGGGAGGTATGTCATTCAGACGTGACATTAACGTGAGGCCCTGTCTGCCCTCGCAGGTGGATTGAGAAGATTTTGTGGCACTATCAGAAGAGGAGCAGGGGACTTCTCCCGGGTGTCCTGGCTAATATTTATCCCCCAACTAACATGACTGATACAGTTTATCTCATCATTTATCTCATTAAGCTTTGTGGGATCTTGCCGTGTGCAAGTTGGCGTCTGCCATTTCCACATTACAACAGTGACTACACTTCACATTGGCTGTGAATTACTTTGGGATCCTGAGGTTGTGAAAGGTGCTATATAAATTCAAGATCTTTCTTTCCTTTATCTGATGCTCCACACCCATTTCAGAGACAGGCCTCAACGTCAGACTGAGCCCCTACAGTCTGCCCCCGGACCCAGCCTCAGCACACCCACATCTCGGCCACATCCTGAAACTCTGCCCAGACCTGGAACAGGAGCCTGCAGCACACCTTGGACAGCCCGGGTTAGCCTGTTTGTATGGAATTCCTCCCTCTGATATTGTAACTGTTTAACACAAACTGGTTACAGACTGTGCTGAAATAGGGGAGAGAGGGACTTCAGACAAACACGTTCAGTGTCCGCACACCAACTCCTCGGAGAGTAATTTCAGGGCGATGTGATGAAACAATGGGTCAGATTGTCTGCCATTTACCTTCTGTAGTTGAGGGTCCAGTGGATGAGGTGGAAACATCTGGACTGCTGGTTGCTGCTGATGTCTCAGTTGAAGTTGATTCCCCAGTTGATTCCTGTGCAGTTGTCATGGCTCCTGTTTAATATCAGGTTACATGGGTCAGGTTTACACTCGATATTTATTCCTTTCAATCTACCTTCCCGTCAGAATGTTCCGTCCTATTACATTGTGTGATCTGCTCAAAATTAGATTCAAATTAGGAGTCTACCTTGGCTCAGTGCGTAGCACTCTGACTTCTGAGTCAGAAGGACGTGGTTTCAAGTCCCATTCCACAGACTGAGGATGTAATCTAAGCTGACACTCCCAGTGCTGCCCTGAGGCACTGCTGTACAGTGGGGGGTATGTCATTCAGATGTGACATTAACGTGAGGCCCTGTCTGCCCTCGCAGGTGGATTGAGAAGATCCTGTCGCACTATCAGAAGAGGAGCAGGAGACTTCTCCCTGGTGTCCTGGCCAATATTTATCTCCCAACTAACATGACTGATACAGTTTATCTCATCATTTATCTCATTAAGCTTTGTGGGATCTTGCCGTGCGCAAACGTTCCACTGCCATTTCCGCATTACAACAGTGACTACACTTCACATTGGCTGTGAATTACTTTGGGACATCCTGAGGTTGTGGAAAGGCGCTACGTAAATTCAAGATCTGTGGCAGAGCCACTGAGGGACTCTGAGCAACTGTATATAATTCCCTTTAATGATGTTTCGCTCCAACCTAAGCCTGTACCAGTCTGTTAGTGATTTCTGTGTTTGTACATACTGTTTGCATGTACGGGGCGCGGTCCCTTTAAGACCACAGCAAAGCGCGGGTAAACGCGATGACGTCATGCCGCTAATCACGTGACCACCCAAGCACGGGAGAAACGTGATGACATCATGACGCCATCCACGGGACCGCCCTTGCAGTCCTCGTGGAGCCTCCGACCAGCAAAGACCTGTTTTCGTGATTCTCCTGTATCAATCTCTACAAACTGTTTAAACTCATTAGTTTTGCATTAAAACTTATTTGTTTGATCGCCTGAGTCGACCTCAGTTCTTAGATAGGAATTAGGCAATTCCTACAGATCTTTCCTTCCTTTTTCTGATGCTCAAGCACATTTCAGAGACAGGCCTCAAAGTCAGACTGAGCCCTGAGAGTCTACCCAGAGACCCAGCCTCACCACACCCACATCTGGGCCACAACCTGAAACTCTGCCCAGACCTGGAACAGGAGCCTGCAGCACACCTTGGACAGCCCGGGTTTGCCTGTTTGTATGGAAGTCCTCCCTCTGATATTGTAACTGTTTAACACAAACTGGTTACAGACTGTGCTGAAATAGGGGAGAGAGGGACTTCAGACAAACACGTTCAGTGTCCGTACACCAACTCCTCGGAGAGTAATTTCAGGGCGATGTGATGAAACAATGGGTCACATTGTCTGCCATTTACCTTCTGTAGTTGAGGGTCCAGTGGATGAGGTGGAAACATCTGGACTGCTGGTTGCTGCTGGTGTCTCAGTTGAAGTTGATCCCCCAGTTGACTCCTGTCCAGTTGTCGTGGCTCCTGTTTAATATCAGGTTACATGGGTCAGGTTTACACTCGATATTTATTCCTTTCAATCTACCTTCCCATCAGAATGTCCCGTCCTATTACACTGTGTGATCTGCTCAAAATTAGATTCAAATTAGGAGTCTACCTTCGCTCAGTGCGTAGCACTCTGACCTGAGTTAGAAGGTCATGGTTTCAAGTCCCATTCCACAGACTGAGGATGTAATCTAAGCTGACACTCCCAGTGCTGTCCTGAGGCAGTGCTGTACAGTGGGAGTTATGTCATTCAGATGTGACATTAGCATTGTAGTGTATGTGCCTTTAAGACTGAACTACTTTTACACCTCCTGTATACTGTAGTACCGTCAGTGACCACACCTGTATATAAGCTTTGCGCATGCCTCTGTACCCCCAGTCTTGAGACTACCCTCCTCCAGTAAATACCTGTTTATTGTTAAAGTTACAGCATCCGTGTGGTTATTGAATAACAGCATAACCTCAGAATCATGGATCTAACAGTGGCGACGAGTGTCGATTCAAAACTACCTGCAACTAAAAAAAAAAGTCGAGGCCAGGAACACGGGCGTCGACCACGAGCAACCGCCCAGTTGTCAGGCAGAGAGTGAACATCACAGGGGAGGCTGTGGAGAGCCGGGCTTGGTTCCCCAGCCACGACGATCAGCAAGAGACTGACGACAGGTCCAGTGCAGACCCTTCCCGGGCAGCGGCGGCTGGAGCCGACCGACGGTGGAGAGAAAGCCGAGCAGCGTCAACGGGGTAAGACAGAGGGTGAAGCGCACAGGGCGCAGCCGGGGGTTGAAAACCGAGCGGCGTCGAGAAAAAAAAAAACAAAAAACAAACAAGCCGGAGAGAGAGAGGGTAAAGCAACAGCCGGGTTCAAGACCGAGCGGCGTCGAGACAAAAATAAATAAAAAGAAGAACGCGCAGAGCACAGCCAGGGCTCACGGGCTGAACAGGGTCCGCAGGGAGAAGAAGGGAGAGCGCAGGAGACGCCATTGAGCCGCGGAGAAGAAGGAAGAGCGCGGGAGACACCATTTTTAGAAGCCGCAGCGGAGAAGAAGGGCGAGCGCGGGAAGGAAGGAAAGCACGGGAGACGCCATTTTGTGCCAGCGGAGAAGAAGGGGAAGCGTGGGAGATGCCATTTTTGACAGTTAAATCACACCCAGGGATGCCGAAGAGTGGCAGTATCTCTACGTTCGACAATGAAGTCGAAGATTGGGCGACATATGTGGAACGTATTGAGGTGTACTGCAGGGTGAATGAAGTGCCAGATGCTAGTAAAGCACTGGTTTTATTAAATTCCATGGGTGCAAAAACTTATGGGTTACTGCGAAATCTAATAACCCCAGAGAAGCCGGTGAACAAGAATTTCGAAAGCATAGTAGAAATCCTACAGGACCACTTAAACCCCACACCACTGCTGATAGCAGAACGATTTAAGTTCCATAAAAGGAACCAACACAAAGATGAAAGCAATGCTGAGTACCTAACGGAACTACGCAAGCTATCGAAACACTGCCAGTTTGGAACGGGACTAGCAGATACGTTAAGGGACAAGTTTGTGTGTGGGTTACAAAGTGAAGGAACCCAGAAACGGCTTCTATCAGAAAAGGATCTTACGCTGGACAAGGCTTTCAGTATGGCAGTATCACACGAAGTAGCCGCAAGGGGCGCTGCAGAGATACAACGGAGACCGCAAGAATATGGCACCAATGAAATGTCCTATGGAACAGGGAAGTGCTATCGCTGTGGCAGAACAACACATGACCAGAAGGATTGTTGGTTCAAGGACCAAGTGTGTAGACAGTGTGGAAAAGCAGGACACATAGCAAGAGTCTGCAGGTCTGGGAAGAAAACCAGCAGTAAGAAATCTCCACAGGAGAAGTACAAAAAGGTACACCAGGTGATGGACAGTAGTTCAGATGAACAGAAAAGTGACACAGACTCTGGAAGCAAGGAGCTGGGTTGTCTGAAACTACATAAGGTAACCAAAATGGAGGATCACCAGACTATCTGGGTTACACTCAAGATAGACGGAGTCCAAGTGAAAATGGAATTGGACACAGGATCAGCCCTAACAGTCATAAACCAAAGGGACTACAAGCGGCTATTTTCACATATACCCTTGAAAGCTACAGAGATTGTCTTGAAGACGTATACGGGGCAAAATGTCTACCCCAAAGGAAAAATAAGGGTGAAAGTGATATATAAAGGCCAGGAAATACCTAAAATGGATATATATGTATTGCCAGATGGAGGACCACCACTGCTAGGACGTGAATGGATCCGGAAGATACAATTAGATTGGCATTCCATACAGGCACTGAAGGTTGAGGCCAAAAAGGATGATGACATCACACCTGGACGACTGTCAAAAATGCTAACTGACACAAAAGAAGTGTTCCAGGAGGGACTAGGAACACTAAAAGGCATAACAGCAACGATTAAAATAGAGGAAAATGCAAGCCCAAAGTTTCTTAAGGCCAGACCAGTGCCTTATGCGATCAGACCAGCTGTTGAAGCAGAGCTGGAAGGGTTGGAATGTTCAGGAGTATTGTCCAAAGTGGACTGGAGCGAGTGGGCTACACCCATCATTCCTGTAATGAAGAGGTCGTTGAGTAATACGCCTGGGGAACCAAAGAAGGTCCGCATCTGTGGGGACTTTAAGGGGGCAGTGAACCCAGTCCTTCACACGGTACAATATCCGCTTCCACGAATTGAGGATATTTTCGCCTCGCTATCTGGAGTTAAACGCTTCACCAAAATTGATCTAGCCCAGGCGTACTTGCAAATGGAGGTAGAAGAAGCTTCGAAACAATACCTTACGATTAACACTCATAAAGGTCTCTATCAATACAACCGGCTGGTGTTCGGAGTAGCCTCGCCTCCGGCTATCTGGCAAAGGGCAATGGATCAGGTCCTGCAAGGGATTCCAGGGACCCAGTGTGGTTTGGACGACACCTTGGTCACGGGCGAAAATGACAGTGACCACCTCGCCAACTTGGAGAAGGTGCTCACCAGATTAAAGGAGTATGGGCTACGAGCTAATCGCCAGAAGTGCGAGTTTTTCCAGAAACAGATCTCGTATTGTGGCCACGTCATTGATGAAGAGGGGTTACATAAGTCCCCTGAAAAGATTGAGGCAGTAGTCAAGGCTCCAGCACCAGAAAATGTGTCACAACTGAGGTCGTTCCTTGGGCTGGTAAACTACTACCACAAGTTCTTACCAAATTTGTCCATGGTATTACACCCACTGAACACCCTACTGCAAACAGGGGTACCATGGAAGTGGGATGACGAACGTAGACGAGCTTTCCAGAAGTGTAAAGAATTGATCACATCAAAAGAGGTGTTGGCCCATTTCAACCCAGCACTACCAATTCATTTGGCATGTGATGCATCACCCTATGGTATTGGAGCAGTGCTGTCGCACAAATTCCCAGACAGGTTGGAGAGGCTAGTAGTCTTTGCGTCTCGGTCACTAACCTCAGCCGAGCGCAACTATGCCCAGATTGGTAGGGAAGCCCTCAGCCTAGTATGGGGAGTAAAAAAATTCAACCACTATCTGCATGGGCAGAAGTTCACCTTGCTGACTGACCACCAACAACTTGTCTCCATCTTTAATCCTAAGAAGGGCGTTCCAGTGATGACTGCACAACGGTTACAAAGATGGTCCCTGTTTCTAGGGGCGAATCAATATGAAATAGAAAATAAAGGCACGAAACAGCATGGGAACGCTGATGGGCTATCGCGCCTGCCACTGCCTACTGTGGAGGAAGCACCAGCAGTGGACCCTATCGAGATATTTTATTCGTCAATAATTGAACGATTGCCAGTAACGAACGCGGATATAGAGAAGGAGACCCGCAATGATCTGACGCTGTCTCGGGTATATAATTTGACGGTGAGGGGATGGCCAACACATGGCGACTCACTGTTGCCAGCATTCTCATCCAGAAGAGAACAGCTGTCAGTATGCCAGGGGACAGTGATGTGTGGATCCAGAGTGGTGATTCCACCCAAGTTAAGGGAGAGAGTGCTAAATGAGCTACATGAAGGTCATCTGGGGGGAGTGAAAATGAAAAGCCTTGCTAGGGCTTATGTGTGGTGGCCGGGAATCGATAAACAAATCGAAGACCTAACTAAGAGCTGCTTAGGATGCCAGAAGGTCCAAAATGCACCACCACATGCCCCTCTACACCCATGGGAGTGGCCCTCCTCTCCATGGCAACGGGTGCATATTGATTTCGCTGGTCCATTCATGGACTCAATGTTCTTAATAGCAGTGGATGCTCATTCAAAGTGGCCTGAGGTGATAAAAATGTCTTCAACCACTACAGAGAAAACGATTGCAGCCCTACAGACCATATTTGCCAGAAACGGTTTGCCAGAGCAGATTTGCTCTGATAATGGACCACAGTTTGTGTCCGAAGAGTTTCAAAAATTTATGAGAAGGAATGGGGTAAGGCATTACACATCTGCCCCGTATCATCCAGCCACAAATGGATTGGCTGAGAGGTTCGTACAAACCTTTAAGAAGGCGATAAAGGCCATGTGTGACAATGAAATTCCACTACAGTATAAGATGGACAATTTCTTATTAGCCTACCGAAACGCGACACATGCAGTTACCAACCAGACCCCGGCCACGATGTTCTTTAACCGAAGGTTGAGATCTTGTCTGGACTTGCTCAGACCAAATGTGCGAAGAAATGTTGAGGACAAACAATTCCAGCACATCAATGAGAAGCCGACAAGGAGCTTCAATGTAGGACAACCAGTCTTGGCCCGTGACTATCAAACAGAGAAATGGCAACCCGGAACGATATGCACAAGGCAGGGGCCATTAATGTACACAGTGGATGTCGGGGAGAACATTGTGAGACGCCACGTCGACCAGATTTTAGCATCACAGGAACGCGTCAACCCCATGTCTCGAGTACCTGGGGATGAACCCGATATACCGGTAGCATCTACCTCAGAACCAATAGCAGTGGAACCCGATGAACTACCCGATGAAAAGGGGTCAGAATCGCCTCTGCACCAAGAATAAGAACCTCAGGAAAGGCGCTATCCCGAAAGGGTCAGGAAGCCGCCCCAAAGACTGAATCTATAAATGGACTATTGTTGTTTAATGTACATGTTAAAGTGTTAATTGTTATTTGAATATTAGGGGTACTACTAATCTAAAAGGGGAGGAATTGTAGTGTATGTGCCTTTAAGACAGAACTACTTTTACAGCTCCTGTATACTGTAGTACCGTCAGTGACCACACCTGTATATAAGCTTTGCGCATGCCTCTGTAGCCCCAGTCTTGAGACTACCCTCCTCCAGTAAATACCTGTTTATTGTTGAGTTACAGCATCCGTGTGGTTATTAAATAACAGCATACCCTCAGAATCACAGATCTAACAAGCGTGAGGCCCTGTCTGCCCTCACAGCTGGATTGAGAAGATGCTGTGGCACTATCAGAAGAGGAGCAGGGGACTTCTCCCGGGTGTCCTGGCCAACATTTATCTCCCAACTAACATGACTGTAACAGTTTATCTCATCATTTATCTCATTAAGCTTTGTGGGATCTTGCCGTGCGCAAGTTGGCGTTTGCCATTTCCGCATTACAACAGCGACTACACTTCACATTGGCTGTGAATTACTTTCGGATCCTGAGGTTGTGAAAGGTGCTATATAAATTCAAGATCTTTCTTTCCTTTATCTGATGCTCCACACCCATTTCAGAGACAGGTCTCAAAGTCAGACTGAGCCCCTACAGTCTGCCCCCAGACCCAGCCTCAGCACACCCACATCTGGGCCACAGCCTGAAACTCTGCCCAGACCTGGAACAGGAGCCTGCAGCACACCTTGGACAGCCCGGGTTAGCCTGTTTGTATGGAATTCCTCCCTCTGATATTGTAACTGTTTAACACAAACTGGTTACAGACTGTGCTGAAATAGGGGAGAGAGGGACTTCAGACAAACACGTTCAGTGTCCGTACACCAACTCCTCGGAGAGTAATTTCAGGGCGATGTGATGAAACAATGGGTCACATTGTCTACCATTTACCTTCTGTAGTTGAGGGTCCAGTGGATGAGGTGGAAACATCTGGACTGCTGGTTGCTGCTGGTGTCTCAGTTGAAGTTGATCCCCCAGTTGATTCCTGTCCAGTTGTCGTGGCGTCTGTTAATATCAGGTTAGTTGGGTTAAGTTTACACTCAATGGTTTTACTGTTATCCTTTCAATCTACCTTCCCGTCAGAATGTCCCGTCCTATTACACTGTGTGATCCGCTCAAAATTAGATTCAAATTAGGAGTCTACCTTCGCTCAGTGCGCAGCACTCTGACCTCTGAGTTAGAAGCTGGTGGTTTCAAGTCCCATTCCACAGACTGAGAATGTAATCTAAGCTGACACTCCCAGTGCTGTCCTGAGGCAGTGCTGTACAGTGGGAGGTATGTCATTCAGATGTGACATTAACATGAGGCCTTGTCTGCCCTCGCAGGTGGATTGAGAAGACCCTGTGGCACTATCAGAAGAGGAGCAGGGGAGTTCTCCCGGGTGCCCCGGCTAATATTTATCTCCCAACCAACATCATTAAAACAGGTTATCTGGGCATTTATGTCTTTGCTGTTTGAGTGGTTTTGCTGTGCGCAAATTTGCAGCTGGCATTTGCCACATTACATCATTGACTTCACTTGTCATAGGCTGCGAAATATTTTGGGATGTCCTGAGGTTGTGAAAGACGCTATATAAATGCAAATATCTTTCTTTCTTTTTACTGATGATCTACACACATACTTCAGAGACAGGCCTCAACATCAGACTGACCCCGGACAGTCTACCCACAGACCCAGCCTCAGCACACCCACATCTGGGCCACAGCCTGAAACTGTGCCCAGTCCTGCAACAGGAGCCAGCAGCACGCCTTGGACAGCCTGGGTTAGCCTGTTTGTATGGAATTCCTCCATCTGATATTGTAACTGTTTAACACAAACTGGTTACAGACTGTGCTGAAATAGGGGAGAGAGGGACTTCAGACAAACACGTTCAGTGTCCGTACACCAACTCCTCGGAGAGTAATTTCAGGGCGATGTGATGAAACAATGGGTCACATTGTCTACCATTTACCTTCTGTAGTTGAGGGTCCAGTGGATGAGGTGGAAACATCTGGACTGCTGGTTGCTGCTGGTGTCTCAGTTGAAGTTGATCCCCCAGTTGATTCCTGTCCAGTTGTCGTGGCTCCTGTTTAATATCAGGTTACATGGGTCAGGTTTACACTCGATATTTATTCATTCCAATCTACCTTCCCGTCAGAATGTTCCGTCCTATTACATTGTGTGATCTGCTCAAAATTAGATTCAAATTAGGAGTCTACCTTCGCTCAGTGCGCAGCACTCTGACCTCTGAGTCAGAAGGTCGTGGTTTCAAGTCCCAGTCCACAGACTGAGGATGTAATCTAAGCTGACACTCCCAGTGCTGTCCTGAGGCAGTGCTGTACAGTGGGAGGTATGTCATTCAGATGTGACATTAACGTGATGACTGAAACAGTTAATCTAGTGATTTATCTCATTAAGCTTTGTGGGATCTTGCCGTGCGCAAAAGTTCTCCTGCCATTTCCGCATTACAACAGTGACTACACTTCACATTGGCTGTGAATTACTTTGGGACATTCTGAGGTTGTGGAAAGGCGCTACATAAATTCAAGATCTGTGGCAGAGCCACTGAGGGACTCTGAGCAACTGTATATAATTCCCTTTAACGATGTTTCGTTCCAACCTAAGCCTGTACCAGTCTGTTAGTGATTTCTGTGTTTGTACATACTGTTTGCATGTACGGGGCGCGGTCCCTTTAAGACCACAGCAAAGCGCGGGTAAACGCGATGACCTCATGCCGCTAATCACGTGACCACCCAAGCGCGAGAGAAAGGTGATGACGTCATGACACCATCCACGGGACCGCCCTGGCAGTCCTCGTGGAGCCTCCGACCAGCAAAGACCTGTTTTCGTGGATCTCCTGTATCGATCTCTACAAACTGTTTAAACTCGTTAGTTTTGCATTAAAACTTGTTTGTTTGATCGCCTGAGTCGACCTCAGTTCTTAGATAGGAATTAGGCAATTCCTACAGATCTTTCTTCCCTTTTTCTGATGCTCAAGCACATTTCAGAGACAGGCCTCAAAGTCAGACTGAGCCCTGACAGTCTACCCCCGGACCCAGCCTCACCACACCCACATCTGGGCCACAACCTGAAACTCTGCCCAGACCTGGAACAGGAGCCTGCAGCACACCTTGGACAGCCCGGGTTAGCCTGTTTGTATGGAATTCTCCCTCTGATATTGTAACTGTTTAACACAAACTGGTTACAGACTGTGCTGAAATTGGGGAGAGAGGGACTTCAGACAAACACGTTCAGTGTCCGTACACCAACTCCTCGGAGAGTAATTTCAGGGCGATGTGATGAAACAATGGGTCAGATTGTCTGCCATTTACCTTCTGTAGTTGAGGGTCCAGTGGATGAGGTGGAAACATCTGGACTGCTGGTTGCTGCTGGTGTCTCAGTTGAAGTTGATCCCCCAGTTGATTCCTGTCCAGTTGTCGTGGCTTCTGTTTAATATCAGGTTACATGGGTCAGGTTTACACTCGATATTTATTCATTTCAATCTACCTTCCTGTCAGAATGTGCCGTCCTATTACATTGTGTGATCTGCTCAAAATTAGATTCAAATTAGGAGTCTACCTTCGCTCAGTGCGCAGCACTCTGACCTCTGAGTTAGAAGGTGGTGGTTTCAAGTCCCATTCCACAGACTGAGGATGTAATCTAAGCTGACACTCCCAGTGCTGCCCTGAGGCAGTGCTGTACAGTGGGAGTTATGTCATTCAGATGTGACATTAAAGTGAGGCCCTGTCTGCCCTCGCAGATGGATTGAGAAGATCTTGTGGCACTATCAGAAGAGGAGCAGGGGACTTCTCCCTGGTGTCCTGGCCAACATTTATCCCCCAACTAACATGACTGAAACAGTTAATCTAGTGATTTATCTCATTAAGCTTTGTGGGATCTAGCCGTGCGCAAAAGTTTTACTGCCATTTCCGCATTACAACAGTGACTACACTTCACATTGGCTGTGAATTACTTTGGGACATCCTGAGGCGATGGAAAGGCACTACATAAATTCAAGATCTGTGGCAGAGCCACTGAGGGACTCTGAGCAACTGTATATAATTCCCTTTAACGATGTTTCGCTCCAACCTAAGCCTGTACCAGTCTGTTAGTGATTTCTGTGTTTGTACATACTGTTTGCATGTACGGGGCGCGGTCCCTTTAAGACCACAGCAAAGCACGGGTAAACGCGATGACGTCATGCCGCGAATCACGTGACCACCCAAGCGCGAGAGAAACGTGATGACGTCATGACACCATCCACGGGACCGCCCTGGCAGTCCTCATGGAGCCTCCAACCAGCAAAGACCTGTTTTCGTGGTTCTCCTGTATCGATCTCTACAAACTGTTTAAACTCGTTAGTTTTGCATTAAAACTTGTTTGATTGATCGCCTGAGTCGACCTCAGTTCTTAGATAGGAATTAGGCAATTCCTACAGATCTTTCTTCCCTTTTTCTGATGCTCAAGCACATTTCAGAGACAGGCCTCAAAGTCAGACTGAGCCCTGAGAGTCTACCCCCGGACCCAGCCTCACCACACCCACATCTGGGCCACAACCTGAAACTCTGCCCAGACGTGGAACAGGAGCCTGCAGCACACCTTGGACAGCCCGGGTTAGCCTCTTTGTATGGAATTCCTCCCTCTGATATTGTAACTGTTTAACACAAACTGGTTACAGACTGTGCTGAAATAGGGGAGAGAGGGACTTCAGAGAAATCCGTTAAATGTCCGTACACCAACTCCTCGGAGAGTAATTTCAGGGCGATGTGATGAAACATGGGTCACATTGTCTACCATTTACCATCTGTAGTTGAGGGTCCAGTGGATGAGGCGGAAACATCTGGACTGCTGGTTGCTGCTGATGTCTCAGTTGAAGTTGATCCCCCAGTTGATTCCTGTCCAGTTGTCATGGCTCCTGTTTAATATCAGGTTACATGGGTCAGGTTTACACTCGATATTTATTCCTTTCAATTTACCTTCCCGTCAGAATGTCCCGTCCTATTACATTGTGTGATCTGCTCAAAATTAGATTCAAATTAGGATTCTACCTTCGTTCAGTGCGTAGCACTCTGACCTCTGAGTTAGAATGTCGTGGTTTCAAGTCCCATTCCACAGACTGAGGATGTAATCTAAGCTGACACTCCCAGTGCTGTCCTGAGGCAGTGCTGTACAGTGGGAGGTATGTCATTCAGATGTGACATTAACGTGGTGACTGAAACAGTTAATCTAGTCATTTATCTCATTAAGCTTTGTGGGATCTTGCCGTGCGCAAAAGTTCCACTGCCATTTCCGCATTACAACAGTGACTACACTTCACATTGGCTGTGAATTACTTTGGGACATCCTGAGGTTGTGGAAAGACGCTACATAAATTCAAGATCTGTGGCAGAGCCACTGAGGGACTCTGAGCAACTGTATATAATTCCCTTTAACGATGTTTCGCTCCAACCTAAGCCTGTACCAATCTGTTAGTGATTTCTGTGTTTGTACATACTGTTTGCATGTACGGGGCGCGGTCCCTTTAAGACCGCAGCAAAGTGCAGGTAAACGCGATGACATCATGCCGCTAATCACGTGACCACCCAAGCGCGGGAGAAACGTGATGACGTCATGACGCCATCCACGGGACCGCCCTGGCAGTCCTCGTGGAGCCTCCGACCAGCAAAGACCTGTTTTCGTGGTTCTCCTGTATCGATCTCTACAAACTGTTTAAACTCGTTAGTTTTGCATTAAAACTTGTTTGTTTGATCGCCTGAGTCGACCTCAGTTCTTAGATAGGAATTAGGCAATTCCTACAGATCTTTCTTTCCTTTTTCTGATGCTCAAGCACATTTCAGAGACAGGCCTCAAAGTCAGACTGAGCCCTGACAGTCTGCCCCCGGACCCAGCCTCACCACACCCACATCTGGGCCACAGCCTGAAACTCTGCCCAGACCTGGAACAGGAGCCTGCAGCACACCTTGGACAGCCCGGGTTAGCCTGTTTGTATGGAATTCCTCCCTCTGATATTGTAACTGTTTAACACAAACTGGTTACAGACTGTGCTGAAATAGTGGAGAGAGGGACTTCAGACAAACACGTTCAGTGTCCGTACACCAACTCCTCGGAGAGTAATTTCAGGCCGATGTGATGAAACAATGGGTCAGATTGTCTGCCATTTACCTTCTGTAGTTGAGGGTCCAGTGGATGAGGTGGAAACATCTGGACTGCTGGTTGCTGCTGGTGTCTCAGTTGAAGCTGATCCCCCAGTTGATTCCTGTCCAGTTGTCGTGGCTCCTGTTTAATATCAGGTTACATGGGTCAGGTTTACACTCGATATTTATTCATTTCAATCTACCTTCCTGTCAGAATGTGCCGTCCTATTACATTGTGTGATCTGCTCAAAATTAGATTCAAATTAGGAGTCTACCTTGGCTCAGTGCGCAGCACTCTGACCTCTGAGTTAGAAGGTGGTGGTTTCAAGTCCCAGTCCACAGACTGAGGATGTAATCTAAGCTGACACTCCCAGTGCTGCCCTGAGGCAGTGCTGTACAGTGGGAGGTATGTCATTCAGATGTGACATTAACGTGAGGCCCTGTCTGCCCTCGCAGGTGGATTGAGGAGATCTTGTGGCACTATCAGAAGAGGAGCAGGGGACTTCTCCCTGGTGTCCTGGCCAACATTTATCCCCCAACTAACATGACTGATACAGTTTATCTCGTCATTTATCTCATTAAGCTTTGTGGGATCTTGCCGTGCGCAAAAGTTCTACTGCCATTTCCGCATTACAACAGTGACTACACTTCACATTGGCTGTGAATTACTTTGGGACATCCTGAGGTTGTGGAAAGGCGCTACATAAATTCAAGATCTGTGGCAGAGCCACTGAGGGACTCTGAGCAACTGTATATAATTCCCTTTAACGATGTTTCGCTCCAACCTAAGCCTGTACCAGTCTGTTAGTGATTTCTGTGTTTGTACATACTGTTTGCATGTACGGGGCGCGGTCCCTTTAATACCGCAGCAAAGCGCGGGTAAACGCGATGACGTCATGCCGCTAATCACGTGACCACCCAAGCGCGGGAGAAACGTGATGATGTCATGACGCCATCCACGGGACCGCCCTGGCAGTCCTCGTGGAGCCTCCGACCAGCAAAGACCTGTTTTCGTGGTTCTCCTGTATCGATCTCTACAAACTGTTTAAACTCGTTAGTTTTGCATTAAAACTTGTTTGTTTGATCGCCTGAGTGGACCTCAGTTCTTAGATAGGAATTAGGCAATTCCTACAGATCTTTCTTTCCTTTTTCTGATGCTCAAGCACATTTCAGAGACAGGCCTCAAAGTCAGACTGAGCCCTGACAGTCTGCCCCCGGACCCAGCCGCACCACACCCACATCTGGGCCACAGCCTGAAACTCTGCCCAGACCTGGAACAGGAGCCTGCAGCACACCTTGGACAGCCCGGGTTAGCCTGTTTGTATGGAATTCCTCCCTCTGACATTGTAATTGTTTAACACAAACTGGTTACAGACTGTGCTGAAATAGTGGAGAGAGGGACTTCAGACAAACACGTTCAGTGTCCGTACACCAACTCCTCGGAGAGTAATTTCAGGGCGATGTGATGCAACAATGGGTCACATTGTCTGCCATTTACCTTCTGTAGTTGAGGGTCCAGTGGATGAGGTGGAAACATCTGGACTGCTGGTTGCTGCTGGTGCCTCAGTTGAAGTTGATCCCCCAGTTGATTCCTGTCCAGTTGTCGTGGCTCCTGTTTAATATCAGGTTACATGGGTCAGGTTTACACTCGATATTTATTCATTTCAATCTACCTTCCTGTCAGAATGTCCCGTCCTATTACATTGTGTGATCTGCTCAAAATTAGATTCAAATTAGGAGTCTACCTTCGCTCAGTGCGCAGCACTCCGACCTCTGAGTTAGAAGGTCGTGGTTTCAAGTCCCAGTCCACAGACTGAGGATGTAATCTAAGCTGACACTCCCAGTGCTGTCCTGAGGCAGTGCTGTACAGTGGGAGGTATGTCATTCAGATGTGACATTAACGTGAGGCCCTGTCTGCCCTCGCAGGTGGATTGAGAAGATGCTGTAGCACTATCAGAAGAGGAGCAGGGGACTTCTCCCTGGTGTCCTGGCCAATATTTATCTCCCAACTAACATGACTGATACAGTTTATCTTATCATTTATCTCATTAAGCTTTGTGGGATCTTGCCGTGTGCAAGTTGGCGTCTGCCATTTCCGCATTACAACAGTGACTACACTTCACATTGGCTGTGAATTACTTTGGGATCCTGAGGTTGTGAAAGGTGCTATATAAATTCAAGATCTTTCTTTCCTTTATCTGATGCTCCACTCCCATTTCAGAGACAGGCCTCAACGTCAGACTGAGCCCCTACAGTCTGCCCCCAGACCCTGCCTCAGCACACCCACATCTGGGCCACAGCCTGAAACTCTGCCCTGTCCTGGAACAGGAGCCTGCAGCACACCTTGGACAGCCCGGGTTAGCCTGTTTGTATGGAATTCCTCCCTCTGATATTGTAACTGTTTAACACAAACATGTAATGTATATACCTTTAAGGGGGGGGACTATGTTTTACAGCTCATGTATACTGCAGTACCGGCAGTGACCACACCTGTATATAACACTGAGTAGTAATCTGTACAGATCAGTTGCAGTCTGAGCCACGTTGAGTAAACACCTATTGTACCGTTCTCCGCAGTCTGTGTCTGATTATACACGGACGTAACATTGGCGACGAGGCAGGTTTGAACCTACCTGCAACCCTGCATCACCTCCCAGGGATTCGTTCCTGGAGATCAGTGGATTGGAGGTCAAGGCCAGAGACTCAGGCGTCGACCACGGGCAACCGCCCAGTCATCCAGCAGAGACTCGAGAATTGCGGGGGAGGCTGTCGAGAGCCAGGCTTGGCTTTCCAGTCGAGGTGGGCCAGCAAAACGGGCTGGCAAAAGGTAGTGCGCGGACCCTTCCCGGACAGCGGCGGGCTAGAGCCCGACCGAGCGGCACAGCAAAGGGCCGAGCAGCGTCGACGGGGGAGAGAGAGAGGGCAGAGTGCACAGGACGCAGCCGGTGTTCAGGGGCCAAGCAGCGTCGGAGAGAGGGAGAGAGAGAAGCGCGCAAAACCTACAGGGCGCCGCTATTGCCACGAGAATCGCCGGGAGCGGCGTCGGCAGCAGCGGGGGAGGAAGGAAAACATAAGAACATAAGAAATAGGAGCAGGAGTAGGCCAATCGGCCCCTCGAGCCTGCTCCGCCATTCAATAAGATCATGGCTGATCTGATCCTAACCGCCAATCCACTATCACAGAACCATCTCCTGAACCTAACAGAATTAGATACACGAAATAGGAGCAGGATCAGGCTACACGGCCCCTGGGCCCGCTCCGCTACCCACAGGGCCATGACCGATCCAAACCTAGACTCATGTCCAAATTCCTGCCCGCTCCCCGTAACCTTTAATTCCCTTTACTTCTAGGAAACTGTCTATTTCTGTTTTAAATTTTTGTAATGATGTAGCTTCTACAGCTTTTTGGGGCAGCATATTCCATGGACCTACCACCCTCTGAGTGAAGTAGTTCCTCCTCATCTCAGTTTTGAAAGAGCAGCCCCTTATTCTAAGACTATGCCCCCTAGTTCTAGTTTCACCCATCATCGGGAACATCTTCCCCGCATCCACCCGATCCAACCCCTTCAAAATCTTATATGTTTCAATAAGATCGCCTCTCATTCTTCTGAACTCCAATGAGTAGAGTCCCAATCTACTCAACCTCTCCTCATATGTCCATCCCCTCATCCCCGGGATTAACCGAGTGAACCTTCTTTGTACTGACTCGAGAGCAAGTATGTCCTTTCTTAAGTATGGACACCAAAACTGTACGCAGTATTCCAGGTGCGGTCTCACCAATACCTTGTACAACTGAAGCAATACCTCCCTATTTTTATATTCTATCCCCCTAGCAATGAAAGCCAACATTCCATTGGCCTTCTTAATCACTTGCTGCACCTGCATACTAACCTTTTGAGTTTCGTGCACCAGGACCCCCAGATCCCTTTGTACTTCAGTACTTTCCAGTTTCTTGCCATTAAGATAATAACTTGCTCTACGATTTTTCCTGCTAAAGTGCATAACCTCACACTTTCCAGTATTGTATTCCATCTGCCAAATCTCTGCCCACTTACTTAGCCTGTCGATGTCCCCTTGCAGGTTTTTTATGTCCTCCTCTCTCACTACTTTCCCTCCCATCTTAGGGAGACGCCATTTTAAGCCATTGGGAGACGCCATTTTAAACCACACCCAAAATGCCGAAGAGTGGCAGTATCACCGCATTTGACAATGAAGTCGAAGATTGGACTACATATGTCGAACGAATAGAGGTGCACTGCAAGGCAAATGGGGTGTCAGATGACAAGAAAGCGTCGGTATTGTTAAATTTAATGGGTGCAAAGACGTGTGGTTTATTAGGAAATCTAGTAACCCCAACGAAGCCAATGGAAAAGAGTTTTGAAGACATAATAACGATACTAAAGGAACATTTAAACCCCACACCGCTGCTGATAGCAGAAAGATTCAAGTTTCACAAACGGAACCAGCATAAGGATGAAAGCAATGCTGATTATTTAACAGAACTGCGCAAACTATCGAAACACTGCCAGTTTGGAGCGGGACTGACAGATGCCTTAAGGGACAAGTTTGTGTGTGGGCTTCAAAGTGAATGAACCCAGAAACGGCTTTTATCTGAAAAGGACCTTACGCTAGAAAAGGCTTTCAGCATTGCGGTATCATATGAAGCAGCAGCACGGGGCGCTGCAGAGATACAACAGAGACCGCAAGAATATGGCACAAACGAAATGTCATATGGAACAGAGAAGTGCTATCGCTGCGGCAGAACAATACACGACCAGAATGATTGCTGGTTCAAAGACAAAGTATGCAGACAGTGTGGAAAAGTAGGACACATAGCACGAGTCTGCAGGTCGGGAAAGAAAACCAGCAATAAGAAACCTACCAAAGGAAAGTACCAGAAGGTACATAACATGACGGAGAATAGTTCAGATGAACAAAAGAGTGATAACGACTCCAAAAGCAGGGAACTGAGTTGTCTGAAACTACATAATGTGATCACAACGGAGGATCACCGAACCATTTGGGTCACTCTCAAGTTAGCAGGAGTCCAGGTAAAGATGGAATTGGACACAGGATCAGCCCTAACAGTCATAAACCGACGGGACTACCAGCGGCTATTCTCACACATACCCTTGAGAGACACAAAAATTATTTTGAAGACGTACACGGGCCAAAAAGTCTACCCCAAAGGAAAAATAAGGGTGACCGTTATATATAATGGTAAGGAAACACCAAAACTAGACCTGTATGTATTGCAAGATGGAGGACCACCATTACTGGGACGTGAATGGATCCGGAAAATACAACTGGATTGGCATTCCATACAGGCACTGACTGTGGCTGACAAAAAGGATGACGACGTCACGCCTGGGCGACTGTCAAAGATCCTAACTGACGCGAAAGAAGTGTTCCAGCAAGGACTCGGAACACTAAAAGGCATGACAGCGACGATCAAAATTGAAGAAAACGCAAGCCCAAAATTTTTTAAGGCCAGACCGGTACCTTATGCGATCCGCCCAGCCGTCGAAGCAGAGCTGGAGAGTCTGGAACGTTCAGGTGTAATGTCCAGGTTAAATTGGAGTGAGTGGGCTACACCTATCGTCCCTGTGATGAAAAAGTCGTTGAGCAGCACGCCTGGGGAACCAAAGAATGTTCGCATCTGTGGGGACTTTAAGGTAACAGTGAACCCGGTCCTTCACACCGTACAATATCCACTTCTACGGATTGAAGATATTTTTGCCTCGCTATCTGGAGGGAAACGCTTCACTAAGATTGATCTGGCCCAGGCATATCTGCAAATGGAGGTAGAAGAAGCATCAAAAAAATACCTCACAATCAACACCCATAAAGGTCTCTACCAATACAACCGGCTGGTATTCGGGGTAGCATCAGCTCCGGCTATTTGGCAGAGGGCAATGGAACAAGTCCTGCAAGGGATCCCAGGGACCCAGTGTTATTTGGACGACATCCTGGTCACGGGTGAAAATGACAGTGATCACCTTGCCAACCTGGAGCAGGTGCTCACTAGATTGCAGGAATATGGGCTCCAGCTAACCACCCCAAATGCGAGTATTTTAGAAAACAAATCTCGTATTGTGGCCACGTTATCGATAAAGAGGGGTTACATAAGTCCCCAGAGAAGATTGAGGCAGTAGTCAAGGCTCCAGCACCGGAAAATGTGTCACAACTGAGGTCGTTCCTCGGGCTGGTAAACTACTACCATAAGTTCTTGCCAAATTTGTCTACAATACTACACCCACTGAACACCCTACTGCAAACTGGGGTGCCATGGAAGTGGAGTGACGAATGTAGACGAGCTTTCCAGAAGAGCAAAACACTAATCACATCGAAAGAGGTATTGGCCCATTACAACCCAGCGTTACCAATTCGGTTGGCATGTGATGCGTCACCCTATGGCATTGGAGCGGTGCTGTCGCACAAATTCTCGGACGGCTCGGAGAGGCCAATAGCCTTTGCGTCACGATCACTAACCTCAGCCGAGCGTAACTACGCCCAGATTGACAGGGAGGCCCTCAGCCTAGTGTGGGGAGTGAAAAATTTCAATCACTATCTGCACGGGCAGATATTCACCTTGCTGACTGATCACCAGCCTCTTGTCTCCATTTTTAATCCGAAGAAGGGCGTTCCGGTGATGACTGCGCAATGACTACAAAGATGGTCACTTTTTCTAGGGGCGCACCACTATGAGATTGAATATAAGGGCACGAAACAGCATGGAAATGCTGATGGGCTATCACACCTGCCACTGCCTACTGCGGAGGAATCACCAGCAGTGGATCCTGTCGAAATATTCCATTCGACTATAGTTGAATACCTACCGGTAACTAACGCTTGTATCGAAAAGGAAACCCGAAATGACCCGACACTGTCTCGGGTATATGATTTGACGGTGAAGGGATGGCCAGCACATGGCGACTCACTGTTGCCAGCATTCTCGACAAGGAGAGAACAGCTGTCAGTGTGCTGGGGGACCTTGATGTGTGGATCCCGAGTGGTAATTCCACCCAAGTTAAGGGATAGAGTGCTCAATGAGCTTCATAAGGGTCATCTGGGAGGGGTAAAAATGAAAAGCCTAGCCAGGGCTTATGTGTGATGGCCGGGAATCGATAAACAAATCGAGGACCTGACCAAGAGCTGCTCAGGATGCCAGAAAGTCCAAAATGCACCACCACAGGCCCCTCTACACCCATGGGAGTGGCCCTCATTTCCATGGCAACGGGTGCATATTGATTTTGTTGGTCCATTCATGGACTCAATGTTTTTAATAGCCGTGGATGCGCACTCGAAATGGCCTGAGGTCATCAAAATGTCCTCCACCACCACGGAGAAAACTATTGCAGTCCTACGGACCATTTTTGCCGGGAATGGCTTGCCAGAACAGAATTACAGATTTGCTCCGACAACGGACCACAGTTTGTGTCCAAAGAGTTCCGGAGGTTCTTGAAAAAGAACGGGGTAAGGCATTACACATCCGCCCCGTATCATCCAGCCACAAATGGATTTTCTGAGAGGTTCGTACAAACCTTTAAGAAGGCAATAAAGGCTATGTACAATGACAACATTCCGCTGCAGCACAAGGTGGACAATTTCCTGTTCGCCTACCGGAATGCGACACATGCAGTCACCAACCAGGCCCCAGCCATGACGTTCTTTAACCGAAGGTTAAGATCTCGCCTGGATTTGCTCAGACCAAACGTACGAAGAGATGTTGAGAGTAAGCAATTCCAGCACATCCATGAGAAGCCAACAAGGAGCTTCAATGTAGGGCAACCAGTCTTGGCCCGCGACTACCGAACAGAAAAATGACAGCCAGGAACGATATGCACACGGCAGGGTCCACTAATGTACACAGTGGACATTGGGGAGAGCATCGTGAGACGCCATGCTGACCAGATCCTAGAGTCACAGGAACAAGTCAACCCCATGCCTCGCCCATACGTACCTGGTGATGAACCCGACGTACAGGTAGCATCTACCCCAGAAACAGTAGCATCAGAAGCTGATGAACCAACCGACGACAGGGGGCCAGAATCACCTCCGCACCAAGAGCAAGACACTCGGGAAAGGCGCTATCCAGAAAGGATCAGGAAGCCTCCCCAAAGATGGAATTTATAAATAGACTATTTTCAGCTAATGTTGCATGTTAAAAGTGTTAATTGTAATTAGTTTGATATTTAATTGTTAAATGAGTGTTATGGTACTGTTAATCTAAAAGGGGAGGAATTGTAATGTATGTACCTTTAAGGGGGGGAACTACTTTTTACAGCTCATGTATACTGTAGTACCGGCAGTGACCACACCTGTATATAACGCTGAGTAGTAATCTGTACAGATCAGTTGCAGTCTCAGCCACGTTGAGTAAACACCTATTGTACCGTTCTCCGCAGTCTGTGTCTTCTTATACACGGACATAACACTGAGGATGTAATCTAAGCTGACATTCCCAGTGCTGTCCTGAGGCAGTGCTCTACAGTAGGAGGTATGTCATTCAGATGTGACATTAATGTGAGGCCCTGTCTGCCCTCGCAGGGGGATTGAGAAGATCCTGTGGCACTATCAGAAGAGTAGGGGAGGTCTCCCTGATGTCCTGGCTAATATATAACCTCCAACTAACATGACTAAAACAGTTAATCTAGTCAATTATCTCATTAAGGTTTGTGGGATCTTGCCGTGCACAAATTGGCCTCTGCCATTTGCCACATTACAACAGCGACTACACTTCCCATTGGCTGCAAATTACTTTGGGATACTGAGGTTGCGAAAGGCGCTATATAAATTCAAGATCTCTTTTTCCCTTATCTGATGGGCCCAGAAATTCGGCTCTCCACGAGTGAGTACGCACGGGGTACTCACCTGTAGGCCGAATGGAAATGCCGGTTTTCTGCATGCACTGCGCATGTGCGGGAAACCGGCACTCCCGATCCACTGAACGAAGGGGTTCAGAGGTCGAACGCGCGCGCAGGGGAGGCTGCGCGTGCGCTTTGAACTTAGGTTTTTTTTATATACAGGTTTTCCCGGGAGGGTAAGCCTGCAGGATTTACACATTTAAAAAGCAGGCGTAAGGCCTGCTTTTTACAAGGTAAGTGGTCAATTAATTAAAATTAAAACATTTTTTCCACAGGTTTATTATTTTTAAATACTTTAAAGCAAGGTAAGTTTATTTTTAGCCCCGTTTTTTTATAAAACTAGTTTTTTCAAAAATTTAAATTATTGTTTAAAATAGTTATTTAATGTAATTTATAGTTTATTTAAAAAGTGTGATTTAAAAATAAATTTATTTCAAGGTTTACTGCTATTTTGGGGCCCGTAGTATTCATAAGTTTTCACAGGTCTTCCTGTCAATCTTATGAATGGGCTTTTCCCTCCTCCGATTGGCTGCCCATGGCTCACGTGATCCCAGGGGACGCATCGCACTAACTACGCCCCTGGGACACGCAAGCACAGCGCGCCGGCAGCTGGGCCAGGCCCCGGAGCGGAATTCAACGGGGCCCTAGAGCTCAACTGCCGGCGCGCAAGGTAAGTGCAGGTCGGGGGCTTGCACCCGCGGGAAGCCCCCGACCCGAATTTCTGGGCCATGATCTACACACATTTCAGGAACAGGCCTCAAAATCAGACTGAGCCCCTGCAGTCTGCCCCCGGACCCAGCCACATCTGGGCCACAGCCTGAAACTCTGCCCAGACCTGGAACAGGAGCCTGCAGCACACCTTGGACAGCCCGGGTTAGCCTGTTTGTATGGAATTCCTCCCTCTGATATTGTAACTGTTTAATACAAACTGGTTACAGACTGTGCTGAAATTGGGGAGAGGGACTTCAGACAAACACGTTCAGTGTCCGTACACCAACTCCTCGGAGAGTAATTTCAGGGCGATGTGATGATACAATGGGCCACATTGTCTGCCGTTTACCTTCTGTAGTTGAGGGTCCAGTGGATGAGCTGGAAACATCTGGACTGCTGGTTGCTGCTGGTGTCTCAGTTGAAGCTGATCCCCCAGTTGATTCCTGTCCAGTTGTCGTGGCTCCTGTTTAATATCAGGTTACATGGGTCAGTATTACACTCGATATTTATTCATTTCAATCTACCTTCCCGCCAGAATGTCCCGTCCTATTACATTGGGTGATCTGCTCAAAATTAGATACAAATTAGGAGTCTACCTTCGCTCAGTGCGTAGCACTCTGACCTGAGTTAGAATATCGTGGTTTCAAGTCCCATTCCACAGACTGAGGATGTAATCTAAGCTGACACTCCCAGTGCTGTCCTGAGGCAGTGCTGTACAGTGGGAGGTATGTCATTCAGATGTGACATTAACGTGATGACTGAAACAGTTAATCTAGTCATTTATCTCATTAAGCTTTGTGGGATCTTGCCGTGCGCAAAATTTCTCCTGCCATTTCCGCATTACAACAGTGACTACACTTCACATTGGCTGTGAATTACTTTGGGACATCCTGAGGTTGTGGAAAGGCGCTACATAAATTCAAGATCTGTGGCAGGGCCACTGAGGGACTCTGAGCAACTGTATAGAATTCCCTTTAACGATGTTTCGCTCCAACCTAAGCCTATACCAGTCTGTTAGTGATTTCTGTGTTTGTACATACTGTTTGCATGTACGGGGCGCGGTCCCTTTAAGACCACAGCAAAGTGCGGGTAAACGCGATGACATCATCCCGCTAATCACGTGACCACCCAAGCGCGGGAGAAACGTGATGACATCATGATGCCATCCACGAGACCGCCCTGGCAGTCCTCGTGGAGCCTCCGACCAGCAAAGACCTGTTTTCGTGGTTCTCCTGTATCGATCTCTACAAACTGTTTAAACTCATTAGTTTTGCATTAAAACTTGTTTGTTTGATCGCCTGAGTCGACCTCAGTTCTAAGATAGGAATTAGGCAATTCCTACTGATCTTTCTTTCCTTTTTCTGATGCTCAAGCACATTTCAGAGACAGGCCTCAAAGTCAGACTGAGCCCTGACAGTCTACCCACAGACCCAGCCTCACCACACCCACATCTGGGCCACAGCCTGAAACTCTGCCCAGACCTGGAACAGGAGCCTGCAGCACACCTTGGACAGCCCGGGTTAGCCTGTTTGTATGGAATTCCTCTCTCTGATATTGTAACTGTTTAACACAAACTGGTTACAGACTGTGCTGAAATAGGGCAGAGAGGGTCTTCAGACAAACACGTTCAGTGTCCGTACACCAACTCCTCGGAGAGTAATTTCAGGCCGATGTGATGAAACAATGGGTCAGATTGTCTGCCATTTACCTTCTGTAGTTGAGGGTCCAGTGGATGAGGTGGAAACATCTGGACTGCTGGTTGCTGCTGGTGTCTCAGTTGAAGTTGATCCCACAGTTGATTCCTGTCCAGTTGTCGTGGCTCCTGTTTAATATCAGGTCACATGGGTCAGGTTTACACTCGATATTTATTCATTTCAATCTACCTTCCCGTCAGAATGTCCCGTCCTATTACACTGTGTGATCTGCTCAAAATTAGATTCAAATTAGGAGTCTACCTTCGCTCAGTGCGCAGCACTCTGACCTCTGAGTTAGAAGGTGGTGGTTTCAAGTCCCAGTCCACAGACTGAGGATGTAATCTAAGCTGACACTCCCAGTGCTGTCCTGAGGCAGTGCTGTACAGTGGGAGGTATGTCATTCAGATGTGACATTAACCTGAGGCCCTGTCTGCCATCGCAGGTGGATTGAGAAGATCCTGTGGCACTATCAGAAGAGGAGCAGGGGACTTCTCCCGGGTGTCCTGGCTAATATTTATCTCCCAACTAACATCATTAAAACAGGTTATCTGGACATTTATGTCTTTGCTGTTTGAGTGATCTTGCTGTGCGCAAATTTGCAGCTGGCATTTGCCACATTACATCACTGTCTTCACTTGTCATAGGCTGCAAAATATTTTGGGATGTCCTGAGGTTGTGAAAGACGCTATATAAATGCAAATATCTTTCTTTCTTTTTACTGATGATCTACACATACTTCAGAGACAGGCCTCAACATCAGACGGAGCACCGACATTCTGCTCCCAGACCCAGCCTCACTACACGCACTGTAGGGGTTCGCAAAATCCCCTAAATCCCTGAAGATCGGAAAATATAGGTCCACATCGTGGACGAAGAATTATGTGATTTAAATTGCCTCTGGGTTGAGCAATGTTTTTTTAAAACATACTCAGAACCGCGAAAGGCTGCGTTGAGCTGGGCGGCGCATGGACAACACCGGAATCAAGGAACTTCATGGAAAAATTCGCACACGTTAAGACAGTACATTTTATTAAAAATCGTACTTTTGAGTTTTAAACTGTGTATATTGTAAAGAGGTTTGAAAATGGCTGATATAAAAGCATGGCCAAAAGACAAAAGCAGCTCGCAGCTCAAAATGTCTGTGTAAGTGGGAGGATCAAGCAGTGGCAATCAGACCTGTCAATCAAACCAGGGAGTTTCCCTTCTACAGAGGCAAGGATTGTTTACACGAAACTGCACGATGTTGACATAAGGGATTAAACCACATGAGTCTGACCGCAGAACAATCAGTTTCTGTTTACACAGAAATCCAGCCCCATTCAAACCTCTTACACACAATGAGGCACATTGAAACTCCGGAAAAGGACTTTTGAAAGAGAACAGTTTGGATTGAATGGGTTTTTGAATCACCCATTACTGAACAATAGGGCAGTTGGATTCCCTTTTGTTTTAGCCCAGGTGAACTCCGGACGTGGGCGGGTACACTTCGGCCCCAGAAGGTAGACACCTTCAAACCATTCCAACCACTTTGAATCAGCCAATCACAGCCTTTCTCATGTGTCTTCGAACTTTGGGCGCGAATTTTGCACACAGACCCTTTCAGCGCCAAACAGCAGCAGTTGGCAGGATATAAAGGTAGCTCCTGAGAAGCTATCTCTCTCTTATTTCCTTGGACGACAGGTGAGCAGGTTTCTGACTCCTCAGCCAGGCAACCTAGTAAGGAGGTAGGGGGTGGTAATTTAGGGGAAATTGCTAAGATTGTTTAATTAACATTGTAGCCACTTATCCCTCATTTTTGCCGTCTGCCTTCCCCCATTTAAGCAATTTTACTGTAATTACTGTGTTCGTGTGGTATAGTTTAAAATTTGATTATAGTTTCTTTAGTTAATAAAATTTGACTTTCTCACATCCAGATCAGTTGTCCGTTTTTAATATATCATTAATTATAAGTTCCTCCAGTCAGAACTGGAAGGTGGGGTTAGCGATTCGAAACCGCTGTTTGGAAATTGGTTTACAGTGTAGCAGCAAAAGGCTGCCTGACCAGGTGAATTACCGTAAACCAGGTAAAAGACTGGAATTGGTCAGAGTGCAGGCAAAGGCTGCTGACCAGGTAAATTGCCGTAGACCCCGAAAAACATGCCCCCCGACAGCACATCTGGGCCTCAGCCTGAAACTCTGCCCAGACCTGGAACAGGAGCCTGCAGCACACCTTGGACAGCCCGGGTTAGCCTGTTTGTATGGAATTCCTCCCTCTGATATTGTAACTGTTCAACACAAACTGGTTACAGACTGTGCTGAAATAGGGGAGAGAGGGACTTCAGACAAACACGTTAAATGTCCGTACACCAACTCCTTGGAGAGTAATTTCAGGGCGATGTGATGAAACAATGGGTCACATTGTCTGTCATTTACCTCCTGTCGTTGAGCGTCCAGTGGATGAGGTGGAAACATCTGGGCTGCTAGTTGCTGCTGGTGTCTCAGTTGAAGTTGATCCCCCAGTTGATTCCTGTCCAGTTGTCGTGGCTCCTGTTTAATATCAGGTTACATGGGTCAGGTTTACACTTGATATTTATTCATTTCAATCTACCTTCCCATCAGAATGTCCCGTCCTATTACATTGTGTGATCTGCTCAAAATTAGATACAAGTTAGGAGTCTACCTTCGCTCAGTGCGTAGCACTCTGACCTGAGTTAGAATATCGTGGTTTCAAGTCCCATTCCACAGACAGGATGTAATCTAAGCTGACACTCCCATTGTTGTCCTGAGGCAGTGCTGTACAGTGGGAGGTATGTCATTCAGATGTGACATTAACGTGAGGCCCTGTCTGCCCTCGCAGGTGGATTGAGAAGATCCTGTGGCACTATCAGAAGAGGAGCAGGGGACTTCTCCCGGGTGTCCTGGCCAACATTTATCTCCCAACTAACATGACTGATACAGTTTATCTCATCATTTATCTCATTAAGCTTTGTGGGATCTTGCCGTGTGCAAGTTGGCGTCTGCCATTTCCGCATTACAACAGCGACTACACTTCACATTGGCTGTGAATTACTTTGGGATCCTGAGGTTGTGAAAGGTGCTATATAAATTCAAGATCTTTCTTTCCTTTATCTGATGCTCCACACCCATTTCAGAGACAGGCCTCAACGTCAGACTGAGCCCCTACAGTCTGCCCCCAGACCCAGCCTCAGCACACCCACATCTCGGCCACATCCTGAAACTCTGCCCAGACCTGGAACAGGAGCCTGCAGCACACCTTGGACAGCCCGGGTTAGCCTGTTTGTATGGAATTCCTCCCTCTGATATTGTAACTGTTTGACACAAACTGGTTACAGACTGTGCTGAAATAGGGGAGAGAGGGACTTCAGACAAACACGTTCAGTGTCCGTACACCAACTCCTCGGAGAGTAATTTCAGGGCGATGTGAGGAAACAATGGGTCAGATTGTCTGCCATTTACCTTCTGTAGTTGAGGGTCCAGTGGATGAGGTGGAAACATCTGGACTGCTGGTTGCTGCTGGTGTCTCAGTTGAAGTTGATCCCCCAGTTGATTCCTGTCCAGTTGTCAAGGCTCCTGTTTAATATCAGGTTACATGGGTCAGGTTTACACTCGATATTTATTCATTTCAATCTACCTTCCCGTCAGAATGTCCCGTCCTATTACATTGTGTGATCTGCTCAAAATTAGATTCAAATCAGGAGTCTACCTTCGCTCAGTGCGTAGCACTCTGACCTCTGAGTCAGAATGTCGTGGTTTCAAGTCCCATTCCACAGACTGAGGATGTAATCTAAGCTGACCCTCCCAGTGCTGTCCTGAGGCAGTGCTGTACAGTGGGAGGTATGTCATTCAGATGTGACATTAACGTGAGGCCCTGTCTGCCCTCGCAGGTGGATTGGGAAGATCCTGTCGCACTATCAGAAGAGGAGCAGGGGACTTCTCCCTGGTGTCCTGGCCAATATTTATCTCCCAACTAACATGACTGATACAGTTTATCTCGTCATTTATCTCATTAAGCTTTGTGGGATCTGGCCGTGTGCCAGTTGGCTTCTGTCATTTCGCATTACAACAGCGACTACACTTCACATTGGCTGTGAATTACTTTGGGATCCTGAGGTTGTGAAAGGCGCTATATAAATTCAAGATCTTTCTTTCCTTTATCTGATGCTCCACACCCATTTCAGAGACAGGCCTCAACGTCAGACTGAGCCCCTACAGTCTGCCCCCAGACCCAGCCTCAGCACACCCACATCTCGGCCACATCCTGAAACTCTGCCCAGACCTGGAACAGGAGCCTGCAGCACACCTTGGACAGCCCGGGTTAGCCTGTTTGTATGGAATTCCTCCCTCTGATATTGTAAATGTTTGACACAAACTGGTTACAGACTGTGCTGAAATAGGGGAGAGAGGGACTTCAGACAAACACGTTCAGTGTCCATACACCAACTCCTCGGAGAGTAATTTCAGGGCGATGTGATGAAACAATGGGTCACATTGTCTGCCATTTACCTTCTGTCGTTGAGGGTCCAGTGGATGAGGTGGAAACATCTGGACTGCTGGTTGCTGCTGATGTCTCAGTTGAAGTTGATCCCCCAGTTGATTCCTGTCCAGTTGTCGTGGCTCCTGTTTAATATCAGGTTACATGGGTCAGGTTTACACTCGATATTTATTCATTTCAATCTACCTTCCCGTCAGAATGTCCCGTCCTATTACACTGTGCGATCTGATCGAAATTAATGCTTGTCCTTCATCAAAAGGGAAGGTTTTGTCTCGTACTCCCCTCCAGGATCAAAATCCCAGTTTAGGAGTCTGCCTTCGCTCAGTGGGTAGCACTCTGACCTCTGAGTCAGAAGATTGTGGGTTCAAGTCCCATTCCACAGCCTGAGGATGTAATCTAAGCTGACACACCCAGTGCAGTACTGAGGTAGTGCTGCACAGTCTGAGGTGTTGTCTTTCAGTTTTGACATTAACGTGAGGCCCTGTCTGCCCTCGCAGGTGGATGGTAAAGATCCTGTGGCACTATCAGAAGAGGAGCAGAGGAGTTCTCCCGGGTGCCCTGGCTAATATTTATCCCCAACCAACATCATTAAAACAGGTTATCTGGACATTTATCTCTTTACTTTTGACTGATCTTGCTCTGCGCAAATTTGCTGCTGCCGTTTGCCAGTTTGCAACATTGACTTCACTTGTCATAGGCTGCAAATTTCTTTGGGACGTCCTGAGGTTGTGATCGGTGCTATATAAATTCAAGATCTCCCTTTCCTTTGTCTGATGCTCAAGCACATTTCAGAGACAGGCCTCAACGTCAGACTGAGCCCCGACAGTCTGCCCCCGGACCCAGCCTCACCACGCCCACATCTGGGCCTCAGCCTGAAACTCTGCCCAGTCCTGGAACAGGAGCCTGCAGCACACCTTGGACAGCCCGGGTTCGCCTGTTTGTATGGAATCCCTCCCTGTGATATTGTAACTGTTTAACACAAACTGGTTACAGACTGTGCTGAAAGAGGGGAGAGAGGGACTTCAGACAAACACGTTCAGTGTCTGTACACCAACTCCTCGGAGAGTAATTTCAGGGCGATGTGATGAAACAATGGGTCACATTGTCTGCCATTTACCTTCTGTAGTTGAGGGTCCAGTGGATGAGGTGGTAACATCTGGACTGCTGGTTGCTGTTGTTGCCCCAGTTGAAGTTGATCCCCCAGTGGCCTCTGTTTAATATCAGGATAGTTGGGTCAGCTTTACACTCAATGGTTTTTCTGTATTCATTGCAATCTGCCATCCCATCAGAATGTCCCGTCCTATTACACTGTGTGATATGCGCCAGATTGATGCTTCTCCTAAATCTCACTTCGCCCTTCCCTGGTCCATATGACTCAGTCAAGGAAGAGAGTAGCTAAAGTAAACATTGATCCCTTGGAGGATGAGTCTGCAGAATTAATAATGGGGAACGGAGAAATGGAAGGGACTCTAAACAAATATTTTGCATCTGCCTTCACTGTAGAAGACACTAACAACACCCCAATAATGGGTAATCAAGGGGCCACAGGGAGTAAAGACAATCACTATCACTAAGGATATAGTACGTACTTGGTAAAATAATGGGACTAAAAGATGACAAGTCCCCTGGACGAGATGGCCTGCATCCAAGGGTCTTAAAAGAAGTGGCTGCAGAGATAGTGGATGCATTGGTTGCAATATACCAAAATTCCCTGGACTCTGGAGCGGTCCCAGCGGATTGGAAAACCGTTAATGTAACACCCCTATTCAAGGAAGGAGGGAGACAGAAAGCAGGAAACTATAGACCAGTTAGCCTAACATCTGTCGTTGGGAAAATGCTGGAGTCCTTCATTAGGAAGCAGTAGCAGGGCATTTAGAAAAACATACTGCAGTCAAACAGAGTCAGCATGGTTTTAGTAAAGGGAAATCATGTTTAACAAATTTGCTGGAGTTCTTTGAGTATGTAACAAACAAGGTGACATGGGTAAGCCAGTGGATGTGGTGTATTTGGATTTCCAGAAGGCACGGTGGCATAGTGGTTAGCACTGTTGCCTCACAGCGCCAGGGACCCGGGTTCGAATCCGGCCTCGGGTGACTGCCTGTGTGGAGTTTGCACATTCTCCCTGTGTTTGCGTGGGTTTTCTCCGGGTGCTCCGGTTTCCTCCCACAGTCCAAAGATGTGCGGGTTAGGTTGATTGGCTATGATAAAAATTGACCCTTAGTGTTAGGGGGATTAAATACATGGGGTTATGTGGATAGGGTGGGATATGTGTAGGGGTTACGGGGATCGGGTGGGATATGTGTCGGTGCAGGCTCGATGGGCCGAAATGGCCTCTATCTGTACTGTGAGGTTTCTGTGATTCTGTGATTTCTGTGATTTGATAAGGTGCCACATAAAAGATTACTGCATAAGATAAGATCTCACAGAGTTGGGGGTAATATATTAGCATGGATAGAGAATTGGCTAACTAACAGAAAGCAGAGAGTCGGGATAAATGGGAAATTTTCTGGTTGGCAAACGGTAACTAGTGGGGTGCCACAGGGATCGGTGCTGGGGCCTCAACTATTTACAATCTACATTAATAACTTGGATGAAAGGATCGAGTGTAATGTAGCCAAGTTTGCAGATGTTACAAAGATGGGTGGGAAAGCAAGTTGTGCAGAGGACTCAAAGAATCTGTAAAGGGATATAGACAGGCTAGGTGAGTGGGCAAGCATTTGGCAGATGGAGTATAATGTGGGAAAGTGTGAGGTTATCCACTTTGGCAGGAAAAATTTAAAAAAGCAAACTATTATTTAAATGGAGAGAGATTACAAAATGCTACAGTTCAGAGGGACCTGGGGGTCCTTGTGCGTGAAACACAAAAAGTTAGCATGTAGGTACAGCAAGTAATCAAAAAGGCAAATGGAATGTTGGCCTTTATTTCAAGGGGGTTGGAGTATAAAAGCAGGGAAGTCCTGCTACAACTGTACTGGGTATTGGTGAGACCACACCTTGAGTACTGTGTACAGTTTTGGTCTCCTTATTTAAGGAAGGATATACTTTAATTGGAGGCAGTTCAGAGACGATTCACTCGGTTAATTCCAGAGATGAGGAGGTTGACTTATGAGGAAAGGTTGAGCAGGCTGGGTCTATACTCATTGGAATTTAGAAGAATGAGAGGTGATCTTATCGAAACATATAAGATACTGAAGGGGCTCGACAGGGTAGATGCAGAGAGGATGTTTCCCCTCGTGGAGAAATCTAGAACTTGGGGGTACAGTCTCAGAATAAAGGGCCGCCCTTTTAGAACTGAGATGAGGAGGAACCTCTTTTCTCAGAGGATCGTAAATTTGTGGAATTCTCTGCCACAGAGAGCTGTGGAGGCTGGGTCATTAAATACATTTAAAGTGGAGATCGACAGGTTTTTGCAAGATAAGGGAGTGAAGGGTTATGGGGAGCGGGCGGGGAAGTGGCTCTGAGCCCAGGATCAGCCGTGATCTTATTGAATGGCGGAGCAGGCTCGAGGGGCCGAGTGGCCTATTCCTGCTCCTATTTCTTATGTTCTTATGTTCTTAGTCACACAACAGTACACTTAACAAGTGAACCCAGTGGCAAATTTTTTATGTTAAATATCTGAAATTTTCATAGATCTTCATAAATTAGCCACGAAATACAAATGAAACTGGTGCCCCCTGTAATGCTACTTTGAGCTGCCTACTAGTCAGTGTCTTTAATTAATTGTTCAAATTGTCTGCCATTTATTTATCTCCTTAGGCTGGGTTCCAGTAGATGAAGAGGAGACATCTGGAGGGTCTCTCAGTTGACACTGATATTGCTGTTGTTGGAGTGGAACCTCCCTCTATATAAATGTGTGCAGGCTCTGATACCTATGCACTCAAGGACAAAGGACAAAGCAGCCCGCTTGAACGGCACACAGAAACATGGAAACATAGAAGATAGGAGCAGGAGTCGGCCATTCGGCCCCTCGAGCCTGTTCCACCATTCAATGAGACCATGGCTGATCATCCAAACTCAGTACCCTGTCCCTGCTTTCTCCCCATACCCCTTGATCCCTTTACCCTTAAGAAATATATCTAACTCCTTCTTGAATATATTTAATGGGCCAGAAATTCCAGGCCAGAAGCGTGAGTGCGCTCGGGGTACTCACGCTTCTGGCCGTTGGAAATGCCGGCGTTCAGCATGAACAGCGCATGCGGGGAACGCCGGCATTTCCAGACCTCGAGCGCGTGCGACTGCACAGGCAGCGCTTGCGCAGTGAACTTCGTGGATTTCATTCATGAAATCCGTGAGGGTAAGTCCTCAGAACTTACACTGAAAAAAAGCAAGTGTAAAGTGGTTCATTGGCTGCGGAGGAAGATATATTTTATCGTGGAGCTTTTGAAATGCAATATTTTTGTTTGGGAAAGGGAGGGAAGTTATTTTAAGTAAGTTTTAAAGTAAAAATTTTTTTTTTTTTAAAGGGTTTTCAGAGCGGTAGGTAGAAGGAGCAATTGTGGCTGTGTGAATGGAATGTGAGAATGAGTTATGTATGTATGTCCACATATATTCCTTTACGTATATGTATGTATGTTTTATATTCCTTTACTATGAATGTATGTTTTTAATTATGATTTTCCAATAAGTTACTTTCTCTGAAAGTCATAATTAAATAATACATTCATACACATAAGTAAAGGAATATATACATAACACGCAAAGGAATATACACAGACATACATACTTTCAGAAGCTCCACGATAAGAAATATCTTCCTCTGCAGCCTCTGTAGCAACTGTACCCATGCTTTTTTCATGTGTAAGTTGTAATGACTGGACCTCACTGAAAGCATTAATGAAAGCGGCGAATTATACTGCGCACGCGCTGCATGTGCAGTCGCACGCGTTCTGCCTCTGAACCCCTTCGTTCAGAGGACAGGAAATGCCGGTTTTCCCCACATGCACTGTGCATGCTGAAAACCGGCATTTCATCCGGCCAGATGCGTAAGTACCCCGACCGTACTAGCGCATTTGGAAGGGAATTATTGGGCCAACATTTTACATGTCAAAATAAAAAATTTAACACTTGCACCACTTGCCCCCTCGCACCTGCGACTGAGGGTCCAAGGAGGTGCATTGCGCAAGAGGTCATCATCGGACGTATCCTCACACTGTTCCCTTTGGGGAACTGTATGAAGTGGTGGAAGGATTTATGGCCATGATTAACGCTCATTCCGTGACCGTAACCATCTTTGAACCAGCCATTAGGGTGGTTAGTCCTATGGCGGGAGGGTTTGGCGGGAGGGTTTTACGGGCTCCCACAACCCATCTGAGGGGGAGGGGGAGGGGTGGCGGCCACCAACACCCACGGACGCAAGTATCCCGCTGGATGTCCACCCAGAATTTAAAGTTGGAGCTCCGACTCCACTTGCCGGGACTGTCTGGAGTGGGGTTCAAAACCCTACTCCTTCTGGCCCAGCGGCGGGGATGGTTACTGCTACGCAAAAGGCACACTCCGCACAAAAGGTGACACCCATACGTTTCCTGTGTCTTTTCCCTCCCCGTGACTGGAGCCCTATGCTGCCATTTCACGTTGCTAATCGGATTGGGCCTTTGTCATAGTGGTAGGATCCCTGCCGCTGGGCCAGATCAGGGTAGGGTTTCGAACCCCGCTCCAGACAGTCCCAGCAAGTGGAGTCGGAGCTCCGGCTCTAAATTCTGGGTTGACATCCAGTGGGATATTTGCGTCCGTGGGTGCGGGTGGCCCCCCCTCCTTGTATAGCTTGTGGGAGCCCGTAAAACCCTCCCGCCATAGGACTAACCGCCCTAATGGCTGGTTCAAAGATGGTTACGGTCACGGAATGAGCGTTAATCACGGCCATAAATCCTTCCACCACTTCATACAGTTCCCCAAAGGGAACAGTGTGAAGACACGTATGACGACGACATTGCTAAATAAATAAATGGAATTAAAAAAATTCTTTTAGGGCTTTTAAAAGTCTTTAAATTGCTTTAATTCTCTTTAAAACTACTTCAGATTACTCAAAATAATGTAAACATTTTAAAAAGTTTATAAAAGTTACCAAAATCTTCAAAAAACTTCCAAAAACCTATTTAAACTGCTGCTTTGCATGTAAAAAAGCAAAGCAGCTTGACAGAAACATTGGGGGCGTGTCCAGTGAAACTGAGACCTCAAGGGGCGTGTCTCACTTACACTGCACGCTCCTGGGTCCGCGCTGGCTGCGCTCCTGGGCGGCGTGACGTCATACGCTGCCCGGGATTCTTGCTTCAGTTTCTGGAAGTGCAGGCATCCCTGGAGCTGATCGGCAGGAGCGCGGGGTAAGTGCAAATACGGGGCTTGCACGCGCTGCAAGCCCCGTTCTGGAATTTCTGGCCCATTGAATTGGCCTCAACTGCCTTCTGTGGTGGAGAATTCCACAGGTTCACCCACTCTCTGGGTGAAGAAATTCCTCCTCATCTCAGTCCTAAATGGCTTACCCCTTATCTTTAGACTGTGACCCTTGGTTCTGGACTCCCCGGCCATCGGGAACATCCTTCCTGCATCTAGTCTGTCTAGTCCTGTTAGAATTTTATAAGTTTCAATGAGATCCCCTCTCATTCTTCTAAACTCTAGCGAATATAAGCCCAATCGACCCAATCTCTCTTCATATGTCATTCTTGCCATCCCAGGTATCAGTCTGGTAAATCTTCGCTGCACTCCCTCCATGGCAAGAACATCCTTCCTCAGATAAGGCGACCAAAACTGCACACAATACTCAAGGTGTGGTCTCACCAAGGCCCTGTACAACTGCAGCAAGACATCTTTGCTCCTGTACTCAAATCCTCTTGCTATGAAGGCCAACATACCATTTGCCTTCTTAACCGCCTGCTGCACCTGCATGCTTACCGTCAGCGACTGGTGCACAAGGACACCCAGGTCTCGTTGCACTTCCCCTTTTCCCAATCTATTGCCGTTCAGATATTAATCTGCCTTCCTGTTTTTGCCACCAAAGTGGATAACCTCGCATTTATCCACATTATACTGCATCTGCCCAATCTGTCCAAATCGTACTGGAGTTTCTCTGCATCCTCCTCACAGCACACATGCCCACCCAGCTTTATGTCATCTGCAAACTTGGAGATATTACATCTAGTTCCCTCATCTAGATCATTAATATATATTGTGAATAACTGGGGTCCTAGCACCGATCCCTGTGGTACCCCACTAGTCACTGCCTTCCACTCGGAAAAAGACCCGTTTATTCCAACTCTTTGCTTCCTGTCTGCCAACCAGTGCTCTATCCAAGTCAGCACCTTACCCCCAATCCCATGTGCTTTAACTTTGCATGCTAATCTCTTATGCATGACCTTATCGAAAGCCTTCTGAAAGTCCAAATACACCACATCCACTGGTTTTCCCTTATCTATTCTACCAGTCACATCCTCCAAAAATTCCAGTAGATTAGTCAAGCACGATTTACCTTTTGTAAATCCATGTTGACTTTGTCCGATCCTGTCACTGTTTTCCAAGTGCTCTGCTATTACATCTTTTATAATGGACTCTAGCATTTTCCCCACTACCGATGTCAGGCTTACCGGTCTATAATTCCCCGTTTTCTCTCTACCACCTTTTTTGAATAGTGGGGTTACATTAGCTACCCTCCAATCCATGGGAACTGTTCCAGAGTTTATAGAATTTTGGAAGATGACCAGCAATGCATCTACTATTTCTAGGCGCCCCATCCACCACCTTAAACATTCACTCCCTCCACCACCGGCGCACCGTGGCTGCAGTGTGTACCATGTACAAGATGCACTGCAGCAACTGACCAAGGCTTCTTCTGCAGCACCCCCCAAACCCGCGACCTCCACCATCTAGAAGGACAAGGGCAGCAGACACATGGGAACACCACCACCTCCAAGTTCCCCTCCAAGTCACACACACCATCCAGACTTGGAAATATATCGGCTGTTCCTTCATTGTTGTTGGGTCAAAATCCTGGAACTCCCCCCCTAACAGCACTGTGGGAGTACCTTCACCACACGGACTGCAGTGGTTCAAGAAGGCGGGATGTATAAATAAATGCCAGCGATGCCCACATCCCATGAAGGAATAAAAAAATGTTACAATCAAAGAAAGAGCAGTATCTCACCTTCTAGTGTTACGACTTTGAAGAGCTAGAAGCTGTAACTTTCCTATTACCTTCAAATTAGCCCTTTGGCAACTGCTAGCTTGAACATAACACTAATTGGAAAGCTTAGGCCAATCACTTACGTTGGCGCACTCTGTTTAAATGAACATCACTTATCAGCCAAGCTCTTAAAGGCAATCAGGTCTCTTCCTTCAAGGTTCTGCTTCCATTCCGTTGTCTTTGACCGTGCCTGAACCTCTTGCCAATCTCCACCGGAGCTCACTGCGCTTCTGACCTGAAATCAATTGAACTTCCTTCTCCCCACCCCTCCCCCGAGGCAGTGTCATCCATCTTGTGATTTGAAAGTCCAGCACGGCATCCATTTTCAGTGAGTATCCGAAAATATGCAACAACAACAACAACTTGTATTTACACAGGGCCTTTAACGTAGTAAAACGTCCCAAGATGCTTCACAGGAGCGTTATCAGTCAAAAAGTTGACCCCGAGACAAAGAAGGGGGCATTTGGACAGGTGACCAAAAGCTTGGCGAAAGAGGTAGGTTTTAAGGAGGGACATAAAGGAGGAGAGGGAGGTGGAGAGCTTTAAGGAGGGAATTCCAGAGCTCAGGGCCCAGGCAGCTGAAGGCACGGCCGCCAATGGTGGAACGATTAAAATCGGGGATGCGCAAGAGGCCCGAATTGGAGGAGCGCAGAGATCTCGGAGGGTTGTAGGACTGGAGGAGGTTACAGAGATAAAGAGGGCATTGAGGGATTTGAACATGAGGATGAGAATTTTAAAATCGCGGCGTTGCCAGCCCAGGAGCCAATGTAGGTCAGTGAGTACAGTGGGTGATGGGCGAACGGGACTTAGTGCGAGTTAGGATCGGGGGCAGGAGAGTTTTGGTTGAGCTCAAGTTGATGGAGGGTGGACGATGGGAGGCCGGCCAGGACAGCATTGGAATAGTCGAGTCTGGGAGGTAACAAAGGCTCGGATGAGGGTTTCAGCAATAGATGAGCTGAGGCAGGGGCGGTCATACACTGCCATGACGGGCCAAACTTCTAAATTCACCGCTCTAACGATTTAAAAAATTGTTACCTTTGTTTCTATATTTATAAGAGCTCTTTGATATGAGGCATATGAAGAGATGTGTGATCTAATGGAACACCGAGAACGAATTGCGCTAAATTCCTTTGTTCTTGTTAAACACACACACTGATGTACGTGCTTGGTATGCCTCTTTAAGAAGTTGATAACCTATTTCAAATTAACAGATCAGTACTTTCACTGTGACTGTGCACAAAATAATTTTATACTAATGTGTTTATGTGTTTATTAATATAAAATAATACAGCACAGGAGGAGGCCATTCAGCCCACCGTGCCTGTGCCGGCTCTTTGAAAGAGCTCTCCAATTAGTCCCACTCCCCCACTTCGGTGGCAAAAACAGGAAGACAGATTATCTGAACGGCAATAGATTGGGAAAAGGGGAAGTGCAACAAGACCTGGGTGTCCTTGTGCACCAGTCGCTGAAGGTAAGCATGCAGGATCAAGGGATATGAGGAGAAAGCAGGTACGGGGTACTGAATTTGGATGATCAGCCATGATCTCATTGAATGGCGGAGCAGGCTCGAGGGGCCGAATGGCCGACCCCTGCTCCTATCTTCTATGTTTCTATGTGTCTCTTTCCCCATAGCCCAGCAAATTTTTCCTTTATAAGTATTTATCCAATTCCCTTTTTCAAGTTAATATTGAATCTGTTTACACCACCCTTTCAGGCTCCCAATGCCTCGATTTTAAAATTCTCATCCCCTGTGTTCAAATCCCTCCATGGCCTCGCCTCCTCCCTATCTCTGTAACCTCCTCCAGTCCCACAACCCCCTGAGAACTATGCTTTCCTTGTGCATCCCCCACTTCCTTCACCCCACCACTGGCACCCGGGCCCCGAGCTCTGGAGTTTCCTCGCCAAACCTCTCCACCTCTCTCTCCTCCTTTAAGACGCTCCTTAAAACCTGCCTCTTTGACCAAGCTTCTGGTCGCCTGTCCCTAATATCTCCTTATGTGGCTCGGTGTCAGTTTTTGTCTGATTATGCTCCTGTGCAATATCTGTATTGTCAACCTGCGCTTTGAGAACTGAGCGAGTTACAGCACGGCATAGGATGATACAAAGGTGCCAGGACTAGTTAATAAGCTGTTAAAAAAAGCATATGGGATCCTTGGCTTTATAAATAGAGGCATAGAGTGCATAAGCAAGGAGGTTCTGCTAAACCGTTACAAATCACTGGTGAGACCTCAGCTGAAGTATTGCGTCCAATTCTGGACAGCACACGGATGTCAAAGAGGGTGCAGAGGAGATTGACCAGAATGGTACCAGGGATGAGGGACTTCAGTGATGTGGAGAGACTGGAGAAGCTGGGATTGTTCACCTTAGAGCAGAGAAGGTTAAGGGGAGATTTAATAGAGGTGTTCAAAATCATGTGGGAGTTTTGATGGAGTAAATAAGGAGGTGAGCGGACAAGTAGCAGAATGGATTGCTGACTGGCTTCAGGACAGAAAGCAGAGAGTGGGGGTAAAGGGTAGCTATTCACAGTGGCAGAAGGTGGGTAGTGGTGTTCCACGAGGATCAGTGCTGGGTCCACTGCTGTTCACAATTTACATCAATGATTTAGGCTCAGGAATCAAAAACACAATTTCTAAATTTGCGGATGACACCAAATTGGGTTGGATAGTCAATACTGAGGAGGACTGCAACAAATTACAGGAGACATTAATAAACTTGCAGAATGGGCATATAATTAGCAAATGAAGTTCAACACAGATAAATGTGAGGTATTACATTTTGGTAGGAAGAAGAGGGAGGTCACTTATCACTTGGAGGGTGCGAGTCTGGGTGGGGTAGAGGAACAAAGGGATCTCGGAGTACAAATACACAAATCACTAAAAGTAGCGACACAGGTTAGCAAGGCCATGAAAAAGCAAACCAGGTTCTAGGGTTTATTTCTAGAGGGATAGAATTGAAAAGTAGGGAAGTTATGTTAAACCTGTATCGAACCTTGGTTAGACCACACTTGGAGCACTGCGCACAGTTCTGGTCGCCATATTATAAAAAGGATATCGAGACACTGGAGAGGGTGCAGAGAAGATTTACAAGGATGATACCAGAAATGCGAGGTTATAACTATCAGGAAAGGATGAACAGGCTGGGTCTCTTTTCTCTTCCCCTGAAAAAAGAAGGCTGAGGGGTGACCTAATAGAGGTCTTTAAAATTATGAAAGGTTTTGATAGAGTGGATACAGAGAGAATGTTTCCACTTGTGGGGAAGAGCAAAACTAGAGGCCATCAATATAAGATAGTCACCAAGAAATCCAATAGGGAATTCAGGAGAAACTTCTTTACCCAGAGAGTGGTGAGAATGTGGAACTCGCTACCACAGGGAGTGGTTGAAGCGAATAGTATCGATACATTTAAGGGGAGGCTGGACAAGCATATGAGGGAGAAGGGAATCGAGGGTTACGCTGATAGAGTTAGATGAGGAAAGACGGGAGGAGGCTCGAGTGGTGCATGGACTGGTTGGGCTGAATGGCCTGTTTCTGTGTTGTCTATCCTATGTAATGTAATCCTATGTAAACTGTTTCCACTGGTAGGAGGGTCGGTAACCAGAGGACACAGATTTAAGGTAATTGGCAAAGAACCTGAAGGAGGATGAGGAGAATTATTTTACGCAGTGAGTTGTTGTGATCTGGAATGCGCTGCCTGAAAGGGCGGTGGAAGCAGATTCATTCGTAATTTTCAAAAGGGAATTGGATAAATACTTGAAAAGGAAAAATTTGCAGGGCTGTGGGGAAAGGGCGGGGGAGAGTGGGACTAATTGGAGAGCTCTTTCAAAGAGCCGGCACAGGCACGATGGGCCGAATGGTCTCCTTCTGTGCTGTAAGATTCTATGAAGAGCAGGGACTTTCCCCATCTCCGGAACCACAGTCCTCCCTCAAAATAGTGCAAACTCTTTGCTTAATTTCCCCAATATTCGAGTAATTAATTGCACGTGAAGAACTTTAAGGCATGAAGAAAGCGCTGTACAAATACAAGGCTTTATTTTCCTGTAGCTTTGTTCAGCTCCACAGATGGATTTAGAATATTTATCAGCAGAAAATGATGTTACCACTCACCTGATGTCCCTGCCATCGTAGGAATAAGCAAGCACCATAAAAATAACACCTGTTGCAGTCTGTACGACGTGGTTCCCATTTTGTACTGTACAGGTGAAAATCCCAGCTCACGAGTCAAAAGTGAAAAACTTCCTAGTGCGAATGTGCAAAATTAAATGGCTGTACAACCGTGACAAAAATTCAGAGCGGTCCTTGCTGGAGTTTTAAGCGACCCAAGGTTGAAGCTGAAATGAGTCGTAGCCCAGAGTTACAAAGGACCATTCTAAATATCTTTGCGTCAGATGGGACGTAATTAGCCAGTCCTGTGAGCTGGGTGAGTCAGTCCTGCACCATAACACAGCAAAAAACATAAGATTGGTTCATGAACTTTGTACCGATTACATTTTTGTGTGTGATGCATGATGATTCTCAGTTTCAAATGAGGGCCTGGCCTTGGGTGAGAGGGTGCAGTTATGGTGACACTCTTACACTTAACAGGGAGCGGCTTCAGGGTGCATCAATGCACTATAGATTTGACCAACCCTCCAGGATTGGCCTGGAGCCTCCAGGGTTTGAAGATTCATCTCCAGGACACTGCTGCAAGCAAAAAGCCCGGGAGAAAAATCAAAGCAGCATTGAAAAAGAATTGTTTTTTTTTCTCATTTTCTTTGAACATTTCTGGTTACTAGTTATAAAAATGTTGGCGATGGGGAAAAAACGGCTGACAGGCAAGAATCATCCAATTGTGTAATGAAGAGTCCATTCACGTTCTAATTGGCTGTGGGAAGGCTGGGCGCCGTGAGCATGGACGTGTCGGGCGACCAATGGTGGGAGCGTGGGGGCGGGGCCGGTTGGATATTTGCTAGGTCCAACCAGAGCTGGCAGCGTTAACCAAGCGTTCTGGTCTTCAATCTGATCCCAAGCTCACTAAAGACCACCTCTAGTCAGTTGTCTCACACTGCTCAGAGTTCACCTCAGGCGGCAGTATAACCCTGGCCCAGTGCAAAGCCACGTCCCAAAATAAAATACCTAGGCATAACAATCCTTCGAACCCTTAACAAATGCACTTTTCAATCTGGCACGCACTTACAACGAGCAGCTACCCAGGGGCTGGAACTTTGCACCTGCTCCAATGCAAAAGGTGCTCGGTCGCCGACCCCAGTCTGACCTCAGCAATGTGCAGCCGGCAGTCTAGCTCACCCCTGCCACCTGTGCATCGCACTCAGTAGATAACTGTGATAAATCCATGTAGTGAAACAAGAACTCGAAGAGGCGAGATATTAGAATTAGTCGGTATACTTTATTAACAACTGCGTAGCAACCATACAGGCCTGCATCCTGCATCCTGGCATTCCACCTTTGCTGACCTTGACAGGAAGCAACCCCCTGACCTTAACTAGTGGCAGCACTAGCTACAGCACCACCTGGTGGATAACCTTAATCATAACATCCCAGATTACTATATTCCTCCCCACTTAAGATTTCAGTATGAATTTCTTAACAACCAACCATTCCTAAGGGTCACATAAGAAGTCTCCATTCACTATGTTCCATACTTGACGAATCTAACAGGTCAGTATCAATCTCTCTGGTGGCTTGTGAGACCTTTGTGAACGTCTAACAGTCAAGTCCCTGCTTGTTTGTGGTGAAGCCACCAGCTGCTCCTGAGCAGTGCCCAAAGTATCTGACTCTGCAACGATGGTTGCCTCTTGATGAATAGGTTCCTGTGGAATTGTCTCTGTCCATGGTGGTGGCACCACAGATGCACTTGGATAACTGGGGGCAGCCCTGTCCTCAGCCATTGCATCTGGAACCTCAATTTCAATTTCCCCTTGTCTGGTAAGTATCTGATCTACATGTCTGCGTACTACCCTACCATCACCCAACATGACCTTGTATGATACTGGACCTGTCATTGAGTCTATGAAGCCAGGAATCCACTTTGGTCCATAACTGAAATTCCTGGTAAGGGCCGCATCTCCTTCTCCAAAGCTTCGGCTCCTTGTTCTTTTGTCATGGTTCTCTTTTTGTTTGTTTTGTCTGTTTTCCATTTTCCTTTTTAGGTCTGGGTGGACAAGGTCAAGAGTGGAGCGTAGTCTACGGCCTAATAACATCTCAGCAGGAGAGAGTCCTGTGGTGGATTGAGGTGTTATTCTGTAGCTGAATAGAACCCGTGACACTTTGGCTGCTAAACTCCCTTCTGCACTTTTTTCATCATCTCTTTAAATGTTTGTACGGCTCTCTCCGCAAGTCCATTTGAGGACGGATGATATGGAGCCGAGGTCACCTGCACTATGCCATTTTTTCTCATGAACTCTTTTGTCTCTGTACTCACAAAACAAGTGGCATTGTCACTTACCACGATCTCCGGTAGCCCTTGATTACTGAAGCTCTGACGCAGGCAGCCTATAGTAGTAGTGGAGGAAGCAGAATTAACAGGATAAACATCCATCCATTTGGAATGTGCATCAATGATTATGAGGAACATCTTCCCCATGAATGGACCCACATAATCTAAGTGCAATCTTCTCCATGGTTTATCCGGCCACTCCCAGGGGTGGAAAGGAGATGCTGCTGGTGCCTTCCTGTGTACCCGACAAGTGCTGCATGTCTTGACTAGATTTTCTATCTCCTCATCTAGCTTTGGCCACCACAAGTAACTCCTAGCCAAGGCTTTCATACGCAAGACCCCAGGATGACACTGATGTAGTTGCTCTAGGATAGATTGTCATGCTGGCTGTGGAATAATCACTCGTGCTCCCCACAACACGCAACCATCCTGCACACTCAGCTCTGTTTTCCTGACACTGTAGGGTATGAAGTCAGTCCCTTCCGGATGTTGTGGCCATCCCCTCACCACATATTCTCAAACTCTAGACAGTACTGGATCTTTACCTGTCCATGTTCTTACTTGCTCTGCAGTCACAAGTACCGTGTCAGTGTCCTCCAACATCAAAACTCTGTCCTCTGGAGCTGCAAGGATAGGTGTGCCTGGCATTGGAAGACAGCTCAAGGCATCTGCGTTCCCATGGTACTTGCCCGCCTTGTAGACGATGACATACTCATATGCCCTCAATGTCACTGCCCACCTCTGGATCCGGGGTGACACCATCTGTGGAACTGCTTTCATTTCATTGAAAAGAGAGACAAGAGGTTTATGATCAGTGCATATGGTGAACTTCCTGCCATATATGTACTTGTGGAACCTCTGTAACCCAAACATTACTGCTAACCCCTCTTTATCTAACTGGGAATAGTTTTTTTCCGTTGGTGTTAGAGTTCGGGACATAAACCCTATTGGTCTTTCAGTTCCATCTTCCATGCGGTGTGAAAGAACTGCCCCCACCCGGTAAGGTGAAGCATCACAAGAGAGAATGATGTCTTTCTCTGCATTGTAGAGAACCAGCGCATCCGACGACAGCATCAGTTTCTTGGACTGTTCAAATGAAACCCCCTGCTCCCCTCCCCACTGCCACTGTGTCTCCTTGCGCAGTAGTTTGTGAAGCGGTGCTAACACTGTTGACAAGTTTGGTAAAAACCTGTTATAATAGTTCAGCAGTCCCAGGTAAGCTTTTAACTCAGCCACATTGGTAGGAGCAGGGGCATCCTGCAGTGCTTGTACCTTCTCCTTGATTGGATGGAGCCCGGTGGCATCCACTCTGTGTCCCAGGAACACTGCCTCATTCCCCAGGAAAGTGCACTTACTCCTCTTGAGCTGTAACCCTGCCCTCTCCAATCTCTGTAGTACCTCTCTCAGAGTGCTCAGATGCTCCTGGTCGGTTCTTCCCGTCACCAGAATGTCATCCAGATGGATGGAAACATGCGGAATCCCTTGCAGTACACCTTCGATTGTCCTCTGGAAGATAGCTGGACTAGATGAGACACCAAACGGTAAGCGGTTATATGTAAACAAGCCCTTGTGTGTATTTATGGTGACATACTTCTTTGATTCGTCATCCAGTGTAATCTGCAAGTATGCATGACTCATATCCAACTTTGTAAATTTCTTTCCTCCGGCCAGGTTTGCAAAGAGATCCTCTGTTTTGGGAATAGGATACTGCTCTAATTTGGTCACCCGATTGACCGTCAATTCATAATCTCCACAGAGTCTTATCGAATTGTCCGGTTTTAGAACAGGTACTATGGGAGCTGCCCATTCTGAACATTTCAATTTCAATTTCAATTTCAATTTTATTTGTCACATAACCAAATACAACAAGTGAAATCCAGTCAGTGAAATGCTTTTTTCTTAACGAGCCGAGCGCACCAAGCAGCAAAGGACACTTAGCTGCCTGGTACGCATGGAGCCCGCAAGGACGGCAGCCATCTTCATCGGCGCCATCACAATAGGGTCCGCTCTCGCACTCCTGCCCGACAATCTTCAGCCGCCGTGGTACCGACGTCCTGGGGCCTGCTTCTCCCTGGCTCTCCTTCCACCCAGTCTGACCTCCGAGCCTCCCGCGGTGTCTGACATTCCAGAGACTGCTTTTACTGCACTCGGTCCGCTGGCCGCCTCCCCTCCTACTGGTTCGACCTCCGAGCCTCCCGCCGAGGAGCTGCCGGCCGCCGTGCTACAGCGGGTCATCGTGGCCTCCATCGCTGCTTCTGCTGCCTCCCCGCCGACTCGTCGAACTCATCAGCGCCGATGCACAGCGTCTGTAGCGGGAGTGGGCCGACCGACTCAGGGAAAGCGCTTACCCTGCGACCGCCACAGACGCCATCTTGCTAAATACTTTTCACTGGCTCCAGTATGTTCTCTCTCAATAGACGGTCAAGCTCACCCTCTACCTTTGGTTTTATGGCATAAGGCACAGGTTGTTGTTTAAAAAACCTTGGCGGTGCCTCCTTGTCTACATAAATCTTAGCTGGGGGGCCATTAAATGTGCCAAGCTCCTCCTTGAACACATTCTCATGTTCATTCAACACTTCTTGCAAAGTCAACTGTTTGCCCTCACCTATTTGATTTACTGCTCCCCAGTCTAATTTAAGTTCTTTTATCCAGCCCCGACCTAACAGGTTTGGTCCGGTACCCGATACTATAACTACAGGTAGCTGTTTCACTGTGTCCCTGTGCTGCACAGTCACATTAGCTGCACCTAATGTCGCTACTCGTTCACCTGTATATGTTTTAAGATGCAGAGAGCAAGACTTTAATTCTGGAACTTTTGCACGGTTCCACAATTTTGAGTACTCTGCCTTGTTCATTATGGTTACACTGCACCCTGCATCGACTTCAAAGTTCACCTTAGAGTCATTTACTGTCAGTTGCAATGTGATAGGAGCCACTTTTGGAATGTTCTCTAACATGCTATACATTATGAACATGTCCTCTTCTTCCTCAGCTTCCCTGCTGATGTGGTGTACGCCATGTTTTTTCACTTCTCTTCCTTGGTTTTGCTTTCCTCCTCCTTTTGGTTTGGATTCCTCCACAGGTGATTTTGCCCTGCATGCTCATTTAATGTGTCCTTGTTTCCCACACTTGTGGCACTTTTCCTCCAGAAACCGGCATTCACTCGCCAGGTGATCGCCCTTGCATCTATAACATGCCTTCACATGCTCACGTTGTGGTTTCTGACGCACGTTTAACTTGCGCACAATAACCTGACCTGCAACTTGCTTAGCATTAGCCCTGTCTGAACCCTGTATTTCTTTTACATCTCGGTTCGCTGTCTCTATGGCTTGAGCAAGTTCCAAAGCTTTTTCATAAGTAAGCCCAGTCTCGGATAATAATCTACGCTGCATTCGGTCGTCCATTATTCTGTGAACTAGCCTATCTCTCAGCATTTCCTTCAGGTTGTTCCCATAATTGCAATCTTGTGCCAATTTACGCAACACTGCTACATAGTCCATTACACTCTCTTCCTCTTTTCTGTTCCTTGAATTAAACTTGAACCGCTGTACAATCTCACTAGGCTTGGGGTTGAAATGTTCTTTGAGCAAGGCCACTAATTCAACAATTGATTTGTCTCCAGGCTTTTCAGGACTGAGCAGATTCTTCATCAAACTGTAGGTTTGGCTTCCCACCGAACTAAGCAGAATGGCTTTCCTTTTTCCGGCATCATTTATTTCATTTGCTTCGAAGAAATAACCCAACACTTCACAGTATTCCTCTCAGGTTTGTGCTTGAATATCAAAAGTGGAGACCGTTCCTACCGTGGCAGCTCTGCTTCCGTCCAATTTGCAGCTAACTTTAGCTCATGAGTTTGTTCTTTAAAAGTCCCGGCAGACTTCACTTTTTCATGCAGTGTCCTTTTACCTCATCGCCAAATGTGATAAATCCATGTAGTGAAACAAGAACTCGAAGAGGCGAGATATTAGAATTAGTCAGTATACTTTATTAACAACTGCGTAGCAACCATACAGGCCTGCATCCTGCATCCTGGCATTCCACCTTTGCTGACCTTGACAGGAAGCAAACCCCTGACCTTAACTAGTGGCAGCACTAGCTACAGCACCACCTGGTGGATAACCTTAATCATAACATCCCAGATTACTATAATAACGATCAGAGATCAGTAACTGGCGTATAATTGCAGTCTCAATTTTCTTGATTGAAATCTCTGCCAAACATCTCGAAGTCCACGGACATGTGGACTTTCTCTGTTACCTATTTAGTACGGGGGATACTTGATAAAAATGGGGGTAAAATTAAACTTTGCCAGTGGCTTGAAGCGGGCAGCAGTGGATTGGCCCCATCTCCATTATACACCCCGCCCGATTGTCGTTTCCATTGACTTCCTGTTTTGAACGCCAGTTGAAGCTGAAATTTATCCCCAGTGTGTCATAATGGAGAACTCAACAACAACAATAAATTTTCACAAGACAATTATGGCTGAGGGAGGCTATTTGGCCCATCTTAATTCATTTAACGGCAAGAGCAGCAATGTCAGGGGAACACCATCAGCTCCAGGTCCCCCTGCAAATCGCACACCATCCAGATTTGGTCATATATCGGCCGTTCCTTCATCATTGCTGGGTCAAAATCCTGGAAGTTCCAATGTTCCAATGTTCCCTATGAGTTGAGTTGCACTTTGTTCTGCGCGGCCTGTTTCTTTTAGTGTGCGCTTTCTTTAAATGTCTGCTCATGCACGCTATTTACAATGGAGGAGCCAGCGAGCGGCCTGTGCGTTCCATTCCCATTACAGCCGCACAGTTTAGAGGGAACGTTACTCCCTATCTAACAGCACTATATGGGAGTATCTTCACCATATGGACTATAGTGGTTCAAGAAGGCCCATCACCACCTTCTCAAAGGCAACTAGGGACAGGCAATAAATGGCTGCCATCCTCTATCTCCTGAAACCAAATAAAGAAAGCCGGCACATTCAGTTTTGAGTACAAATATGCAACTTTGCAGTTCATTAACAATAAATGAGTTGATTGAATGAATAAATTAATTAAGAGTAGAATTACAATTTCCAACAACCCATGTTCATTTGCCGGACTAAGCCAGTTCTAACTGGTGCTGTTCCCACCTGTATCTCAAGTGCAAATAGCGCTCAATTGTCCGGTCGGTCTAAGCCAATGTGCAATTGGCAATATAACTCAAGTCGGTCGACAGAGCATCACACCTTAAAGATAGTGGCCCAAGACTGGAGTAAATTGCAGCCTTACACAAAACAATGGCTTGTGGTAAATATTCTGCAGGTGAAGTAAGGCACTACTAATATACAAGGCAATACTAATATCTAATGCAAATTCGGTAAAGATGTTCTTCTATGTCCCAATGGAAAGCTCAACAACACCGATAACCCAATATGAGATCGAAAGACAAACTATGGATGAGAAAGGCCATTTGGCCCATCTTCAAGACCCTACAGTCCCCCCCCCCCCGCCCATTGCAACATCTAGTTGTTTCCTAAATCATTCTGGGGTTTTCACCTCCCCATCTCTAGTCTGCTCTTCCGTCGATCACTCGTTGTGAAGAAGAATTTCCTTTATCAGTTCTAAGTCTCCCTTTTACTAGTTTGAGCCTGTGGCTCCGTCCTACTCTTACAACCTACTATAAAGGTTTTACAGTTCTATGGGGGAGAAATTCGGTATCGCTCCGTTTGGGGCGCAATTATCGGCCGGGCGCAAACTTTAGCGCCTGGCACTAATTATCGCCTCCGACTGCAAACTTGGCTTCCATCGCCCCTGGAGGTGATTGGAGCGCTAAATCAGGCGCTACACACCTGTCTTAAGGCGCAAAGGACGAGGAGCGAGGCGCTACTTCAGAGCACTGGCGAAGCTCATGTGATGTCAGTCAGCAATGGAACACAGACACACTGGCGCCGGCCAATTCTTAAAAGGGAGAGTCGATCTTGCTCTCCATCCACACCCTGCTCATTGCAGCCTTGAATCTCGGCCTGGAGCGACCTGTACATCAAATCTGCTGGAAAGAACAATGGAGAGGCCCAGGGAAAGAGCTCAGAGTGCAGCCCCCATATTCTCTTCTAAATCGATGCAAGGACGATCAAACCAGAAAGAACCTGCAAAGTGCTGCTCAGTACCCAAAACTCCTCAACACAGCTTTGAATATCTCCTGCAGTCTCTCTCTCTCACTCGGAATGCGCGGTGCACAAATTTCACCGACAAAAAAAGGCAGGAAGCAGTCGCCTTTAAATAGCGCTCCCCCAGTCCCTTCCAGACTGCAAAATGTTCCCCTCAACCTGTCGTTGCTAGCGGCAGGCGGTAAGACAGGGGGCGCCACTCAATATCCGGTCCGGGGCGCTACCGGGCCATTGCACTCTCGACTGACGTCACGATCGGCCGGCGCAGGAGATCGTGGCGGTAGCGTTTAGAGCCGCCGCAAAATGTCTAGTTAATTTCGTGAGCGCCGCAAACATCGCCACGCCCGGGCGCTAGTTGCTTTGTGCCCCATTAGCACCCTCTTAAGGCGCTAATGGGAGGCGCAATCCAACCGAATTTTTCCCCTTATATCCTTACCCATCCTGTATACGCCTGTAAGATCACCTCTCAGACACCTCCTCTTCAGTGTGAAGAGCCCAAGTTTTCCAGCCTTTCCTCATAATCATAGGAATTGCTAAATAAAAGCAGACCGAGGTTCATCTAGAGAATTACACCTCATCTAGACTCATCTTCTGTTTCTTAACTTGTCCCATTACCTCATCTTCCGATTAGGCACTTTACAGCCTTCCGGACTCAATATCGAGTTCAACAATTTCAGATCATAACCTCGGCCCGTATTATATTTTTATATTTTTTATCCACACTTTTGGTTTGTGCCTTTTCCTCTTTTTCCTCTCTCTCCCACATGGCAGCTGTCTCTCACTCTGCCAGCGCATTTCACACTTCATCTAGAGCCATCCTTTGTCTCTTTACCTGTCCTATTACCGTCTCGTTTCACCTTGAATATCTCTCAATGTCTCTTCTTTCATCCCCTCCCCCATTTCCCAGCCCCCAAACTGCCTTTTGTTTCATTTCCTGCCTTTTCTCTCAGTCCTGACGAAGGGTTTCGACCCGAAACGTTAACTCTGTTTCTCTCTCCATGGATGCTGCCTGGCCTGCTGAGTTTTTCCAGCGTTTTCTGTTGTTATTTCGGATTTCCAGCATCCGCAGTATTTTGCTATCATGTCCCATTACCATCTCCTTTTGCCTCGCACCATCATCCCTTTCGTCTTTTAATCTCTCCTGCCTTCCATCCTATCACAGACCTTCCCCTTTGTTCTTTCCTCCCCTCCCCCCTTTCCCTGCCCCTACACCTGCTTAATAATCTGTACATCTCTAACTTTTTCCAGTTCTGACGAAGGGTAGAGATTCACATATCTTTGGTAAACAAAATCAAGTGCAAACCAATATGATGGGTATATTGTGTTAAATCAGAGTTTAGGACAGAATATAACACAGTAACACAGCAAAGACATATGACTGTGACAAGCACCTGGTACCAGACCCGATCAGACAGATGGCTGGCCTTTCTCTCTCTCTCTCTCTTGAACCTCCGATGGTGAGCGTGGGATCACTCTCAAAAGAGTGTTCGACCAGCCCAACTTCTCCGTAACTTCTGTTTGGCTCTCCCCTCCATCGTCTCTGTGGGCAAGCCCTTGGGGCGTCACTTTTATTCTCCTTTTAGGGGTGGGCCTGAGGCCAAGTTATTGACAAGACCATTCTTCATTAAGATGGAGAGTGAAGTAGTTGACTCAGAGACTAGGGTCCTGAATTTAAATAAAGAAAATTCCGATGGTATGAGGCGCGAGTTGGCTAGGATGGATTAGAGAGCGTTACTTAAAGGGTTGATGGTGGCTAGGCAATGGCAAACATTTAAAGATCGCATGGATGAACTACAGAATTTGTTCATCCCTGTTTGGCATAAAAAATAAAACAAAAAAGGTGACTCAACCGTGGCTAACAAGGGAAATTAGGGATAGCATAAGATCCAAGGAGAAGACATATAAATTGGCCAGAAAAAGCAGCAAACCTGAGGATTGGGGGCAGTTTACGATTCAGCAAAGGAGGACAAAGGGATTAATTAAGAGGGGAAAATAGATAATGAGAGTAAGCTTTCAGGGAACATAAAAACTGACTGTAAAAGCTTCTATAGATATGTGAAGAGAAAAAGATTGGTGAAGTCAAGTGTAGGTCCCTTGCAGTCAGAATCAGGGGAATCAACCCTTTAAGTAACGCTCTCTAATCCATCCTAGCCAACTCGCGCCTCATACCATCGGAATCAGTATTTGTAGGGAAATGGTGTTAGGGAAATTGACGGGATTGAAGGCCGATAAATCCCCAGGGCCTGATAATCTACATCCTAGGATACTTAAGGAAGTGGCCCTAGAAATAGTAGATGCATTACTGGTCATCTTCCAAAATTCTATAGACTCTGGAACCGTTCCCATGGATTGGAGGGTAGCTAATGTAACCCCACTATTTAAAAAAGGTGGTAGAGAGAAAACGGGGAATTATAGACCGGTGAGCCTGACATCGGTAGTGGGGAAAATGCTAGAGTCAATTATAAAAGATGTAATAGCAGAGCACTTGGAAAACAGTGACAGGATCGGACAAAGTCAACATGGATTTACAAAAGGTAAATCGTGCTTGACTAAACTACTGGAATTTTTTGAGGATGTAACTGGAAGAATAGATAAGGGAGAACCAGTGGATGTGGTGTATTTGGACTTTCAGAAGGCTTTCGATAAGGTCCCGCATAAGAGATTGGCGTGCAAAGTTAAAGCACATGGGATTGGGGGAAAGGTACTGACTTGGATAGAGAACTGGTTGGCAGACAGGAAGCAAAGAGTTGGAATAAACGGGTCTTTTTCCGAGTGGCAGGCAGTGACTAGTGGGGTACCGCAGGGATCGGTGCTAGGACACCAGCTATTCACAATATATATTAATGATCTAGACGAGGGAACTAGATGTAATATCTCCAAGTTTGTAGACAATGTTAAGTCTGTGAGTTGTTCAAGCAATTAATACTCAGACTTAATCAGTAACAATAAAACAGGTCTTTACTGGTTGGAGGTAGGGACTATACGTAAGTCTTTACTTCATGCCCACAGGCGGGAACTGAGGGGAGATCAGTACCCACAGTACTATTTATACACCTAAGGCCAGGAGTGGTACTGCGTATCACTACGCCCTACAAGTAGTGCAGTCCTGTCCATAGGTTCAAAGTAGCACACATATTACATACACAACATTCCTCCCTTCCTAGCTTTACAGTCATCTCCCCATTTAACATAACGTAATAACATATATACATATATAACTTCAGGGTTACATAACAGAATAACATAGATACATAGATAACTTCATGTCAAAACAGATCACAGATTCAGTCTCTGCGGAAAACAGTTCACAGATTCAATCTCTGTGGTGTAGTCGGTTCACGTTGCTGGAGTGACTCATTCAATAGTCCTTCCATGGATTTAACAGTTTGAACTTCCGAACTGAATTGGCTCCGTTCGGAGGGACCACGTGTGTGATCTGGTAGAGGTAATAATGGTTCAGATGGGTCATCTTCTGTTTCGACTTTTCCTTTTCTGCTTCTTGGAGACTCTCTGGGCTCCACTGTCAGCTGCCAGCTGCATGCGCAGTTCCTCCTTCTCTTCCTCCTTTTTCCGTAGTAGAGCCACCTTCTCCCGATGTTCCGTAGACTTTCGGTGCTCCTCCATGATTTCTGTATGGTGGGAGTCGAAGTTACAAGTTGGGCAGGACAGGACATAATAATATTCAGTGTCGTCCTGATCTAGGCCAGCGAGAGGGTCTTCTATTTCCTCCATACCCAGCTGGGCGTTAGCCAGCTTTTGTTCCAAGTCCAGACATCTTTCCTGAAGAGACTTCTTCATGCGTACCTCTTCATCCAGCTTTTTCTGGGCTTTCAGCAAGTCGTTTACTAATGACCTCATTTGAGATTTTACTACTTCAACTTCTTTTGGAGATTGATTAATCGGACTATTCAATCCCTCTACCGGAGCAGCTGTTTCAGCGGTCTGTTGTTCTACGTTGACGGGAGTCAGCGTACTTTTGGCATCCAAGGGCTGCTCTGTTGCAGTCATCTCAGTCTGTGTTGCCACCTCAGCTCTTCCAATAACCTTTGAGAGCTCCGAACCCCTTTTGTTTGAATATTGAAGTTCGTGTTCAAGTTTTTCCCATTTCAGAGTCCTGTCCTTCAGCATATGCAGGAGTTGGCTGACCGTTAACTCCTCTGACATCAGACGTTTTGTGCGCTCCTGCTCCATTTTCTCCATCAGCTGCTTCTGTTGTCTTTCCAGATTCTCCAACTCTATATCAAAGAACTCTTTCGTTGCATTCAACTCTTGCTCAAAACGGCGAAGCATTTGTTCTAATTGCTGTTGTAGTTTGAAATGGAGTTGAGTTCGAGCCCGGTGTCCCTCAGAAATGGGCACATCAGTAGACTTGCCAGACTCAGAATCCACAGTTAAACTATGTTGTTGTTGCTCAGTGGAATTCTGTGCTGAAACTTTGTCTTTTGCACCTGAGTTGGGCTTACCATCATCCGTTCCAGAGTCTGGGCCGACTATCTTCACCGAGTTCTCACTCGTTATTGTTTGTAGGAAATGCCAGTCCATATTCATTTTCCTAATCCACTCCCGTCCTAGTAGTGGAGGACCTCCTTCAGATATCACATATAAGTCCATTATTTGACTGTCTTCGCCCTTGTGGACCACTGCAACCTCTATTTTCCCGATGGGGTACACTCTTTGCCCCGTGTATGTTTTCAATATAATCCCCGTATCCTGTAGGGGAATATGTTGGAATAACTTTCCGTAATCTTTCTTATTTATGACCGTCAATGCCGATCCAGTGTCCAATTCCAGTTTTACTTGGACTCCTTCTATCTGAAGAGTGACCCAAATTGTCTGGAGGTCTGCACCCTTACCAGCGTTGAGTACTCTTAAGCTAGCCAGTTCATTACTGCTAGCGTCTGAATCGGACTCCTGTTCGGTCACCTTGTGTACCTTTGCGTATTTTCCTTGCGGTGACTTCTTGTTGCTGGTCTTCTTCCCTGACCTGCATACTCTAGCTATATGTCCAAGCCTACCACAAGTTCTACATTCTTGGTTTCTAAACCAACACTGGTTCTGATCATGCGTTGTCTTTCCACAACGATAACATTTGCCAGAACTCACACCCAATTTGTGTGCACTGAGCTCCGGTGACCGTAGCTGCATTACTGCCGTGCCTCTCGCTGCGGCTTCGTGTGCTGCTGCCATAGTGGCCGCCTTCTCAAGCGTCAGCTCATTCTCCTCGAGCAGTCGCTTTTGTGTATCCTGTTTAAATAAACCACACACAAATTTGTCTCGAAGTGCCTCTGTCAGTCCCGTTCCAAACTGGCAATATTTCGCTAATTTACGCAATTCCAGCAAATATTCAGCATTGCTTTCATGCTGTAGCTGCCTTCTGTCATAAAATTTAAATCGTTCCGCTAGCATCAGCGGCGTGGGGTTTAGATGATCTTTCAGGACAGTAACAATCTCATCGAACGTCTTATCCGCCGGTTCATCTGGTGATAACAGGTGTTTCAATTGCCCGTATGTCTTCGCACCCATTAAATTTAATAATGTTAGAGCTTTATCTTGGTCACGAATTTTATTGGCCTTACAATAATTTTTTTACTCTTTCAACATATATGGCCCAATCTTCGAGGTCACTATCAAAGGTGCTAATATTCCCGTGTTTAGGCATTGTAGATTTGCAATTTCTCAGATTTTATTTTCTTTACTTGTTATCAAAGATGGCGGCTTCCCGCTCTTGCCGTCGTCCTCCGCCCACAAAATGGCGGTTTTCCCGCGTTTGGCGGTCTTCACCCGTCCCCCGACGCCGTCTCCCTTCAGCTCTCGAGTGCGGCCCTTATCTTCGCCGCGATCGCCCGAGTGCTGCCCTTATCAGCGGATGCGATCGCTGGATCGTGAAGTGGCTCCCGACCGAAGCGGCTCTTGCTCACTCCCTCCCGGGCTCTGGCTTACCCGCTCGCGCGTTTCACCGCGGCTCTTATCAGGGATTGCGATCGCCCTTATCTTCTCCAACTTCCCCAGCCCTGTCTTTGCAGCCAACACTGCACGGCTTACCCCACCACCTAGGTTGAACAAGGAAACTGCAGAAAGACTTCTGTCAGTCGCTGGAAGCTGTCAGTCGCTGATGGAGGCTTCAGAGTCCTAAAGCCTGTCGCTTCTAGTGGGGTGGTGATGTTTGAAACCTCTCTTCAACTGCCGCAGGGTAAGAACCTGACTCGTCGCCAGTGTTAAGTCTGTGAGTTGTTCAAGTAATTAATACTCAGACTTAATCAGTAACAATAAAACAGGTCTTTACTGGTTGGAGGTAGGGACTATACGTAAGTCTTTACTTCATGCCCACAGGCGGGAACTGAGGGGAGATCAGTACCCACAGTACTATTTATACCCCTAAGGCCAGGAGTGGTACTGCGTATCACTACGCCCTACAAGTAGTGCAGTCCTGTCCATAGGTTCAAAGTAGCACACATATTACATACACAACAGACAACACAAAGCTGGGTGGGCGTGTGTGCTGTGAGGAGGATGCAGAGAAACTCCAGTATGATTTGGACAGGTTGGGTGATTGGGCAGATGCATGGCAGATGCAGTATAATGTGGATAAATTCGAAGTTATCCACTTTGGTGGCAAAAACAGGAAGACAGATTATTATCTGAACAGCGATAGATTGGGAAAAGGGGAAGTGCAACGAGACCTGGGTGTCCTTGTGCACCAGTCGCTGAAGGTAAGCGGTCTGACCAGAACTGGACACAGTGCTCAAGATGGGTCTGACCAGAACTGGACACAGTGCTCAAGGTGGGTCTGACCAGAACTGGACACACTGCTCAAGGTGCGGTCTGACCAGAACTGGACACTGTGCTGAAGGTGCAGTCTGATCAGAACTGGACACAGTGCTCAAGGTGGGTCTGACCAGAACTGGACAAGGTGCTCAAGGTGGGGTCTGACCAGAACTGGACACAGTGCTCAAGGTGCGGCCTCACCAGAACTGGACACAGTGCCCAAGGTGGGTCTGACCAGAACTGGAGACAGTGCTCAAGGTGGGTCTGACCAGAACTGGACACAGTGCTCAAGGTGGGTCTGACCAGAACTGGACACAGTGCTCAAGGTGGGTCTGACCAGAACTGGACACAGTGCTCAATGTGTGAGTGACCAGAGCACTGTATAATTTGATCATGAGCTCTTCTGATTTTGTGACCATTTCTTCTGCAACACTTTGGGCTAAACACACAGCTGATTGATTGCTTTGCTAACACAATCTTTGTTGTGGTTTCAAGCCACACTCCAGAGACTTGAACAAAAAGCTTTCTATAGCACCGTTCATGTCCTTGGGACGTTCCAAAGTGCTTTACAGCCAATGAAGTACTTTTGAAGTGTTGTCACTGTTGTAATGTGGGAAACATGGCAGCCAATTTGCGCACAACAAGCTCCCACAAACAGCAATGTGATAATGACCAGATCATCTGTTTTAGTGATGTTGGTTGAGGGACAAATATTGGCCAGGGCACCCAGGGAGAACTCCCCTGCTCTTCTTCGGAATGAGATCTTTTACGCCCACCTGAGAGAGCAAACGGGGCCTTGGTTTAACGTCTCATCCGAAAGACAGCACCTCCGACAGTGCGGCGCTCCCTCAGTACTGCCCCTCCGACAGTGCGGCGCTCCCTCAGTACTGCCCCTCCGACAGTGCGGCGCTCCCTCAGTACTGCCCCTCCGACAGTGCAGTGCCCCCTCAGTACTGCCCCTCCGACAGTGCGGCACTCCCCCAGTACTGCCCCTCTGACAGTGCGGCGCTCCCTCAGTACTACCCCTCCGACAGTGCAGCGCTCCCTCAGTACTGCCCCTCTGACAGTGCAGCGCTCCCTCAGTACTGCCCCTCCGACAGTGCAGCGCCCCCTCAATACTGTCCCTCTGACAGTGCGGCGTTCCCTCAGCACTGCACTGGGAGTGTCGGCCTGGATGATGTGCTCAAGTCCCTGGAGTGGGCCTTCTGACTCAAAGGTGCGAGTGCTACCCACTGAGCCATGGCTGACCCTGTGCCAGTAGTGTGCTCAGATCCCTCTTCCAAGTTAACTGTAACTTTCCATTATCAAATTCCACATTACGACTTAATTAAGCAGCAACCTAGCAACAGTTAAACAGTTGAGCGAAAATATTTGTAAACAAGGGCAGGGTACAAAAATGTTTATAGCACTTTAGCTCACACCATTTTATCACTATTCTAAATTTTATTCGTTTAGAAACATTTCATTACAGTATTAATTGGCCAATTTAGTAAACAACATCTTGCTTAACAGTAAGAGCTCAGAGAGCAGCACAGTGGCATAGTGGTTAGCACTGTTGCCTCACAGCGCCAGAGACCTGGGTTCGAATCTGGCCTCGGGTGACTGTCTGTGTGGAGTTTGCACATTCTCCCCGTGTTTGCGTGGGTTTCCTCCGGGTGCTCCGGTTTCCTCCCACAGTCCAAAGATGTGCGGGTTAGGTTGATTGGCTATGATAAATTGACCCTTAGTGTTAGGGGGATTAAATACGTGGGGTTACAGGGATAGGGTGGGATATGTGATGGTGTAGGGGTTACGGGGATCGGGTGGGATATGTGTCGGTGCAGGCTCGATGGGCCGAAATGGCCTCTATCTGCACTGTGGGGTTTCTGTGATTCTGTGATTAGGTTTGGCTAAAGATTTTATAATGTAAATTGCGGCATTTCACAAGGCTGACACAACGGAACGCCCAGCAGGAGATTGGTCGAGCCGCTGAAGGCCAGTTGTCCCAATCGGTCTTATCCCTTTAGTGTACCACCCTGGCCGTTTCAGGTTTGTTAACTTAATGCAACGCAAAGGAACTTAAAATGTTAAAAAGATTTGATAGGGTGGACACGGAGAAATGATTTCCTCTGGCGGGTGACGTCAGGAAGCACTTCTTCACACAAAGGGCAGTGGAAACCTGGAACTCACTTTGTGTCATCACGCCCTGCGAGGCCCTAGAGGATCAGGCGGTAAAAGCGAGCGCCTGCGCTAAACCAGCACTGAAGTTCGTGGGCATCGCTGCATTCGCTGCGCCCAGCCACTAACCCCTTTGCGCCCCGTTAGTGCTAACCAGCCCCCTAATATTTAAAATTTCCACCCTTGTGTTCCAATCCCTACACGGTCTCACCTCCTCCCAATCTCTGTAACCTCCTCCGGTCCGATTACCCCAGCCGCCCGACTCCCTCCCCCACCACCATCACTTTGTGGTCCTCTGACTCTTGTGGCCCGCTCCCTCCCTTTGCTGCACCATCGGCAGCTGTGCCTTCCGCTGCCTAGGCCCCAGGCTTGGGAATTCCCACCCTTAGCCCCTCCATCCCATCTCTCTCCTCCACGAAGACCCTCCTTAAAACCCACCTCTTTGACCAAGCTTATGGTCACCCCTAATATCTCGTCCCTTGGCTTGGCATCCATTTTCTTTGATTACGCCTCTGTGAAGTCTCTTGTAACGTTTTTTGCAGTAAGGTGCAATATAAAAGCAGCTAAACAGTTGTAGAGATTAATGTTAATCATAATACTTGATAAACACCCGTTCACAATGGCACAATTGTATTCCTGTTTTTATCTTTAATCATCTTTTATCATTTGATGCACGTCAATCCACTGGCAGTATATACCAATATAATGGTGAACTATATACAGCTATATCACTTTAAATGGAAAATGTAGTCTAATTTATTTTGGGCAAGGGATTCCTTTATCACTAAGTGTAGATTAGGTTTCGGTGAGCCTGTAGCACTATAGCTGGTAAACGCAAAGATTATTAGTCAACTTGAAGAGCAGAGACTGAACGCTGATCAGATTGTTCTTCAAAAGTGGTTTTCCACTGTTAAACAGAATGCCTGCGTGCTCTGTCATTTCCTTGTTTATGCCCTACAGCTCCTTAAATATTCCAGCACCCAAATGTGCATATTTCATTTTCAATCTCTCCTAACCACAACTTGTATTTATACAGCGCCTTTAATGTAGTAAAACGTCCCAAGGCCCTTCACAGGAGCATTATCAGACAAAAAATTGACACCGAGCCACATGAGGAGACATTAGGACAGACGGCCAAAAACCTGGGTCAAAGAGGAGCATCTTAAAGGAGGCGAGAGAGGTTTAGGGAGGGAATTCCAGAGCTCAGGGCCCAGGCAGCGGAAGGCACGGCCGCCAAAGGTGGAGCGATTAAAATCGAGGATGCGCAAGAGAGCAGAATTGGAGGAGCGCAGAGATAGAATCATAGAATGGTTACAGCACAGAAGGAGGCTGTTCGGCCCATCGAACCCGTGCCGGCTCTGCGAGAGCACTTCAGCTAGTCCCACTCCCCTGCCCTTTCCCCGTAGCCCTGCAAATTTTTTTCCTTCAGTTACTTATCCAATTCCCTTTTGAAAGCCACGATTGAATCTGCCTCCACCACCCTTTCAGGCAGTGCATTCCAGATCCCAACCACTTGCTACATAAAAAAAGATTTTCCTCATGTCGCCTTTGGTTCTTCTGCCAATCACTTTAAATCTGTGTCCTCTGGTTCTCGACCCTTCCCCCAATGGGAACAGTTTCTCTCTATCGACTCTGTCAAGACCCCTCATGATTTTGGACACCTCTTCCAAATCTCCTCTCAACTTCCAGGGTAAAGAGTGCACAGGCAGAAAGGGAATGGGTGACCGCCAGACAGAGTAAAAGAACAAGGAAGGTAGCGCAGGAGTCCCCTGGGTCCATCACCCTCTCCAACAGGTTTTCCGTTTTGGATATTGCTGGGGGAGATGGTTTCTCAGGGGAATGCAGCAAGAGCCAAGTCCGTGGCATTACGAGTGGTTCAGCTGCACAGGAGGGGAGGAAAAAGAGTGGGAGAGCAAAAGTGATAGGGGATTCTATCGTAAGGGGAACAGTTAGACGTTTCTGTGGCCACAGACGTGACTCCAGGATGGTATGTTGCCTCCCTGGTGCCAGGGTCAAGGATGTCACTGAGCGGCTGCAGGATATTCTGAAGGAGGAGGGTGAACAGCCAGAGGTCATGGTCCATATCGTAACCAACGACATAGGTAGAAAGAGGGATGAGGTCCTGCAAGCAGAATATAGGGAGCTAGGAAATAAATTAAAAAACAGGACCTCAAAGGTAGTAATCTCAGGATTACTCCCAGTGCCACATGCTAGCGAGAACAGAAATAGGAGAATAGACCAGATGAATGCGTGGCTGGAGAGATGGTGTAGGAGGGAGGGATTTAAGTTCCTGAGGCATTGGGACTAATTCTGCGGAAGGTGGGACCTGTACAAGCTGGACGGGTTACACCTCGGCAGAACCGAGACCAATATCCTCGCAGGGGGGGTTTGCTAATGCTGTTGGGAAGGATTTAAACTAGTTTGTCAGGGGGCTGGGAACCTAAGTGTGGGCCCAGAACAGAGAGAGAAACAAAGTTGGAAGTGCAAGTTAGAAAAGCAGTCAGCAAAACTAGTAGGGAGCAGAAACAAAGGCCAACAGTAAAGAGGGTCAAATTGCAGAAAAATATTAAACAGGCAAAGTTGAAGGCACTTTATCTAAATGCACGTAGCATTCGCAACAAGGTGGATGAATTAATGGCACTAATAGAAGTAAATGGGTCTGATGTAATTGCCATTACAGAGACATGGTTGCAGGGTAACCAAAGCTGGGAACTGAATGTTCCAGGGTACTCAACATTTAGGAAGGATAGACAAAAAGGAAAAGGAGGTGGCGTAGCGCTGTTAATAAGGGATGAGATCGGTACGGTAGAGATAAAAGATCTTGGCTTGGCAGATCGTGATGTAGAACAGGAATCAGTTTGGATGGAGCTAAGAAACAGCAAGGGTGGAAAACATTGGTGGGAGTTATGTTTAGGCCACCAAACAGTAGTGGTAATGTAGGGCACAGTATCAATCAAGAGATTAAAAGTGCATGTAACAAGGGAAATATGGTAATCATGGGGGACTTTAATCTACATATTGACTGGGCAAATCAAATTACCACTAATGGTGTGGAGGACGAATTCTTGGAATGCATGCGAGATGGTTTCCTGGATCAGTATGTGGAGGAACCAACCAGGGAACAGGCTATTCTGGATCTGGTACTGTGTAATGAGAAAGGGCTAATCAATAATCTTGTGGTAAAGGGGTCTTTAGGGACAAGTGGCTACAATATGAATGAATTTTATCAGAAATTCGGGTCTCCACAGGTGAGTACGCACAGGGTACTCACCCGTAGGCCCAATGGAAGTGCCGGTTTCCTGCATGCGGGAAACCGGCACTTCCGTTCCCCTGAACGAAGGGGTTCAGAGGTCGAATGCGTGCGCCGGAGAGGCAGCGCGTGCGCATCGAACTTGCGTTTTTTTGCAGGTTTTCCCGGGAGGGTAAGTCTCCAGAAGTTACACATGTAAAAAGCAGTCGCAAGGCCTGCTTTTCTACAAGGTAAGTGGTGAATTAATTAAAATTAAAACATTTTTTCCACAGGTTTATTATTTTTAAATACTTTAAAGAAAGGTAAGTTTATTTTTAGCCCCATTAGAAAATAAAACTATTTTTTTCAAAAATACAAATTATTGTTTAAAATAGTTATTTCATGTAATTTATAGTTTATTTAAAAAATGTGATTTAAAAAAAAAATTATTTGAAGATTTAGTGATGTTTTGGGGCTTATAGTATTTATAAGTTTGACAGGTCTTCCTGTCAAACTTATGAATGAAGCATTCCCTGCTACCATTGGCTTTCCATGGCCCACGTGATCCCAGGGGACACATTGAACTCACTGCGCCCCTGGGATACGCAAGCACTGCGCGCCGGCATTTGGAGGAGGCCCAGGATCAGAATTCCACGCGGGCCCACAGCACAACGGCCGGCGCGCAAGGTAAGTGCAGGTCGGGGGCTTGCACCCTCGGGAAGCCCCCGACCCGAATTTCTGGGCCATTAAGTTTGAGAGTGATGTAGTCCAATCTGAAACTAAGGTCTTCAATCTAAACAGAGGAAACTAAAAGGGTATGAGGGACAAGTTGGCCATGGTAGATTGGGAGACTACACTAAAAGGTATGAAGGTGGGCATACAATGGCTAACATTCAAGGAAATGCTGCATAATTTGCAACAAACATATATTCCTCTAGGGCATAAAAACCCAAAAGGCAAAGTGATCCAACCATGGCTAACAAAAGAAATTAAAGCTAGTATTAAGTCAAAGGAGGAAGCTTATAAAGTTGCCAGAAAAAGCGGTCAGCCCGAGGATTGGGATCTTTTTAGAAATCAGCAAAGGGGGAACCAAGAAATTGATAAAGAAAGGGAAAATGGAATATGAGCACAAACTAGCGAAAAATATAAAAACAGATTGTATAAGCTTCTTTAGGTATGTGAAAAGGAAAAGACTGGCAAAGGTAAATGTTGGTCCTTTACAGTCAGAGATGGGAGAATTTATAATGGGGAATGAGGAAATGGCAGAAAAATTGAATAAATACTTTGTTTCTGTCTTCACGGAGGAAGACGCAAAAAAACTCCCAGAAATGTGAGAAAACCAAGGGTGTGGCGATTATGAGGAACTTAAACAAATTATTATTAGTAAAAAATAGTACTAGCAAAATTAATGGGACTAAAAGTCGATAAATCCCAAGGACTGGATGTAATATCTCCAAATTTGCAGATGACACAAAGCTGGGTAGGAGGGTAAGCTGTGAGGAGGATGTCGAGAAACTCCAGTACGATTTGGACAGATTGGGTGATTGGGCAGAAACATGGCAAATGCACTATAATGTGGATAAATGCGAGGTTATCCACTTTGGTGGCAAAAACAGGAAGGCAGATTATTATTTGAATGGCAATAGATTGGGAGAAGGGGAAATGCAAAGAGACCTGGGTGTTCTTGTGCACCAGTCGCTGAAGGTAAGCATGCAGGTGCAGCAGGCGGTTAAGAAGGCAAATGGTATGTTGGCCTTCGTAGCAAGAGGGTTCGAGTACAGGAACAAGGATGTCTTGCTACAGTTGTACACGGCCTTGGTGAGACCGCACCTTGAGTATTGTGTACAGTTTTGGTCGCCTTACCTGAGGAAGGACGTTCTTGCCATGGAAGGAGTGCAGCGAAGATTCACCAGGCTGATACCTGGGATGGCAGGAATGACGTATGAGGAGAGATTGTGTCGATTGGGCTTATACTCACTGGAGTTTAGAAGATTGAGAGGGGATCTCATCGAAACCTATAAAATTCTGTCAGGCCTGGACAAACTAGATGCAGGAAGGATGCAGGACCTCTCTGGCCACAGGGGATGTGCCAGAGGACTGGAGAACCGCTAATGTAGTACCATTATTCAAGAAGGGTAGTAGGGAAAAACCGGGGAACTACAGGCCAGTGAGCCTAACATCAGTGGTAGGAAAATTATTGGAAAAAATCCTGAGGGACAAAATTTGTCTCCACTTGGAGAGGCAAGGATTAATCAGGGATAGTCAACATGGCTTTGTCAAGGGAAGATCATGTCTGACTAATTTGATTGAATTTTTTGAGGGGGTGACTAGGTGTGTGGATGAGGGTAACGCAGTGGATGTGGTATACATGGATTTCAGTAAGGCCTTCGATAAAGTCCCGCACAGGAGACTGGTCAAGAAGGTAAGAGCCCATGGAATCCAGGGTGCCTTGGCACATTGGATACAAAACTGGCTTAGTGGCAGAAGGCAGAGGGTGATGGTCGAAGGTTGTTTTTGTGACTGGAAGCCTGTGGCCAGTGGGGTACCACAGGGATCGGTGCTGGGTCCCTTGCTGTTTGTGGTCTACATTAATGACTTGGATATGAATGTAAAGGGTATGATCAGTAAGTTCGCGGATGATACAAAAATTGGTAGGGTGGTAAATAGCGAGGAGGGTAGCCTCAGTCTGCAGGACGATATAGATGGGTTGGTCAGATGGGCGGAACAGTGGCAAATGGAATTTAACCCGGAAAAGTGCGAGGTGATGCACTTTGGGGGGACTAACAAGGCAAAGGAATACACAATGAATGGAAAGACCCTAGGCAAGACGGAGGGTCAGAGGGATCTGGGTGTGCAAGTACACAGATCCCTGAAGGCGGCGGAACAGGTGGATAAGGTGGTAAAAAAGGCATATGGGATACTTGCCTTCATTAGCCGAGGCATTGAATATAAGAGCAAGGAGGTTATGATGGAGCTGTATAAAACACTGGTTAGGCCACAGCTGGAATATTGTGTGCAGTTCTGGTCGCCACACTACAGGAAGGATGTGATCGCGTTAGAGAGGGTGCAGAGGAGGTTCACCAGGATGTTACCAGGGCTGGAGCGCTTCAGCTATGAAGAGAGACTGGGCAGGTTGGGTTTGTTTTCCTTGGAGCTGAGGAGGCTGAGGGGGGACATGGTTGAGGTGTACAAAATTATGAGGGGCATAGATAGGATGGATGCTGAGGAGCTTTTTCCCTTAGTAGAGGGGTCAATAACTAGGGGGCATAGATTCAAGGTAAAGGGCGGGAGGTTTAGAGGGGATTTGAGAAAGAACTTTTTCACCCAGAGGGTGGTTGGAGTCTGGAACTCACTGCCTGAAAGGGTTGTGGAGGCAGAAACCCTCACAACATTTAAGAAGCATTTGGATGTGCACTTGAAATGCCATAGCATACAAGGCTACGGGCCAAATGCTGGAATATGGGATTAGATTAGACAGGGCTTGATGGCCGGCGCGGACACGATGGGCCGAAGGGCCTCTATCCGTGCTGTATTACTCTATGACTCTATGATGTTTATGATGGCCGGGGAGTCCAGAACCAGGGGTCATAGTCTAAGGATAAGGGGTAAGCCATTTAGGACTGAAATGAGGAGGAATTTCTTCACCCAGAGAGTGGTGAACCTGTGGAATTCTCTGCCACAGAGGGCGGTGGAGGCCAGTTCATTAAATATATTCAAAAAGGAGTTGGATATATTTCTTAAGGCTAAAGGGATCAAGAGATATGGGGAGAAGGCAGGGACAGGGTACTGAATTTGGATGATCAGCCGCGATCTCATTGAATGGTAGAGCAGGCTCGAAGGGCCGAATGGCCTACTCCTGCTCCTATCTTCTATGTTTCTATGTTTCTATGACTGGATGACCTACATCCTAGGGTTTTGAAAGAGGTGGCCATTGGGATAGTGGACACATTGGTTGTCATCTTTCAAAATTCTATAGGTTCTGGAACGGTTCCTGCAGATTGGAGGATAGCAAATGTAACCCCGCTATTTAAGAAAGGAGGGAGAGAGAAAACGGGGAACTACAGACCTGTTAGCCTCACATCAGTAGTTGGGAAAATGCTGGAATCTATTATAAAGGATGCAATAACTGGGCACTTAGAAAGTAATAGTAAGATTGGGCAGAGTCAACATGGATTTATGAAAGGGAAATCCTGTTTGACAAACCTATTGGAGTTCTTTGAGGATGTAACTAGTGGAGTAGACAAAGGGGAACCAGTAGATGTGGTGTATTTGGATTTTCAGAAGGCCTTTGATAAGGTCCCACAAAACAGGTTGGTGAACAAAATTAGGGCACGTGGAATTGGGGGTAATATACTAGCATGGATTGAGAATTGGTTAACAGACAGAAAACAAAGAGTAGGGATAAACGGGTCTTTTTCAGGATGGCAGGCTGTGACTAGTGGGGTACCGCACGGATCGGTGCTTGGGCCCCAGCTATTCACAATCTATATCAGTGATTTGGATGAGGGGACTAAATGTAACTGATGTAATAAAACTCACTACGCACTTGGTTTGAGTATAAAGCAAGGCTTTAATCAACTTGTTTCAGAACATGGAGGTCTAGTTGTACTTCACTAGTTCCTTGTCTTACAAAATGTCCCATGGCAAGCTGGGCCCACGCCCGAGTATTTATACTCCTTGGACGGCGCCACCATCTGGCCGGCCAGCGTTATTTCACGAGTAGTTTCTTGATGAATGATGAGATTTATAACATTCTTCCTGCCTAAAAGATTTGGAAGTCCAACAACTTCCTCTTAGCGGATTAGGTGGACCACGAATAGCCGCAGTCTTTTAGATTTTTGTTTATGGCTAGACGGCACGTCTCCCCGGACCGTGTCTTGGTCCCTGGGCCACGTCTTGGTCCCTGGGCCGCTTGATCCGTACCGGTGGATCGACAGGGCCCGTGTTGCTCTGATCGACCCGAGGGAGGCTGGGGAGATCGTGAGTCCGGGTGCGGGTCCCCACAGGCGCAGACCTGGCTTCATCCTGTTGGATAGCTGGGGATTGACTGGTGTCCTGGCCTCGGGTGGCCATTCCACGGGGAGCGCTCAGCTCCCCGAGTGGATCCGGTGGGGCAGCTGGCAGATCTCTTGATGTCCCAGGTAGGGCGTCATCTTCGGGGGAGCGCAGAGTGTTGGCATCATCCCCGTGGGTCCCGCTATCGGTTGGGTCCGTGGAGCCGGCCGGACAGGGAGCCAGGTCCCAGAGCGAAACGGTGGACTCCCGGCCATCAGGGTACCGCACGTGCGCATACGTGGGGTTGACATCCGTGAGTTCTACCTCGTCGACGAGAGGATTGTTTTTAGATGATCGGACGAATCTTTGGAGCAGCACGGGGCCAGGAGCTGCCAACCATGACGGTAGAGACGTCCTATGGGTGGAGCGATGCTGGAAGCTGAAGAATCGCTCGTGAGGTGTGACATTGGTAGATGTAGAAAGGAGAGACCTAATGGAATGCAACATGTCAGGGAGCATAGTTTCCCACTGCTGGTCTGGTAGGTTGCGTGACCTCAGCGCAAGACGAACAGCGTTCCAAATGATAGCGCTGTATCTCTCAACCTGTCCGTTACCGATGGGATGGTACGGTGTCGATTTACTTGTGGCAATTCCCCGTTGGGAGAGATAACTTTTGAGTTCGCTTGACATGAAGGAGGGACCCCGATCAGAGTGGATGAAATTGGCCGTACCGCAAAGGGAAAAGACTTGATCAAGGCATTTGATCACTGTGGAAGTAAGCATATTGGGACAGGGGAAAGCAAAGGGAAAGCGTGAATATTCGTCCACCATAGTCAGTAAGTAGGTACTTCGCATTGAGGAAGGCAATGGCCCTTTAAAGTCAATGCTGAGTCACTGCATAGGCTGCATAGCGCGTATGAGCGAGCCATCCGATGGATAGAAGAATTGCCGTTTTAATTCCGCACAAATTCTATAGGAGAAGCACGTTCTTTTCACATCTTCCGTAGAAAATGGGAGATTTTTAGATCGCACAAAGTGCAACATATGGGTAACGCCAGGATGGCATAAGTCAGTATGAAGATCCGCCAGAGTTGAAGTTGACATAGAAGAGCAGAATGCCCGCGTGAGGGTATCTGGGACCACATTCTCTTTGCCAGGTCGATAATGTATAGTGTATCCAAAGGTGGCCAATTCCATCCTCCAGAGTTGTATTTAGTTATTCTTGATCTTAGTGCTTTTCCGGTTATCCAGCATAACGGCCGCGGAGCGCTGATCAGTTATAAGTGTGAAATGGCGACGAGCGAGAAAATGACTCCATTTACGTACCGCTTCGATGATGGCCGTAGCCTCCTCCTTGACAGGAGGATAATGGAGCTCGCTACCCTGCAAAGTTCTGGACAGAAATGCAATGGGTCGACCACCTTGATTCAAGATAGCAGAGATCGCCACATCCGATGCATCGCACTCGACCACGAAAGGAAGATTTTCATCAGTGGAACGAAGCGTGGCTTTTTCCAGTTGTCGCTTGAGGAGGTTGAAAGCTGAAATAGCCGTTGCCTCCAATGGAAATGACTTCGCGTGAAGCAGGGGCTGGATCTTGTCGGAGAAGTGAGGTATCCATTTTGCATAATAGGCGAACATGCTGAGAGCCCGATGAAGAGAGCCGAGATTCGTAGGGGGAGGGAGCTCCTGAAGCGGACGAAGTCGCTCCGGATCCGGTTTGATGACACCGTTGCCCACCCAGTAGCCAAGGATGTTGACTGATGGTACTGATTTCACAGATTTGGACTCATTTAAGGTTAAGTTGTGACGACGGAGAACGTCAAAAAAATTCTGGAGGTTGGCATCATGCTCCTCTGGTCATGACCAGCAATGGTGATATTATCCAGATGTGGAAAAGTGTCCGTTAAGTTCTCCTGTTTGACTAGGCTATCCATTGCCCGTTGAAAGACAGCCACCCCATTGGTGACCCCAAGTGGAAGGTGACAAAACTGGTAAAGCCGACTATTGGCCTCAAAGGCCGTATACTTTTTGTCAGAGTCCTTTAAAGGCACTTGATGATATGCGCTCTTTAAATCAAAAGTTGAAATACCCTGTAGTTGGCAAAGTTACTGACCATGTCATCAATGCGTGGTAGTGGGTAGGCATCCAGGTCGGTATACTGGTTAATAGTTTGTGAGTAATCGATGAAAAGACATTTCTTGTGTTGCTTCAGAGGATTTTTAACAATGACGATTTGAGACCGCCAGGAAGATGAACATACCTCAATGATACCATCAGCTAGAAGACGAGAGATTTCTGTCTCGATAAAGGATCGATCATCTTGGCTGAAACGTCATGATTTAGTGACTATGGGCTTACATCAGAGGGAAAGATTGGCAAACAAGGAGGGCTCGTCGAGCGAAACCGCCGAAAGCGCACAAAACGGTACTTTGGAAATAGTAAGCTCCGGCTTTGACCCTCCAAACTCGAAAGTGAGTCTTTTGTGTTGTTTCTGGAAATCCTGTCCCAGGAGCACATCACTACATCGGTTCTTGAGCACCCCGAGCAAGGTGGAGAAATAAGTGCAGCCATTGAGAATAAGGTCGACAAGACAAAAGCCGGAAGAATTGGTGGTCAGTGTCGTCAGAACCATTACAATTTCCCTGTCCGAGGGGTAAATACGCAGTTTTAACTTACTGACAGCCCACTCATTAATGAAGCTGTCAGAGCTGCATGAGTCGATTAGTGCACTCAAAATGTGTCCATTTACCGAAACCTTCGTGGCTGCATGGGACAGACTTTGGGGAAAAACTGCTGTGATGGGAGGAGGGGCAGTTTTAGCCTTGACAGCTGTAACCTTAGTAGTGGTTCTTGGGGGAGGAGTAATTGTATAGATTGTAGCTGTAACCTTAGTAGTGGCTCTTGGGGGAGGAGCAGTTTTATAGATAGTAGCTGCAAAACTAACAGGAGCTCTCGACCGGTATACCTTAGAAAAGTGGCCTTTCTTACGAACAGCAGCTCTTGACTGGCATACCTTAGAAAAGTGACCTTTCTTGCTGCAATGATTGCAGGTCGCGTTACAAGCAGGACAACATTTCCTATAATGGAACGCACCTCCACAGAAGAAACACTTCCTTCCAGATTGCCAAGATGCCACTGGGTGGGGTCGTCAACAGTGTAGGTTTCTAGGGTAGGGTTGTCATCAGCCGGGTTGGAGTCGTCATCCGTGAGGGCTTCCGCCCGAGGCCTATCGAAAGAGTCACTAAAAGTGATAGCAGCAGCCCGTGCACGTGGTGAAAGATAGGTGCCTGCTTTCCTCTTTGCTAAGTCCAGAGAACATGCCTGGTCATAGGCAGCCTGTAACTTGAGGGTTTTATTCTCCAACAGACGCTGACGTATGAAGGGAGATGCAATCCCATTAATAAAGGTCCTAGTACTGCTCAGCTGTAACAGCTTTAAGATTACAATCCTTGCTGAGCCTGTGAAGTTTCTGAAGGAATTCGTCAAGTGATTCCTCGGGTTGTTGTCGAGTTGTGGCCAGTAGATGCCAAGCAAAAATTTCATTTGGGGACTTGACATATAGCTGCTGTAGTATTTGGATAGCGGCGTCATAGTCTACACAGTCTTCGATATAATCAAACACATGAGGGGATACATAATTAGCAAGCATTCGTAACTTGTTAGGTACATTCTCACCACACCCCTCAAGGAAGTTGCTGAAGGTATGATACCAGTGTTTCCATACCTTAGCGGCTGTAAGTGAATTTGGGTCCAGGTCGAGACGGGCGGGTCTGAGTAGTTTCTCCATGATGGATCGATTACTTGTCTGAGTTCCCTTCTACAGTTCGAGTCATAGCTGGTTGTTCCTGAATCACCCAAAGTGTGGAGTCGATAACAAGTTGATTAATTTGACGTAATAAAACTCACTACGCACTTGGTTTGAGTATAAAGCAAGGCTTTAATCAACTTGTTTCAGAACATGGAGGTCTAGTTGTACTTCACTAGTTCCTTGTCTTACAAAATGTCCCATGGCAAGCTGGCCCCACGCCCGAGTATTTATACTCCTTGGACGGCGCCACCAGCTGGCCGTCCAGCGTTATTTCACGAGTAGTTTCTTGATGAATGATGAGATTTATAACAGTAACATTTCCAAATTTGTTGATGACACCAAGCTAGGTGGCAGTGTCGGTTGTGAAGAGGATGTGAAGAGGCTTCAAGGGGATCTCGACAGGCTCAGTGAGTGCGCGAGAACATGGCAGATGGATTATAATGTGGATAAATGTGAAGTTATCCACTTTGGTAGAAAAAAACAGAAAGGCAGAGTATTTCCTAAATGGTGAAAGATTGGGGAATGCAGATGCTCAAAGGGACCTGGGTGTCCTTGTACACGAGTCACTGAAAGTGAATGTGCAGGTTCAGCAAGCCATTAGGAAGGTAAATGGTATGCTGGCCTTCATTACAAGAGGATTTGAGTACAGGAGTAAAGAAGTCTTACTCCAATTATATAGGACCCTGGTGAGACCACACCTGGAGTACTGTGTACAATTTTGGTCTCCTTACCTAAGGAAGGATATACTTACCATAGAGGTAGTGCAACGAAGGTTCACGAGATTGATTCCTGGGATGGCAGGACTGTCGTATGAGAAGAGATTGAGTAAACTCGGCCTGTATTCTCTTGAATTCAGAAGAATGAGAGGAGATCTCATTGAAGCATACAAAATTATTACACGACTTGATAGGGTGGATGCTGGGAGAATGTTTCCCTTGGCTGGGGAGTCTAGAACCAGGGGCCACAGCCTCAGGATAAAGGGTAGGCCATTCAGGACTGAGATGTGGAGAAATTAATTCACACAGAGGGTGGTGAATTTTTGGAATTCTCTACCCCAGAGGGCTGTGGAGGCTCAGTCATTGGGTATATTCACAGAATCACAGAATCACAGAAACCCCACAGTGCAGATAGAGGCCATTTCGGCCCATCGAGCCTGCACCGACACATATCCCACCCGATCCCCGTAACCCCTACACCAACACATATCCCACCCTATCCCCGTAACCCCACGTATTTAATCCCCCTAACACTAAGGGTCAATTTATCATAGCCAATCAACCTAACCCGCACATCTTTGGACTGTGGGAGGAAACCGGAGCACCCGGAGGAAACCCACGCAAACACGGGGAGAATGTGCAAACTCCACACAGACAAGTCGATAGATTTCTGACTAGTAAAGGCATCAAGGGATATGGCGATAAGGCCAGTGAATGGAATTGAGGCAGAAGATCAGCCATGATCTTATTGAATGGCGGAGCAGGCTCGAAGGGCCGAATGGCCGACTCCTGCTCCTATTTCTGATGTTCTTATGTTCTTCTCTGCTCTAAGGAGAACAACCCCAGCTTCTCCAGTCTATCCACATAACTGAAGTCCCTCATCCCTGGAATCATTCTCGTAAATCTTTTCTGCACCCTCTCGAAGGACTTCACATCCTTCCTAATGTGCGGTGCCCAAAATTGGACACAATAATCCAGCTGAGGCCACACGAGTGTTTTATAAAGGTGTTATAAAGGATCTCGGAGGGTTATAGGGCTGAAGGGAAATTGGCTACGAAAAATGAGGGGAATATATTGCCTGGTATGTAGGTGTGTACAGTATTGGGCAATAGAGCAACAATTTGAGAACCTTGACTGAGCAAATAGTCTTGTGATGAGGCTTCACCCACCCTAAGTACATAAAAGAAATATGACATCACCTCTGAAAAGTGTAAAGTCTGTAGGTATTATGGCGAATTGATACACAGACTACAAGAGTAACTTTAACAGGACTTTACTATTCGAAGGTCAGGGCGAATCTGCCCAATAAATCCTGACACAGCACTTATATACCGGTGTGGTCACCGTCAGTATTACAGTATACAGCAGCCAAGATAAAGTAGTGCCACACCTAAAATAGTTCTCTTAAAGGTGAACGGTTACATACAATAGTTCTCTTAAAGGTAGAACAGTTACATACACTACAATCCTCCCCTTTTAGCTTACAACATACTTATTCCCCATTAAACATAACATCATAACATATATCCAACTTCATGTTAAAACAGTTCACAGATGTAGTCTCTGCGGAAACAGTTCACAGATTCAGTCTCTGCGGGAAACAGTTCATAGACTCAGTCTCTGCGGAAAACAGTTCACAGATTCAATCTCAGTGGATGCGCCTTCTGTGCTTCTTGACTCGGTCCTGACAACACCTCAGTGGTGTAGCAGTTCCCTGTGGTGTAGTCGGTTCACGTTGCTGGAGTGACTCATCCAATAGTCCTTCACTGGACTTAACAGCTTGAACTTCCGTCCTTCTGAACCAGCATTGTTGGCTTGTAAAAACTTGAGTACCTTGGGAAGTTTTTCTATTTCCAAACTGATTTGGCTCCGTTCGAAGGGACCCCGTGCGTGATCTAGTAGTGATGATGATGGTCCAGATGATCATCATCTTCTGCTTCGTCTTTTCCTTTTCTGCTTCTTGGAGACTCTCTGGGCTCCACTGTCAGCTGCCAGCTGCATGCACAGTTCCTCCTTCTCGTCCTCCTTTTTCCGTAGTAGCGCCACCATCTCCTGATGTTCCTTAGACTTTTTGTGATTCTTCATGGTTTCTGCACTTTGGGAGTTTTCATCACAAGCTGGGCAGAACAGGTCATCGTAATATTCGATGTCGTCCAACAGGTCATGGTAATATTCGGTGTCATCTTGAGCTAGGCCAGTGAGAGGGTCTTCTATTTCCTCCATACCCAGCTGGACATTAGCCAGCTTTTGTTCCAAATCCAGACATCTTTCCTGAAGAGACTTCTTCAGGCGTTCAGCTTCATCCAGCTTTTTCTGGGCTTCCTGCAAGTCTTTTACTAATGACGTCATTTGTGATTTCAATACTTCAACTTCATTCGGAGATTGGTTGATCGGACTATTCAATCCCTCTACTGCAGCAGCTGTTTCAACCTTCTGTTGTTCAACATTGACGTGAGTCAGCGTACTTTTGGCATCCAAGGGTTGCTCTGCTGCCATCTTCTCAGTCTGTGTTGCAACCTCAGCTATTTCAATAACTTTTGGGAGCTCCAAACCCCTCTCCTTTGAAGATTTAAACTCCTGTTCAATTTGTTCCCATTTCAGAGTCTTGTCCTTCAGCATATGAAAGAGTTGGCTGACCGTTAACTCTTCTGATCTCATACGTTTCCCAGTAGCTGCAGGGCTGTTTATAACCTTGCCCTGGGGCTCCTTTGCTGTTTCTACTTTGCCATCATCCGCAGCCTCCACCATTCGAATTTCCCCACTTGAATCGTCCGGTGATGCTGCACCCAACTTCAGTAGGAGCTCGGAGTTCATGGCGACCAAATCAGTCTTTTCTGCCTGCAATCCGCTAACAAGCGCTTTCAGTTGCTGAACCTCTTGCTCCACCAGATTAAAGCACGCACCTTCTGAAACCGAATCAGCTTTGATTCGTTTGGCCTCCTTGCCCCGACGGTTTGTGTGCTCCTGCTCCTTTTTCTCCATCAGCTGTTTCTGTTGTCTTTCCAGGTTCTCCCACTCTGTGTCACAGAACTTTTTCATTGCTTTCATCTCTTGTTCGAGACGGCAACTCAATTGTTCTAATTGCTGTTGTAATTTGAAATGGAGTTGAGTTCGAGCCCGGTGTTCCTCAGAATTGTGCATATCTGTAAACTGGACAGACTCAGAATTCTCTGTCAAACTATGTTGTTGTTGTTCAGTGGAATTCTGTTCTGAAACTTTGTTCTCCTCTGAAGCATAAGCATTTATGCACTCCTTCGTTTTTCCAACCTTAGTCAGCAAGTCCATTTTAAACTTGTCTTTCGCCCCTGGGCTGGTCTTATCGTCATCCGTTTCAGAGTCTGAGCTGATTGTCTTCACCGAGTTCTCACTCATTATTGCTTTTAAATAGTGCCATTCCATGTTTATTTCCCAGATCCACTCCCGTCCCAGAAGTGGTGGACCTCCCTCAGGTAGTACATATAAATACATTCCTTGGTGTTCTTTGCCCCTGTCTCTCACCTTGACTTTTATCTTTCCCATGGGGTATACTTTCTGCCCCGTGTATGTCTGCAATACAATCTTGGTATCTCTCAAGGGTATGTGTGAGAATAGCTGGTTGTAATCCCTTCGATTTATGACTGATAGGGCTGATCCTGTGTCCAATTCCATTTTCACTTGGACTCCGGCTATTTTTAGCATGACCCAGATAGTTTGCAGGTCAGCTTCCTTACTCACATTGTGAATTCTCAGACTACCCAGTTCCTGAACGGTTGGGTCTGAATCCGAATTCTGTTCATCTGAACTCTTCTCAGCCACCTTGTGTACCTTATTGTACTTTTCCTGCGGTGACTTTTTTTTGTTGTTGTTGGTCTTCTTTCCTGACCGGCATACCTTAGCTATGTGACCAAGTTTGCCACATTTTCTACATTCCTGGTTTTTAAACCAGCATTGGTTCTGGTCGTGTGTTGTCTTCCCACAACGATAACATTTCGATGTACCCGAAGTAATTTGATCCACACTGAGTACCGCTGCCTTCAGCTGCATTTCCGCTGTGCCTCTCGCTGCGGCTTCGTGCGATGCTGCAATAAGGACAGCCTTATCAAGTGTGAGATCGTTCTCTTCTAGCAGACGCTTTTGTGTTCCTTCCTTCGACAACCCGCACACGAACTTGCCTCTCAATGCCTCTGTCAGATTTTCCCCAAACTGGCAGTATTTCGCTAGTCTATGCAGTTCGACCAAGTATCCCGCGTTGCTTTCCTCTTTCCGTTGCGTGCTCGCATAGAATTTGAATCGTTCCGCCAACATCAGTGGTGTGGGGTTCAAATGATCCTTCAGGACAGCAACAATATTAGCGAAAGTCTGATCCGCCGGTTTAGCTGGTGATAGAAGATGCTTCAATAGCCCGTATGTCTTTGCCCCCATTGCGTTTAATAAGGTGAGAGCTTTATCATCATCTGCTATCTTATTGGCCTCACAATATATCTCGATACGTTCTACGTACGTGGCCCAATCTTCCACCTCAGAATCGAAGTTGTTGATGTTACCATGCTTAGGCATCTTCACTATCTCTCACTATCTTTCTGCGAAACAAACACGAAATTTTTCTTTAACTTTTTTTTTTCAAAATGGCGGTTTCCCGCGCTTGTCTTCTTCCCCCGCCCACTTTCAAAATGGCGGTTTCCCGCTTCTGTCTTCTTCCCCGCCTACTGGCGGCTTCCCGCGTTTCTTCCCCTGGCGGGAGGGGTAAGCTTTTCCCTCGGGCGACGACCGCTGGCTTTCGGGGTTCGCAGCCTGCGCGTCAGCTTCAGTGCGTTCCTTGTTCCCTTTTCTCGGCAGGGCAACCGGCGCTGGGTACAACCCGTTGACGGCGAACAGTTTCAGCCGCTGGGCTGGATCTCGCTCAGTCTCCCTCGCTCGGGCTCTGTCTCTCCCGCTCGCTCGGGCTCTGTCTCTCCCTCAGCGGCTTCCAATCGCGCCTCCCAGCCCTCTCGCAGTCCGGTGCTTTCCTCCCCGGCTGCGGCTGAGTTCTCCGTGATTTATTTATTTTTATATCTTCCCGCGCCTTACGATCCCGGTCGCAGCGCTTCGTGGCCTCGGTCGCTGCCCGGCCTTTTTCACTCCAATCGCGCCTCCCAGCCCTCTCGCAGTCCGGTGCTTTCCTCCCCGGCTGCGGCTGAGTTCCCCGCGGTTTATTTATTTTTATATCTTCCCGCGCCTTACGATCCCGGTCGCAGCGCCTCGTGGCCTCGGTAGCTGCCCGGCCTTTTTCGCCGGTCGCGGTCTAGCTGTCTCACGACGCCGTTGCGTCTCCCAGCCCGCTTGTACCGCGGCTTCCGTGCTCCACGCTGCCCCAGTCTCAGCGCCTCTGGGCCCGACTTCTGTCCGGCTCCTTTCCCCCGACCGTGGTCGAGTTCACCGCCCTTATCCTCCGTTTATTTTTTTATTTTCCCTTTACTCACAGTCACCGTGGCCGACTTGCTTCTCGTGCTGATCGGCTCACTCACCACCGTGGCAGAAGGGACAATCAGTGCCTATTGCTGATGGAAGGCTTCGTGTCTGAATTCTTCCTTCTTCCTTGCTCTGCAGACTCGAGTTTTCTCTCAGCAGAACGACGAGGGCGGGTGCCTCTTCTCGACGCTCGTTAACTGCTTCGGAAGTATTGTTGCCGCAGGGTAAGATCGAACTCGTCGCCACTGTAAAGTCTGTAGGTATTATGGCGAATTAATACACAGTCTACAAGAGTAACTTTAACAGGACTTTACTATTCGAAGGTCAGGGCGAATCTGCCCAATAAATCCTGACACAGCACTTATATACCGGTGTGGTCACCGTCGGTATTACAGTATACAGCAGCCAAGATAAAGTAGTGCCACACCTAAAATAGTTCTCTTAAAGGTGAACGGTTACATACAATAGTTCTCTTAAAGGTAGAACAGTTACATACACTACAAAAAGCACCTTACTCATGATCCGCAGTGAGGTAATCACCAAATGTCATGAGATTGGCCGTGAATTTAATTGGACGTCGCGCCGCGGCGCATGACATAACTGCAGCGGAAGGGTTATCTGAAACCCTACCAACGTGCATAAGCAGCGTTTCTTCTTTAGTGAATGTTGGTTAAGGAATAAATATTGGCCAAGACTCCGGAGAGAGCACCCGCTGTTCTTCTTTGAACACTGCCGTGGGAGTCTTTTACTTCCACCTGAGAGGGCAGATGGGGCCTCGGTTTAACATTTCATCTGAAAGACGACACCACCGACAGTGCAGCACTCGGAGCGTCAGCCTAGATTTTGCGCTCAAAGGGCTAAAAATTCGGTGGCGCGCCATTTGGGGCGCCAGTCTCGCCTGGGCGCCGGAAGTCCCACCCCGGAAGGAGCCGCGAGCGCCAGCCCGATATTCAGTTTCAGCGCCCCAAATGGAAGCGGGGCGCTGTCGGGCTCTTGGGACACAGCCGGCACTACCCGGGGGGGCTCAGGAGGCCAGGGACGGCAGCGCGGAGAGGTGCTGGCAGGCGGCCAACAACAAAAATGGCCGCCCCGCACCTCTCCTTTAATTAGCGCCTCTACCGCCGCAGGTAGGCCCCCCTGAACCAGTCGCAAATTGCGACCGGCGCTACAGTGGGGGGCGCGACCAAATATCGCGTTCGGGCGGTCGCGGGGCGCTGCGCACACCGATGATGTCATCGGTGGCGGCGCAGTGCTACAGGCTAACGCCGCCATTAGCGCCCCGCTAAATTTCACGGGAGGCGTGGACAGTGGCGCTAAAATCACTAAGTGCCCTCTTTGGGCGCTAACTGGAGGCACAGCCCACTGAATTTCTAGGCCAAAGTGTCTAGAATGGAACTTAAACCCATAACCCAGAGTACTACCCACTGAGCCACGGCTAACATAAGGTGAATCTGAGGTTGTGGGAAGGGGGAAAGAGGAAGGATGGGGGGAGGGCGCGGATCAAAGGGTGGCTATGTTGCACGTTGCCTGTGCTGTACACTGACCTGGGAGTGTTTTACAATTGGCACTAATAAAGAGATCTCCTTTCATGTCAGTGTCTTGCATCACTCGTAATGAATCACAAAGATATGTGACAATCATAAGCAATCGTGATTTCTGTTAATAAAGGGCAATTCATTTTTTTAAACTACTTCATAGGTTGACTGTGCCAGCATGTGAGGAAGAACAAGCGATAACAAGCTAATAATTGAAGGGACTGGAAGAATGACTAGCTCTCCTCAGAGGCACGAACTTAATGGCCCAATTTGATGGACTTGATCCAAAACAAGGTTGGTGCCCGTATTTTTTTTTATTCCTTTCTGGAATGTGGGCGTTGCTGGCAAAGCCAGCATTTATGGCCCATCCCTAATTGCCCTTGTGAAGGTGGAGGTGAGCCGCCTTCTTGAACCGCTGCAGTCCGTGTGGTGAAGGTGCTCCCACAGTGCTGTTAGGGAGGGAGTTCCAGGATTTTGACCCAGCGATGATGAAGGAACGGTGATATATTTCCAAGTCAGGATGGTGTTTGACTTGATGGGGAACTTGCAGGTGATGGTGTTCCTATGCGCCTGCTGCCCTTGTCCTTCTAGGTGTTTGGGAGGTGCTGCCGAAGAAGCCTTGGCGAGTTGCTGCAGTGCATCTTGTAGATGGTACACACTGCAGCCACGGTACACCGGTGGTGGTGGGAGTGAATGTTTAAGGTGGTGGCTGCTTTGTCCTGGATGATGTCGAGCTTCTTGAGTGTTGTTGGAGCTGCACCCATCCAGACAAGTAGAGAGTATTCCATCAAACTCCTTACTTGTGCCTTATAGATGGTGGAAAGGCTTTGGGTAGTCAGGAGGTGAGACACTCAGCGCAGGATACCCGGGTTTAAACATTATCCCAAGGGTATGACTCCATGTGACTTCCAGAGCTCAGAATCACATGGGTGGGTGTGGGCCCTGACACACGCGCAGATATTGGGCTAAACCACGGGCTCGGTTTCTGAGCCTGTTCACGAGCCTGTGGAGCAGAAATCGTGCACGTCAAAAATTGAAGCTCTCCTTAACGTGGCTTCACATTGACATCAGTCTCGCTTTGACGGGCTGTTGTGGGGAATAGGACATGGAGATGTCAAACTAGTGCAGGAAAGGGTTGAAATGAAGGATATTTGGGGCTTGTCGGCAGAATTTCCCATAAATTGGGTAGTGTTGCTTTAATCGACTTAAATGAGGAGGCAAATAGTCACAGACTGGAACTAATCTCTTCTGTAAATTAAAACTTCTCATGATGGCTAAACTAAAATCAAAGCAATGTTTGGGATAAGGTGACAATGTTAATAAAAATGACTTCAAGGAATTATATAACACTATTAATAAACTTCAAGTATCAGGCTAGATGTTGGAAATTGAGATATCCGAATCTGGTGTTTAATCAAGCCTCTGTTTCCTATTTCTCACCAGTTCTTTTGCCTTCGTGGGTTCTATAAAAATTGAGATGTGGGTGAGGGTGAATCCACCAGTGCATTTTCTGTGCCATTGCCCATGGAAAGTCAGGATTAAGAGGGGGGCTCCGCAGTGCGTTAGTGAGACCATAGATTCTGGATGATGATCTGCCATCTCTGGAGCTCCTTAAGCCTTTCTAGTGGTAGAAGTCTACAGCTGCAGGCGTGATTGTGTGACGGCGATCTTTACAATGGGACCATCCCATTCCAGACCCCACAAAGTCGGCATGACAGAATGATGATGCCCAAATAAGGAGTGTGTGACGTAGCAAGCAAATTTAAAATATTGAAGCATCAATTTTGCAAGAATGGTTCCTGAGAAGGCATAACCTGTGGCTCAGTGGGTAACACTCTTGCCCTTTGAGTCAGAAGGTCATGGGTTCATAGAATCATAGAATGGTTACAGCACGGAAGAAAGCCATTCGGCCCGTCGAGTCCGTGCCGGCTCTCTGCAAGAGCCCTTCAGCCAGTCCCACTCCCCCGCACTTTCCCCGTAGCCCTGCAAATTTTTTTCTTTCAGATACTTATCCAACTCCCTTTTTAAAGCTGTGATTGAGTCTGCCTCCACCGCCCTTTCAGGCAGTGCATTCCAGATCCTAACCACTCGCTGCGTAAAAAAGATTTTTCTTACCTCGCCTTTGGTTCTTTTGCCAATTATCTTAAATCTGTGTCCTCTGGTTCTCGAACCTTCTGCCAATGGGAACAGTTTCTCTCTATCTGCTCTGTCCAGACCCCTCATGATTTTGAACACCTCTATCAAATCTCCTTTCAACCTTCTCTGCTCCAAGGAGAACAACCCCAGCTTCTCCAGTCTATCCACGTAACTGAAATCCGTCATTACTGGAACCATTCTCGTAAATCTTTCCTGCACCCTCTCTAAGGCCTTCACATCCTTCCTAAAGTGCGGTGCCCAGAGTTGGACACAATACTCCAGTTGAGGCCGAACCAGTGTTTTATAAAGGTTCATCATAACTTCCTTGCTTTTGTACTCTGTGCCTCTATTTATGAAGCCCAGGATCCCGTAAGCTTTTTTAACCACTTTCTCAACCTGCCCTGCCACCTTCAATGATTTGTGCACATATACCCCCAGGTCTCTCTGTTTGTGCACCCTTTCAGGATAGTACCATTTAGTTTATATGTCCTCCCCTCATTCTTTCTACCAAAATGTATCACTTCACACTTTTCTGCGTTAAAATTTCATCTGCCACGTGTCCGCCCATTTCACCAGCCTGTCTATGTCTTCCTGAAGTCTCCTCCTCACTGTTCACTATACTTCCAAGTTTTGTGTCATCTGCAAATTTTGAAATTGTGCCCTGTACACCCACATCCAAGTTATTGATATATAGCAAGAAAAGCAGTGGTCCTAGAACCGACCACTGTATACGTTCCTCCAGTCCAAAAAACAACCGTTCACCACTACTCTCTGTTTCCTGTCACTGAGCCAATTCAGTAGCCATACTGCCACTGTCCCTTTTATTCCATGGGCTTCAACTTTGCTGGCGAGCCTATTATGTGGCACTTTGTCGAACGCCTTTTGGCAACCTCATTACCCTCATCAACCCTCTCTGTTACCTCATCAAAAAACTCGATCAAGTTGGTTAAACACGATTTGCCTTTAACAAATTCGTGCTGGCTTTCCTTAATTAGTTAACACCTTTCCAAGTAACTGTTAATTTTGTCCCTGATTACTGTTTCTAAAAGCTTCCCCATTACTGAGGTTAAACTGATTGCTGGGTTTATCTTTACACACTTTTTTGAACAATGGTGTAACATTTGCAATTCTCCAGTTCTCTGGCACCACCCCCGTATCTATGGAGTATTGGAATATTATGGCCAGTAGCTCCGTGATTTCCACCCTCAATTCCCTCAGCATCCTAGGATGCATCCCATCCGCTCCTGGTGATTTATCTAGTTTAAGTACAGCCAGCCTTTCTAATACCTCTTCTTTATCAATTTTCATCCTATCAAGTGTCTCCACTACCTCCTCCTTCACTATGTCTATGGCAGCATCCTCTTCCTTGGTGAAGACAGATGCAAATTTAAACTCTACCTCCTCGCTGCCACCGCTGCTCTGGCCTGCGCTCCCTCTGGTGCTCCCGCCGCTGCTCCAGTCTGCGCTCCCTCCTTGCTGCCACCGCTGCTCCAGTCTGTGCTCTCTCTGGGCCTCCTGCTTGATTTATCCTCCACCTCCTCGCTGCCACCGCTGCTCCAGTCTGCGCTCTCTCTGGGCCTCCCACTCGAGTTATACTCCACTTCCTCGCTGCCACCGCTGCTCCAGTCTGCGCTCCCCCCTCGCTGCTGCCACTGCTCCACTGCGCTCCCCCCTCGCTGCCGCCGCTGCTCCGGTCTATGCTCTCTCTGGTGCTGCCACCGCTGCTCCAGTCTGCGCTGCCTCCTCGCTGCCACCGCTGCTCCGGTCTATGCTCTCTCTGGTGCTGCCACCGCTGCTCCAGCCTGCGCTCCCTCCTTGCTGCCACCGCTGCTCCAGCCTGCGCTCCCTCCTCGCTGCCACCGCTGCTCCAGTCTGCGCTCCCTCCTCGCTGCCACCGCTGCTCCAGTTTGTGCTCTCTCTGCGCCTCCCGCTCGATTTATACCCCACCTCCTCGCTGCCACCGCTGCTCCGGTCTGCGCTCTCTCTGGGCCTCCCACTCGGTTTATACTCCACCTCCTCGCTGCCACCGCTGCTCCAGTCTGCGCTCTCTCTGGGCCTCCCACTCGATTTATACTCCACCTCCTCGCTGCCACCGCTGCTCCGGTCTGCGCTCTCTCTGGGCCTCCCACTCGGTTTACACTCCACCTCCTCGCTGCCACCGCTGCTCCAGTCTGTGCTCTCTCTGGGCCTCCCGCTCGATTTATACTACACCTCCTCGTTGCCACCGCTGCTCCAGTCTGCGCTCTCACTGGGCCTCCCACTCGATTTATCCTCCACCTCCTCGCTGCCACCGCTGCTCCAGTCTGCGCTCTCTCTGGGCCTCCCGCTCGATTTATACTCCACCTCCTCGCTGCCACCGCTGCCTCGGTCTGCGCTCTCTCTGGGCCTCCTGCTCGATTTATCCTCCACCTCCTCGCTGCCACCGCTGCTCCAGTCTGCGCTCTCACTGGGCCTCCCACTCGATTTATCCTCCACCTCCTCGCTGCCACCGCTGCTCCAGTCTGCGCTCTCACTGGGCCTCCCACTCGATTTATCCTCCACCTCCTCGCTGCCCCCGCTGCTCCAGTCTGCGCTCTCTCTGGGCCTCCCGCTCGATTTATACTACACCTCCTCGCTGCCACCGCTGCTCCAGTCTGCGCTCTCTCTGGGCCTCCCACTCGATTTATCCTCCACCTCCTCGCTGCCACCGCTGCTCCAGTCTGCGCTCTCTCTGGGCCTCCCGCTCGATTTATACTACACCTCCTCGCTGCCACCGCTGCTCCAGTCTGCGCTCTCTCTGGGCCTCCCGCTCGATTTATACTCCACCTCCTCGCTGCCACCGCTGCCTCGGTCTGCGCTCTCTCTGGGCCTCCTGCTCGATTTATCCTCCACCTCCTCGCTGCCACCGCTGCTCCAGTCTGCGCTCTCTCTGGGCCTCCCGCTCGATTTATACTCCACCTCCTCGCTGCCACCGCTGCTCCGGTCTGCGCTCTCACTGGGTCTCCCACTCGATTTATCCTCCACCTCCTCGCTGCCACCGCTGCTCCAGTCTGCGCTCTCACTGGGCCTCCCACTCGATTTATCCTCCACCTCCTCGCTGCCCCCGCTGCTCCAGTCTGCGCTCTCTCTGGGCCTCCCGCTCGATTGATCCTCCATCTCCTCGCTGCCACCGCTGCGCCCGTCTGCGCTCCCCCTCGCTGCCGCCGCTGCTCCGGTCTGCGCTCTCTCTGGGCCTCCAGCTCGATTTATACTCCACCTCCTCGCTGCCACCGCTGCTCCGGTCTGCGCTCTCACTGGGCCTCCCACTCGATTTATACTCCACCTCCTCGCTGCCACCGCTGCTCCGGTCTGCGCTCTCACTGGGCCTCCCACTCGATTTATACTCCACCTCCACGCTGCCACCGCTGCTCCGGTCTGCGCTCTCTCTGGGCCTCCAGCTCGATTTATACTCCACCTCCTCGCTGCCACCGCTGCTCCAGTCTGCGCTCTCACTGGGCCTCCCACTCGATTTATCCTCCAACTCCTTCAAGCGATTATGTTTACTTTTAATTTTCAGTTTTAATGAGTTAATTTAGTTTAAGTTATTAATTCAATAAAGTTAAAGCAGTTAATGCTCTCCCAGTTCTGAATTCAATCCACTTACCTAACCTAGAGAGCAAAAAACCTATAATACTCACCAACCAATCATGCCTCACCGAGAAGTACTGAGGGAGCGCTGCACTGTTGGAGGTGAGACGTTAAACCGAGGCCCCATCTGCTCTCTCAGGTGGATGTAAATGATCCCATGGAGACTATTTCGATGAAGTGCAGGGGAGTTCTCCCCGGTGTCCTGGGGCCAATATTTATCCCTCAATCAACATCACTAAAACAGACTATCTGGGTCATTATCACGTTGCTGTTTGTAGGAGCTTGCTGTGCGCAAATTGGCTGCAGCGTTTCCTACATTACAACAGTGGCTAGGGTGGGAAAGTGGAGTTGAGGTCAAAGATGAGCCATGATCCCATTAAATGGCGGAGCAGGTTCGAGGGGCCGAATGGCCGACTCCTGCTCCTGTTTCTTATGACCACACTTCAAAAGGTCATAATTGGCTGTAAAGTGCTTTGGGACGCCCTGAGGTCATACATGGGGCTATATAAATGCAAAGGGAAATTGTTTCTATTGGCAGGAGGGTCGGTAACCAGAGGGCACAGATATAAGATAATTAGCAAACGAACCAGAGGGGGGATGAGGAGAATGTTTTTACGCAGCGAGTTGTTGTGATCTGGAACGCGCTGCCTGAAAGGGCGGTGGAAGCAGATTCAATAGTAACTTTCAAAAGGGGAATTTGATCTAAAATTGAAAAGGAGAAATTAGCGGGGCTATGGGGTAAGAGCAGGAGGAGTGGGACTAATTGGAGAGCTCTTTCAAAGAGCCGGCACAGGCACGATGGGCCAAATGGCCTCCTCCTGTGCTGTATCGTTCTGTGATAAAACAAGAGTAACTGCACCTCAGAAAGGATTAATTGGCTGTGAAGCGCCTGAGGAGGTGAAAGACTTGTATCTAGAAAGTGTCTGTGTGCGTATATGTGTGTGTGTTTGCATATGTGTGTGTGTGGGATCGGGTTTAAGTGTGCGTGTTTGTGCTTGTGCCTGTGCGTGTTTGTGTGTGTGTGTGTGTGTGAGTCTGTGTGTGTACGTGGCTGTGTGTGTGTGCGTATATGTGTGTGTGTGTGTGTCTGTGTCTGTGTGTGTCTGTGTGTGTGTCTGTGTGATGTGCGTGTGTGTGTGTGTGAGTCTGTATGTGTGTGTGTGTGTGTGTGTTTGTGTGTGTGCGTGTTTGTCTGTGTCTGTGAGTCTGTGTCTGTGTATGTCTCTCTGCGTGTTTGTGTGTGCCTGTGTGTGTGTGTCTGTGTGTGTCTGTGTGTGTCTGTGTGTGCGTGTGTGAATCTGTGGGTGTGTGTTTGTGTGTGTGTTTGTCTGCGTGTGTGTGTGTTTGTCTGTGTGTGTGTGTGTGTGTGTGTGTGTGTCTGTGTGTGTCTGTGTGTCTCTCTGCATGTGCATGTGTGTCTAAGTGTGTGCGTGTGTGAGTCTGTGTGTGTGTGTGTGTGTGTGCGCATGTGTGTGTGCATGTCTGTGTGTGTGTCTGTGTGATGTGCGTGTGTGTGTGTGTGAGTCTGTGTGTGTGTGTGTGTGTGTGAGTCTGTGTGTGTGTGTGTGTGTGTGTGTGTGTGTGTGTGTGTTTGTGTGTGTGTGTGTGTGTGTATGCGCGTGTATGTGTGTGTACGTGGCTGTGTGTGTGTGAGTCTGTGTGTGTGTGTCTGTGTCTGTGTGTGTCATAGAAACATAGAAACATAGAAGATAGGAGCAGGAGTAGGCCATACGGCCCTTCGAGCCTGCTCCGCCATTTAATGAGATCATGGCTGATCATCCAAATTCAGTACCCTGTCCCTGCCTTCTCCCCATGTCCCTTGATCCCTTTAGTCTTAAGAAATATATCTAACTCCTTCTTGAATATATTTAATGAATTGGCCTCAACTGCCTTCTGTGGTAGAGAATTCCACAGGTTCACCACTCTCTGGGTGAAGAAATTCCTCCTCATCTCTGTCCTAAATGGCTTACCCCTTATCCTTAGCTTGTGACCCCTGGTTCTGGACTCTCCCGCCATCGGGAACATCCTTCCTGCATCTAGTCTATCTAGTCCTGTTCGAATTTTATAAGTTTCAATGAGATCCCCTCTCATTCTTCTAAACTCTAGCAAATATAAGCCTAATCGACGCAATCTCTCTTCATACGTCATTCCTGCCATCCCAGGTATCAGTCTGGTGAATCTTCGTTGCACTCCCTCCATGGCAAGAACATCCTTCCTCAGATAAGATGATCAAAACTGCACACAATACTCAAAGTGTGGTCTCACCAAGGCCCTGTACAACTGCAGCAAGACATCCTTGCTCCTGTACTTGAATCCTCTCGCTATGAAGGCAGACATACCATTTGCCTTCTTAACCGCCTGCTGCACCTACATGCTTACCTTCAGCGACCGGTGCACAAGGACATCCAGGTCTTTTTGCACTTCCCCTTTTCCCAATCTATTGCCGTTCAAATAATAATCTGCCATCCTGTTTTTCCCACCGAAGTGGATAACCTCGCATTTATCCACATTATACTGCATCTGCCCAATCACTCAACCTGTCCAAATCATACTAGAGTTTCTCAACATCTTCCTCACAGCACACACACCCACCCAGCTTTGTGTCGTCTGCAAACTTGGAGATATTACATCTAGTTCCCTCGTCTAGATCATTTATATATATTGTGAATAGCTGGGGTCCAAGGACCGATCCCTGCGGTACCCCACTAGTCACTGCCTGCCACTCGGAAAAAGACCCGTTTATTCCAACTCTTTGCTTTCTGTCCACCAACTAGTTCTCTATCCAAGTCAGTACCTTACCCCCAATCCCATGTGCTTTAACTTTGCACGCTAATCTCTTATGCGGGACCTTATCAAAAGCCTTCTGAAAGTCCAAATACACCACATCCACTGGTTCTCCCTTATCTATTCTACGAGTCACATTCTCAAAAAATTCCAGTAGATTAGTCAAGCATGATTTACCTTTTGTAAATCCATGTTGAATTTGTCCGATCCTGTCGCTGTTTTCCAAGTGCTCTGCTATTACATCTTTTATAATAGACTCTAGCATTTTCCCCACTACCGCTGTCAGGCTTACCGGTCTATAATTCCCCATTTTCTCTCTACCACCTTTTTTGAATAGTGGGGTAACATTAGCTACCCTCCAATCCATGGGAACTGTGCCCGAGTCTCTAGAATTTTGGAAGATGACCAGCAATGCATCTACTATTTCTAGGGCCACTTGCTTAAGTACCCTAGGATGTAGATTATCAGACCCTGGGGATTTATCGGCCTTCAATCCCGTCAATTTTCCTAACACCATTTCCCTACAAATACTGATTTCATTCAGTTCCTCCCTCTCATTAGACCCTATGTTCCCCGACATCTCTGGGAGGTTATGTGTGTCCTCCTTTGTGAAGACAGAACCAAAGTATGTATTTAATTGGTCAGCCATTTCTTTGTTCCCCATTATAAATTTCCTGATTCTGACTGCAAGGGACCTACGCTTGACTTCACCAATCTTTTTCTCTTTACATATCTATAGAAGCTTTTACAGTCAGTTTTTATGTTCCCTGCAAGCTTACTCTCATACTCTATTTCCCACCTCTTAATTAATCCCTTTGTCTTCCTTTGTTGAATCCTAAACTGCTCCCAATCCTCAGGTTTGCTGCTTTTTCTGGCCAATTTGTATGTCCTTTCCTTGGATCTTGTGCTATCCCTAATTTCCCTTGTTAGCCACGGTTGAGTCACTGTTTTTGTTTTATTTTTATGCCAAACAGGGATGAACAAGTTCTGTAGTTCATCCATGCGATCTTTGAATGTTTGCCATTGCCTATCCACCATCACCCCTTTAAGTAATGTTCCCTAATCCATCCTAGCCAACTCGCACCTCATATCATTATAGTTCCTTTATTTAAATTCATGACCCTAGTCTCTGAGTGAACTACTTCACTGTCCATCTTAATGAAGAATTCGATCATATTATGATCGCTCCTCCCCAAGGGGCCTCGCACAACAAGATTGCTAATTAATCCTTTCTCATTACATAATACCCAATCTAAGATGGCCTGATCTCTAGTTGGTTCCTCAACATATTGGTCCAGGAAACCATCCCGTATACACTCTAGGAATTCCTCCTCCACGTTATTGTTACTAATTTGGTTAGCCCAATCTATATGTAGATTAAAGTCATCCATGATAACTGCTGTGCCCTTATTGCACGCGTCTCTAGTTTCCCATTTAATGCCATTCCCAACCTCAGCATTACTGTTTGGGGATCTGTATACAACTCCCACTAATGTTTTCTGCCCCTTGGTATTTCTCAGCTCTACCCATACAGATTCTACATCATCAGAGCTAATATCCTTTCTTACTATTGTATTAATCTCCTCTTTAACCAGCAATGCTACCCCACCTCCTTTTCCTTTTTGCCTGTCCTTCCTGAATATTGAATACCCCTGGATGTTGAATTCCCAGCCTTGGTCACCCTGGAGCCATGTCTCCATAATCCCAATTATATCATATCCGTTTACATCTATTTGTGCAGTTAATTCATCCACCTTATTACGAATGCTCCTCGTATTAAGACACAAAGCCTTCAGGCTTGTTTTTTTAACACTCTTAGACCTTTTAGAATTATTAATTACTGTGGCCATGTTTGATTTACACCCTTGATTTCTCTGACTGCCACTTTTGCTTTTCTCCTTCTTGTCCTTTGCTTCTATCCTTGCTTCCATTTCCTCTGTCTTCCTGCACAGGTTCCCAACCCCCTGCCATTTTAGTTTAAACCATCCCCAACAGCATTAGTAAACACTCCCCCTAGGACATTGGTTCCGGTCCCGCTCAGGTGCAAACCATCCAGTTTGTACTGGTCCCACCTCCCCCAGAACCAGTTCCAATGTTCCAGGAATTTGAATCCGTCCCCCTTGCACCATTCCTCTAGCCACGTATTCATCTGAAATATCCTTCTATTTCTACTCTGACTAGCACGTGGCACTGGTAGCAATCCTGAGATTACTACCATTGAGGTCCTATTTTTTAATTTACCTCATAACTCCCTATATTCAGCTTTTAGGACCTCATCCCGTTTTTTACCTATATCGTTGGTACCTTTATGGACCACGACAACTGGCTGTTCACCCTCCCCCTCCAGAATGCCCTGCAGCCGCTCCAAGACATCCTTGACCCTTGCACCAGGGAGGCAGCATACCATCCTGGAGTCTCGTTTGCAGCTGCAGAAACGCCTATCTATTCCCCTTACAATAGAATCCCCTATTACTATAGCTCTCCTGCTCTTTTTCCTCCCGCCTTGTGCAGCACAACCACCCATGGTGCCAGGAAGTTGGCTGCTGCTGCCTTCCCCCGATAAGCCATCTCCCCCAACAATATCCAAAGCGGTATATCTGTTTGAGAAGGGTATGGCCACAGGGGACCCCTGCACTATCTGCCTGTGCCTACTACTCTGCCTGGCGGTCACCCATTCTCTTCCTGCCTGGGCAGCCTTTACCTGTGGTGTGACCAACTGATTAAATGTGATATCCACAACATCCTCAGCATCGCAAATGCTCCAGTCTGTATCCATTCGCAGCTCCAGTGCCACAATGCAGTCTGCCAGTAGCTGCAGCTGGATACACTTCCCACACACATGGTCGTCGGGGACATAGGAACTGTCCCTGATTTCCCACATAGTGCAGGAGGAGCATGCCACAGGGCCGAGTTGTGCTGCCATGACTTACCCTTTAACTAATATAATTAAATTAAATCAAATCAATGCCACTAATTACACTACAATTAAATGATATACTCAAGGGTCCTTGTTTACTAGCACTCCCGCTACACAACAGAGACTTTAGAAACTATAACCACAAAATTTAAGACCTTCAAAACTTTATAAACTATTAACCTTAACTGTCAAACTATAGAGCAGTATAAATACTCACCTGGCCGTACTCACCCAATCAGCTGCTTCCTCTTGCCCACGCCACTTTGAATCGTGACGTGGCTCTGGAACACCGCCGCCGGTCTGCGAGATTGGTAAGCTTCCAACTCGCAGCACTCTGTTGAAGCCGCACTTATGGCCGTTCTGCCTTCTCTCAGGTCCTGCTGCCGCTCCCACACAGGTCCGCCTCCTCCGGTGTCAGGCTGCCTCTGCAGCGCTCCTTTATGGCCGCTCCACCTTCTCTCAGGTCCCGCTGCCGCTCCCACACAGATCCGCCTCCTCTGGTCCGCAGGGGGGAAATGCGGTGAGGTAATGCAGTGGGGAAACGTAGTGGGATAACACGGTGAGGTAACGCGGTGGGGTAACGCGGTGAGCTAACATGGTGGGGTAACGCAGTGGAGTAACGCGGTGGGGTAATGCGGAGATGTAACGCAGTGGGGTAATGCGGTGAGGTAACGCGGTGGGGTAACGCGGAGATGTAACGCAGTGAGGTAACGCGGTGAGGTAACGCGGTGAGGTAACGCGGTGGGGTAACGCGGTGGGGTAACGCGGTGAGGTAACGCGGTGAGGTAACGTGGTGGGGTAACGCAGTGGGGTAACACGGTGAGGTAATGCGGTGAGGTAACGCGGTGGGGTAACGCGGTGTGGTAACGCGGTGAGGTAACGCGGTGAGGTAACGCGGTGGGGTAACGCGGTGGGGTAACGCAGTGAGGTAACATGGTGGGGTAACGCAGTGGGGTAACGCGGTGAGGTAATGCGGAGATGTAACACAGTGGGGAAATGCAGTGAGGTAACGCGGTGAAGTAACGCGGTGGGGTAACGCGGAGATGTAACGCAGTGGGGTAACGCGGTGAGGTAACGTGGTGGGGTAACACGGTGGGGTAACGCGGTGAGGTAACGCAGTGAGGTAAGGCGGTGGGGTAACGCGGTGGGGTAACGCGGTGAGGTAACACGGTGAGGTAACGCGGTGGGGTAACACGGTGGGGTAACGTGGTGAGGTAACGCGATGAGGTAACATGGTGGGGTAACGCGGTGAGGTAACGCGGTGGGGTAACGCTTTGGGGTAATGCGGTGAGGTAACGCGGTGAGGTAACGCGGTGGGGTAACGCGGTGGGGTGACACGGTGAGGTAACGCGGTGGGGTAACGCGGTGGGGTGACGCAGTGAGGTAACGCGGTGGGGTAACGCGGTGGGGTAACGTGGTGCGGTAACGCGGTGAGGTAATGCGGAGATGGAACGCAGTGGGGTAACGCGGTGAGGTAAGGCGGTGAGGTAACGCGGTGGGGTAACGCGGAGATGTAACGCAGTGGGGTAACGCGGTGAGGTAACACGGTGAGGTAACGCGGTGGGGTAACGCGGTGAGGTAAGGCGGTGGGGTACCACGGTGGGGTAACACGGTGAGGTAACACAGTGAGGTAACGCGGTGGGGTAACGCGGTGGGGTAAATCGGTGAGGTGACGCGGTGAGGTAACGCGGTGGGGTAATGCAGTGGGGTAACACGGTGAAGTAATGCAGTGAGGTAACGTAGTGATGTAACATGGCGGGGTAACGTGGTGAAGTAACGCTGTGAGGTAACGCGGTGAGGTAACGCAGTGGGGTAACGTGGTGAGGTAACGCGGTGATGTAACGAGGTGGGGTAACGCGGTGATGTAACGAGGTGGGGTAACGCGGTGATGTAATGCGGTGATGTAACGAGGTGGGGTAACGCGGTGATGTAACGTGGTGATGTAACGAGGTGGGGTAACGCGGTGATGTAACGAGGTGGGGTAACGCAGTGATGTAATGCTGTGGGGTAACGCGGTGAGGTAACGTAGTGGGGTAATGCAGTGGGGTAACACGGTGAGGTAACGCCGTGAGGTAATGCAGTGGGGTACTGCGGTGGGGTAATGCAGTGAGCTAACTCAGTGGGGTAACGCGGTGGGGTAACGCAGTGATGTAATGCGGTGGGGTAACGCGGTGAGGTAAAGCAGAGAGGTAACGCGGTGGGGTAACACGGTGGGGTAACGCGGTGAGGTAACGCGGTGGGGTAACGCAGTGAGGTAACACGGTGGGGTAACGTGGTGAGGTAACGCGGTGGGGTAACTCGGTGAGGTAACGCGGTGGGGTAATGCAGTGAGGTAACGCAGTGGGGTAACGCGGTAGGCTAACGCGGTGAGGTAACGCGGTGATGTAACGCAGTGGGGTAACGCGGTGAGGTAACGCGGTGAGGTAACGCGGTGGGGTAACGCAGTGATGTAACGCAGTGGGGTAATGCGGTGGGGTAACACGGTGAGGTAACGCCGTGGGGTAACGCGGTGGGGTAACACGGTGAGCTAACGCAGTGGGGTAACGCGGTGAGGTAACGCAGTGAGGTAACGCGGTGGGGTAACATGGTGGGGCAACGCAGTGGGATAACGCGGTGATGTAACGTGGTGAGGTAACGCGGTGGGGTAATGCGGTGAAGTAACGCTGTGGGGTAACGCGGTGATGTAACGCGGTGGGGTAACGTGGTGAGGTAACGTGGTGAGGTAATGCGGTGAGGTAATGCGGTGGGGTAACGCGGTGAAGTAACGCAGTGAGGTAACGCGGTGATGTAACACGGTGGGGTAACGCGGTAAGGTAACGCTGTGAGGTAATGCGGTGAGGTAACGTGGTGGGGTAACGTGGTGAGGTAACGCGGTGATGTAACGAGGTGGGGTCACATGGTGATGTAATGAGGTGGGGTAACACGGTGATGTAACATGGTGATGTAACGAGGTGGGGTAACGCGGTGATGTAACACGGTGATGTAATGCTGTGGGGTAACGTGGTGAGGTAATGCAGTGGGGTAACGCAGTGGGGTAAGACGGTGAGGTAACGCGGTGAGGTAACGCAGTGGGGTACTGCAGTGGGGTAACGCAGTGAGGTAACGCAGTGGGGTAACGCGGTGAGGTAAGACGGTGAGGTAACGCGGTGGGGTAACACAGTGAGGTAACGCAGTGGGGTAACGCAGTGAGGTAACACAGTGAGGTAACGTGATGGGGTAACGCGGTGGGGTAACACAGTGGGGTAACGTGGTGATGTAACGCGGTGTGGTAACGCGGTGGGGTAACGCGGTGAAGTAACGCGGTGGGGTAACGTGGTGATGTAACGCGGTGGGGTAACATGGTGAGGTAACGCTGTGAGGTAACGCGGTGAGGTAACGTGGTGGGGTAACGTGGTGAGGTAACGCGGTGAGGTAATGAGGTGGGGTAATGCGGTGATGTAACGAGGTGGGGTAACGGGGTGATGTAACGCGGTGATGTAACGAGGTGGGGTAATGCGGTGATGTAACACGGTGATGTAACGCTGTGGGGTAACGCGGTGAGGTAACGCAGTGGGGTAACGCGGTGGGGTAACGCGGTGAGGTAACGCGGTGAGGTAACGCAGTGGGGTACTGCGGTGGGGTAACGCAGTGAGGTAACGCAGTGGGGTAACACGGTGAGGTAATGCGGTGGGGTAACGCAGTGATGTAACGCGGTGGGGTAACGCGGTGGGGTAACACGGTGAGGTAACGCGGTGGGGTAACATGGTGGGGTAACGCGGTGAGGTAACGCGGTGGGGTAACGCGGTGAGGTAACGCGGTGGGGTAACGCGGTGAGGTAACACGGTGAGGTAACGCGGTGGGGTAACACGGTGGGGTAACGCGGTGGGGTGATGCGGTGGGGTAACGCAGTGAGGTAACGCGGTGGGGTAACATGGTGGGGCAACGCAGTGGGATAACGCGGTGATGTAACGTGGTGAGGTAACGCGGTGGGGTAATGCGGTGAAGTAACGCTGTGGGGTAACGCGGTGATGTAACGCGGTGGGGTAACGTGGTGAGGTAACGTGGTGAGGTAATGCGGTGAGGTAATGCGGTGGGGTAACGCGGTGAAGTAACGCAGTGAGGTAACGTGGTGATGTAACACGGTGGGGTAACGCGGTAAGGTAACACTGTGAGGTAATGCGGTGAGGTAACGTGGTGGGGTAACGTGGTGAAGTAACGCGGTGATGTAACGAGGTGGGGTCACATGGTGATGTAATGAGGTGGGGTAACGCGGTGATGTAACACGGTGATGTAACGCTGTGGGGTAACGTGGTGAGGTAATGCAGTGGGGTAACGCAGTGGGGTAAGACGGTGAGGTAACGCGGTGAGGTAACGCAGTGGGGTACTGCAGTGGGGTAACGCAGTGAGGTAACGCAGTGGGGTAATGCAGTGAGGTAACACAGTGAGGTAACATGATGGGGTAACGCGGTGGGGTAACGCAGTGGGGTAACGCGGTGATGTAACGCGGTGTGGTAACGCGGTGGGGTAACGCGGTGAAGTAACGCGGTGGGGTAACGTGGTGATGTAACGCGGTGGGGTAACATGGTGAGGTAACGCTGTGAGGTAACGCGGTGAGGTAACGTGGTGGGGTAACGTGGTGAGGTAACGCGGTGAGGTCATGAGGTGGGGTAATGCGGTGATGTAACGAGGTGGGGTAACGGGGTGATGTAACGCGGTGATGTAACGAGGTGGGGTAATGTGGTGATGTAACACGGTGATGTAATGCTGTGGGGTAACGCGGTGAGGTAACGCAGTGGGGTAACGCGGTGGGGTAACGCGGTGAGGTAACGCGGTGAGGTAACGCAGTGGGGTACTGCGGTGGGGTAACGCAGTGAGGTAACGCAGTGGGGTAACACGGTGAGGTAACGCGGTGGGGTAACACAGTGAGGTAACGCGGTGGGGTAACATGGTGGGGTAACGCGGTGAGGTAACGCGGTGGGGTAACGCGGTGAGGTAACGCGGTGGGGTAACGCGGTGAGGTAACGCGGTGAGGTAACGCGGTGGGGTAACACGGTGGGGTAACGCGGTGGGGTAATGCGGCGGGGTAACACGGTGAGGTAACGCGGTGGGGTAACGCGGTGGGATAACTCAGTGGGGTAACGTGATGAGGTAATGCGGTGATGTTATGCAGTGGGGTAACGCAGTGAGGTAACGCTGTGAGATAACGCGGTGGGCTAACACAGTGATGTAACGCGGTGGGGTAACGCGGTGAGGTAACGCGGTGAGGTAACGCGGTGGGTAACGCGGTGGGGTAATGCGGTGAGGTAACGCGGTGAGGTAACGCGGTGGGGTAACGTGGTGGGGTAACGCGGTGAGGTAACGCGGTGAGGTAACGTGGTGGGGTAATGCAGTGGGGTAACGCGGTGAGGTAACGCGGTGAGGTAACGCGGTGAGGCAACGCGGTGGGGTAACGCAGTGAGGTAACACAGTGAGGTAACGCAGTGAGGTAACGTGGTGAGATAAGGCGGTGGGGTAACGCGGTAAAGTAACGCCGTGATGTAACGCCGTGATGTAACGCGGTGGGGTAACGCGGTGAGGTAACGCTGTGAGGTAACGCGATGAGGTAATGTGGTGGGGTAACGTGGTGAGGTAACACAGTGAGGTAACGCGGTGAGGTAACGCGGTGGGGTACTGTGGTGGGGTAACGCAGTGAGGTAACGCAGTGGGATAACGCGCTGAGGTAACGCAGTGGGGTAACGCAGTGATGTAACGCGGTGGGGTAACGCGGTGAGGTAACGCGGTGAGGTAACGCGGTGAGGTAATGTGGTGAGGTAACGCAGTGGGGTAACGCGGTGAGGTAACGCGGTGAGGTAACGCGATGGGGTAACGTGGTGGGGTAACGCGGTGAGGTAACGCGGTGAGGCAACGCGGTGGGGTAATGCAGTGAGGTAACGCAGTGAGGTAACGCGGTGAGGTAGCACGGTGGGGTAACGCGGTGGGGTAACGCAGTGGGGTAGCACGGTGGGGTAACGCGGTGAGGTAACACGGTGGGGTAACGCGGTGAGGTAACGCGGTGAGGTAACGCGGTGGGGTAACGCGGTGAGGTAACGTGGGTGAGGTAACGCGGTGAGGTAACGCGGTGGGGTAACGCAGTGGGGTAATGCGGTGAGGTAACACGGTGAGGTAACGCGGTGGGGTAACGTGGTGAAGTAACGTGGTGAAGTAACGCAGTGGGGTAACGCGGTGAGGTAACGCGGTGAGGTAACGCGGTGAGGTAACGTGTTGATGTAACGCGGTGAGGTAATGCAGTGGGGGTAACGCGGTGGGGTAGCACGGTGAGGTAACGCGGTGAGGTAACGTGGTGGGGTAACATGGTGAAGTAACGCGGTGAGGTAACGCAGTGAGGTAACGCGGTGAGGTAACGCGGTGGGGTAACGCGGTGAAGTAACGCGGTGAGGTAACGCGGTGAGGTAACGCGGTGGGGTAATGTGGTGAGGTAACGCGGTGAGGTAACGCGGTGGGGGTAACGCGGTGGGGTAACGCAGTGAGGTAATGCGGTGAGGTAACATGGTGATGTAACGTGGTGAGATAACGCAGTGGGGTAACGCAGTGGGCTAATGTGGTGAGGTAACGCGCTGAGGTAACATGGTGATGTAATGCAGTGACATAAAGCGGTGACGTCGTAACGTAACGTGGTGAGGTAACATGGTGACATAAGGCGGTGATGTAATGCGGTGACGTAAGGTAGTGACGTAACGCAGTGACGTGGTAACGTAATGCGGTGACATAATGCGGTGATATAAGGCGGTGACGTAACGCGGTGATGTAAGGTAGCGACGTATCGCGGTGACGTGGTGATATAAAGCGGCTACGTAAGGTGGTGACATAAGGCATTGAGGTAACGCGGTAACATAGTGACGTGGTGACATAATGTGGTGAGCAAATGCGGGGATGCAATGCGGTGATGTAAGGTGGTGACATGACGCATGAGTTATCAAGGTAGGCTAAAAGAGTTGGGACTCTACACCTCAGAGAAGCGTAGACTTAGGTGGGGATCTGATTGAGGTTTATAAGTTAATGAAGGGAATAGATTGTGTTCCAGCTGACAGTTTGTTTCAATTAACTAGGTTAGGCAGGACCAGGGGTCATAAATTTAAGTTGTATAAGGCTAGATCTCGGCTAGATGTCAGGAGGTGGTTCTTTTCCCAGAGAATCGTGGACCTCTGGAACAGGCTGCCATCTTGTGGACACACAGATTCACTGAATTCAATTCAATTCAATTCAATTCAAATTGCTTTATTGGCATGACAAGGTACATCTTATGTTGCCAAAGCATCGAAAAACATTCATGGTTGTACACAAAAATACAGATCTATCCATACAGTGTATAAACAGATATATCCGAGTGTATAAATATACATTCATATAATTTGTATATACTCTTTTCTTATATTTAGTGGTTGTCCCTCTGTTTATGGCAAGCTGTAACATAGTGTGCCGCTAAGGTTACACAATTTCTCTCTTCCCCTAGTGGGTATGGGAGTTTTTGGTCGTCATTCAAATTTCTGAATTCCGGGCATATTTTTGTGAATTTTGGGTAGAAATTCTCCCTTATGCCCTGATATTTTCTACAAGCTGTGAGGAAGTGCATCTCTGTCTCCACCACTCCCTGACTGCAGTGAGAGCATATCCTGTCCTCTCTTGGTAGCCGGGTCTGCCTATGTCTACCTTTTTCGATCGCCAGGCTATGTTCACTAAGTCTGTACATTGTCAAGGTTTTTCTCAGTTTGCTATCCTTTACCATGGTCAGGTAATCAGCCATGTTATATTGTCTGTTTAGGGCCAAGTAGCAATTGAGTTTGCTTTGGGTTTTTGTTGTTTCTGCCCAATATGACAGATATTTTTCCTTTTGCTTAGCGACGATTGTGTTGGGTCGAATTCTTTGTGTTACGCTGTCACTGTCCTGGGGCTGGTTATTGTTAGTAGTGTTAGTAGTTACTTCACTGAGTCCCAGGACTAGTTGACTGAGGGTATTCTTCTTTATGGTCCTCTCTTGGCATTTCAGGGCTTCGTAACGATAGCATTGGGGGTTGCTCATTTCTAGGTGTTTCCAAAATTTGGTTGCTCTTTTTTGGATAGTGATTATTAATGGATATTGGTCTAGTTCTGCCCAGCATGCATTGTTTACGGTTTTCCTTTGAGTCCAGAGGATACTTTTACAGAATTCTGCATGTAGGATCTCAATTGGGTGTTTGTCCCATTTTGCAAATTCTTGTTGTGTTAGTGGTCCCTACACCTCACTGCCATAGAGTGCAATTGGTTCAATTACTGATTTAAAAATTTTGAGCCAAATGCTAATTGGGATTTCTATTTGGATTGATTTTTTAATGGCATAGAAAGCCCTTCTTGCTTTCTCTTTCAGTTCATTCACAGCCAGATGAAAATTTCCCATAGAATTGATTTTTAAGCCCAAGTATGTGTAGTTAGCGGTTTGTTCAATTTTGGTTGTTCCTAGTGTGAAATTTATTTTGGGTCCCTGATGTCTGGATCTTTGCTGGAACACAAGGACTTTGGTTTTTTGGGGATTTATTGTCAGGGCCCAGGCCTGGCAGAACGACTCCAGCAGATCCAGGTTCTGCTGTAGACCCTCCTTAGTTGGTGACAGCAGAACCAGGTCATCTGCATAGAGGAGGAATTTAACCTTGCATTCATATAGGGTGAGGCCGGGTGCTGTAGATTGTTCAAGTAGTTTTGCCAATTCATTTATGTAAATATGAAAGAGTGTCAGTGAGATGGGCGAGCCCTGCGTCACCCCCCGCCCCTGTGGGAAGTATTTTGTTTGTTTGTCTCCAATTTTAACTGCACATTTGCTGTTTGTATACATTGATTTAATTGCATCATATGTTTTTCCCCCTACCCCGCTTTCGATAAGTTTCAGGAATAAACCGTCGTGCCAGATGGAATCGAAAGCCTTCTGGAAATCTATAAAGCATGCGTAGATTTTGCTTTTGTTTTGATGAACGTGTTTGTCAATTAGGGTCCGTAGGGTGAAGATATGATCTGATGTTCTATAGTTTGGCAGGAATCCAAATTGGCTTTTACTCAAGACATTGTGCTCCTCAAGGAAGTTTATAAGTCTTTTGTTTATGATACTACAGAATACCTTCCCCAGGTTACTGTTTACACAGATGCCTCGATAGTTATTTGGGTCGACTTTGTCCCCACTTTTGTATATGGGCGTTATGAGTCCTTTGTTCCAAATATCAGGGAAGTAACCGACACTCAGAACCAAGTTGAAGAGTTTTAGGATAGCCAGTTTCATTTTATCGTCTGTGTGTTTAATCATCTTGCTTAGTATGCCGTCTGCACCGCAAGCTTTTCCTGGTCGCAGGTCCTTGAGTTTTTCAACTAGTTCTTTTTCTGTTATTATGGAGTCTAGCGGGTTTTGGTTATCTTTTATGGCCATTTCAAGCTTTTCCAGTTTTTTGCATATTTGGTGTTGCTCTGGCCTTAGTGTGTTTTTCTGGTATAATTTTTCAAAGTGGTTTTCCCATGTGTCTCCATTTTGAATGGCCAATTCGTCGTGTTGTTTTTTGTGTAATGTATTCCAGTTGTCCCAGAAACAATTGGAATCAATGGATTCCTCAATGGAGCTGAGTGTATTCTTAATATACTACTCCTTTTTGGTTCTGAGTGTGTTTCTGTATTGTGTTAGTGTCTGACAATAAGTAAGGCGTAATTCCTCGTTTTCTGGCTGTCTGTGTTTTTGGTTTGATATTTTTCTAAGTTGTTTCCTCATGTTATGGCAATCTGGGTCAAACCATTTTCATAGTTTTTTGTTTTGGGTTTGTTCTTGCGAGCTTTCAAGTTTGACCTTGTTGCCAAATTATCAAAAATATTGTTTAGGTTATTCACTGCCCGGTTTACGCCTTCTTTATTGTGAGTGTATATGTTATCCAGAAAGGTGTCCAAGAGAGCTTGAGTTGATTCATTGCTAATTGCTTTCTGGTATTTTTCTGTGCTGTTTTTGGCCCATCTGTACAATTTTTTGGTGTTGTACAGCTTACTGGGTTGTGTTTCTGTGTTGGTTGTTTCTGTCTTTTTAAGATACATAGTAATTTGACTGTGGTCTGACAGTGTTGTTTGTGGTTTGACTGTGAATGCTCTGAAAGAGGATGGGTCCAAATCCGTAATCATATAGTCTACGGTGCTACAGCCAAGAGGCGAGCCATAGGTCGATCTTCCTAGGAGGTCTCCCATGAACCTACCATTGACAATGTACAGACCCAGGCTTCGACAGAGCTGCAGGAGCTGTTGTCGCAGTTATGCCTGTATGGATGGGAAGGGATATCGAAGTGGTTATTCCCGAATATGTAATTGTTTCCCTGATTATTGGTGAAGTCTGGTTCTTCGCCAGTTCTTGAATTGAGGTCACCACAGATCAACACGTTCCCCTGGGCCTGGAATTGGATAATCTCCCTCTCAATGTTGGAGAAGGTGTCCTCTTTAAAGTACGGGGATTCCATTGGGGGGATATAGAGTGCGCAAATGAAAACATCTTGGGTGTTAGAGATAATCCCCCTCTCAATTTTGAGCCACATGTGGTTTTTGCCCTTTTTTATAAATTTGATGCAATTCTTAAGCTCTGTTTTAAACCAAATCAGTATGCCTCCGGAGTCTCTGCCTTGGGTTACTCCTGGCAATTTATTGGAGGGGACCACCAGCTCTGTGTACCCTTGGGGACAGCCAGTGTGTCCTTCTCCTCTATACCAAGTTTCCTGTAAAATGATAATATCCAGATCTTTAGTTTCATCTATGAACTCTGGGGTCATACTCTTCATGTCGAGCACCGAAGAGCGTAGACCTTGGATATTCCAGGTCGAAATATATAAGGATTTCATGTTAAGTTTGATCTTTTACTATGATAGGTTAAAGAATGATATGTGTTTGTCGTGTCTAAATGGGGGGAAAAAAGATCATCTCAAATGTCTATAAATGCTAATACTACTTGGTTACAATTCTTTCTAGTAATTAGTCCTTGATTTTTTTAATTTTTATTTTCATTTCCTGATCCATAAGGCGGAAGTAGATGCTGCTGCACGTCTGCTTAGTGTCTCTTAATGGATTGTCTCTGCCTGAGGTATTGCGTACGCCCTGTGCATCTCTCCCTCTGTCTGGCTGGGGGCGGTCCTGTTCCCCTGTAGGACAGGAGTGGTGCAGGTCTGATATTGTTGTTGTGCATGGGGATCCTCTCTGGTCCCGGTTGGTGTGGTGGTGGTCTCTGTAGTAGTCCTGGTATGTACCCCGCTGATCTCTGGTGGTCGGGGGGGGGTCCTCCTGGAGTCTGGGTATGGACCCGGTTAAAAGCGACGTCCTTCAGGGCTTTAGCAAAGATCGATATTAGTTTCCTGTGGATGTGGACGCGGTCGTGAAGACATTCCACATCGAGGGTGGGGTGTTGGGCTAGGTGCACGTTGTGTTTTAATTCACAGTCTCTTGCTATGCTGGCATTTATTTCATGAATTGTGTTGTTGTTAAAGTCTGTTCTCAGCAATATTGTGGAAACAGTGATTCTAGTGTTTGGGAATGTATTGCTTGCCTTCTCAATCACTGCTCTGAGCGATGTTGCTACCCCTTTCTGCTGGGCCTTTAGGTCATTTGTGCCCGTGTGTATTATTATGTGTTGGGGGGAGCCTAATCGGGTTTTGGTCAGCCATTCCAGGGCTCTGTCTGTTGTTGGGCACCGGATCTTTTTTACTATATGTCTAGGGAAGAGCTTTTTCTCCCATAGAAATTTCCCATTTGAGTCTATGGGCTAGATTTTCAGTATAGACAGTTTTGGGGCGCTAACCTTAGCGCCCGCCCGAAGTTAGCGCCCGCCCCAAAGTAGCGCCCCGTTGCCGGAAATTCAGTGGCTTCGCCCTAAGAGGTTGGTGGAGCGCTAAAAGAGGCGTTCCACTACTATCTTTAGGCGCTAAGCCGGCGGTCCAGAGGGATAGCACCCAGGCGGGGCGCAGCGCGGGTGCGGTCATTTTTGGACTGACAGCAGACCCCGTGGCGCCGACCAGCTCTTAAAGGGGGAAGGGACGAATTGGTCTGCTGCCACGCCCTGCACACTGCAGCCTTGCAAAGAGGCCTCAACACTGCTGCTCAGCCCCAGGGAGTCATGGCAACGCCAGAGAAGGCCCGTCAGCGTGCCCTGCGCTTCTCAGAGGGTGATCTGGACATAATGGTCGCAGCTCTGGAGGTGAGGCACAAGGAGGAGGAGGAGGAGGAGGAGGAGGAGGAGGAGGAGGAGGAGGAGGAGGAGGAGGAGGAGGAGGAGGAGGAGTGACGTGACATAGTGACGTGGTGACATAATGTGGTGAGCAAATGCGGGGATGCAATGCGGTGATGTAAGGTGGTGACATGACGCATGAGTTATCAAGGTAGGCTAAAAGAGTTGGGACTCTACACCTCAGAGAAGCGTAGACTTAGGTGGGGATCTGATGGAGGAGGAGGAGGAGGAGGAGGAGGAGGAGGAGGAGGAGGAGGAGGAGGAGGAGGGGGAGGGGGAGGGGGAGGAGGAGGAGGAGGAGGAGGAGGAGGAGGAGGAGGAGGAGGAGGAGGAGGAGGAGGCGGCGGCGGCGTCCGGAAACATAAATACGCCATTTAGAACAACACACTGCATCCTTCCACACAACACATGCAGACTGCCGTTTATAGTGCAGGAGGAGTGCCCTTTAATTTGCGCTCCCCAGGGTGTGTTGCGTTCCATTTTACAAACGCTCTGGACGCCAGCCGCACAATGGGGCGGTCCGACTGAAGTTTGGATTCGGGGCGGCCAAAGGGCGTTGCACGAGGATGTGACGTCATTTTCTGCGTGCGCATCCGGGCGGCCGCTAAACTTTGCGCCGGCGCTAACGGGCAACTTAATTTGGGGCGGGGCGCAAACTGCGCTGCGCCCGGGCGCTACACGCATAGCGCCCGAAAATCACTTCTCTTAAGGCGCTAACTGCTGGCGCAAGCAACTGAAAATCTAGCCCTATGAGTATTACGATGTCAGCCTTGTTGGTGTTTACCGTCTGGTGGCTTTCGCCTGGACTCATAGGGTGTGTGTTGGACTGGGGTGGTCGTGTCTGGTGTGTGCGCTCCTCTTGTGAGCGGCTCGCTTGTGGTTCCACAGTGGTGGGGGAAGACTGAGCTTCAGTATGCTGGTCGGTCTGTGTGGCACCCCTTGTCATAGAGTCATAGAGTCATAGAGTAATACAGCACGGATAGAGGCCCTTTGGCCCATCGTGTCCATGCCGGCCATCAAGCCCTGTCTAATCTAATCCCATATTCCAGCATTTGGCCCGTAGCCTTGTATGCTATGGCATTTCAAATGCTCATCCAAATGCTTCTTAAATGTTGTGAGGGTTTCTGCCTCCACAACCCTTTCAGGCAGTGAGTTCCAGACTCCAACCACCCTCTGGGTGAAAAAGTTCTTTCTCAAATCCCCTCTAAACCTCCCGCCCTTTACCTTGAATCTATGCCCCCTAGTTATTGACCCCTCTACTAAGGGGAAAAGCTCCTCAGCATCCATCCTATCTATGCCCCTCACAATTTTGTACACCTCAATCATGTCCCCCCTCAGCCTCCTCTGCTCCAAGGAAAACAAACCCAATCTGCCCAGTCTCTCTTCATAGCTGAAGCGCTCCAGCCCTGGTAACATCCTGGTGAACCTCCTCTGCACCCTCTCTAACGCGATCACATCTTTCCTGTAGTGTGGCGACCAGAACTGCACACAGTATTCCAGCTGTGGCCTAACCAGTGTTTTATACAGCTCCATCATAACCTCCTTGCTCTTATATTCTATGCCTCGGCTAATGAAGGCAAGTATCCCATATGCCTTTTTTACCACCTTATCCACCTGTTCCGCCGCCTTCAGGGATCTGTGTACCTGCACACCCAGATCCCTCTGACCCTCCGTCTTGCCTAGGGTCTTTCCCTTCATTGTGTATTCCCTTGCCTTGTTAGACCCCCCAAAGTGCATCACCTCGCACTTTTCCGGGTTAAATTCCATTTGCCACTGTTCCGCCCATCTGACCAACCCATCTATATCGTTCTGCAGACTGAGGCTACCCTCCTCGCTATTTACCACCCTACCAATTTTAGTATCATCCGCGAATTTACTGATCATACCCTTTACATTCATATCCAAGTCATTAATGTAGACCACAAACAGCAAGGGACCCAGCACCGATCCCTGTGGTACCCCACTGGCCACAGGTTTCCAGTCACAAAAACAACCTTCGACCATCACCCTCTGCCTTCTGCCACTAAGCCAGTTTTGTATCCAATGTGCCAAGGCACCCTGGATTCCATGGGCTCTTACCTTCTTGACCAGTCTCCTGTGCGGGACTTTATCGAAGGCCTTACTGAAATCCATGTATACCACATCCACTGCGTTACCCTCATCCACACACCTAGTCACCCCCTCAAAAAATTCAATCAAATTAGTCAGACGTGATCTTCCCTTGACAAAGCCATGTTGACTATCCCTGATTAATCCTTGCCTCTCCAAGTGGAGACAAATTTTGTCCCTCAGGATTTTTTCCAGTAATTTTCCTACCACTGATGTTAGGCTCACTGGCCTGTAGTTCCCCGGTTTTTCCCTACTACCCTTCTTGAATAATGGTACTACATTAGCGGTTCTCCAGTCCTCTGGCACATCCCCTGTGGCCAGAGAGGTCCTGAATATATGTGTTAGAGCCCCCGCAATCTCCTCCTTTGCCTCACACAGCAGCCTGGGGTACATTTCATCCGGGCCTGGGGATTTATCCATTTTTAGGCCAGCTAAAACCGCCAATACCTCCTCCCTCTCGATGTTAATATGTTCGAGCATATCACAGTCCCCCCGCCCTATTTCTATGTCTACATCGTCCTTCTCCATAGTGAAAACAGATGCAAAAAATTCATTTAGAACCCCTCCTACATCTTCCGGCTCCACACACAGATTGCCACTTTTGTCCCTAATGGGCCCTATTTTTTCCCTAGTTATCCTTTTACCCTTAATATACTTATAAAACATCTTCGGATTTTCCTTTATTTTGCTCGCCAGTGTTATTTCATGGCCCCTCCTTGATCTCCTAATTTCTTTTTTAAGTATCCCCCTGCACTTTTTGTACTCCTCTCGGGCTTCCTCCGTCTTTAGCCTTTTGTATCTACCAAAAGCCCTCCTTTTTTTCTTAATCCATTCCCGTATATCCCCTGACATCCACGGTTCCCTGTGGTTTTTGGAACCACTCTTGACATTTATGGGAACATGTTGCCCTTGTATGATCTCAATCTCCCTTCTGAAAGCCTCCCATTGCTCCGATGCGGATTTTCCTACAAGTAGCTGATCCCAGTCCATTTTGGCCAGATCCTGCCTTATCCTATTAAAATCGGCCTTCCCCCAATTTAGAACCTTTATTTCCGGCCCATCCCTGTCCTTTTCCATGACCACCTTAAATCTTACCATATTATGGTCACTATCACCAAAGTGCTCACCTACTAGCACTTTTTCCACTTGGCCGGCCACATTCCCTAGAATTAGGTCCAGTACCGCCCCCTCTCTTGTAGGACTTTCTACATGCTGGCTCAAAAAGCTCTCCTGGATGCACTTTAAGAATTCTACACCCTCTGAGCCTTTCACACTTTGACTATCCCAGTTAATATTGGGGAAGTTGAAATCCCCCATTATTATTACCCTATTATTTGCACATTTCTCTGAGATTTGCCTACATATCTGTTCCTCTATTTCCCCCTGACTGTTTGGAGGCCTATAGTACACTCCCAGCAAAGTGCTTGCCCCCTTTTTGTTTTTAAGCTCCACCCATATGGCCTCATTAGAGGACCCTGCTAATATATCATCCCTCCTTACTGCAGTAATTGACTCCTTAATTAATATTGCGACACCCCCTCCTCTTATACCTCCCCCTCTGTCTCGCCTGAAGATTCTGTACCCCGGAATATTGAGCTGCCAGTCTTGCCCCTCCCTCAACCATGTCTCCGTGATAGCAACAATATCATACTCCCATGTGTTTATCAACACCTTCAGTTCATCCACCTTATTTGCAAGACTCCTTGCATTAAAATAGATGCCATCCAGCCTTGCCCTTATATATTTGCCCTGTCTACCAAGCTGACTTGTTTTTTCCTCCATAATTGGCAGCACATCCCCCCCTATTTCAGCTTCCCTCTGTATCCCATCCCCCTGCCAAGTTAGTTTAAACCCCCCCCGACAGTGCTAGCAAACCTCCCCGCAAGGATATTTGTCCCGCTCTGGTTCAGGTGCAACCCGTCCGACTTGTATTGTGTGTCTGCTGCTGTTGTTCAGTGTGGGAGTGCAGCTGTTCAGTCGGGCTCTGTATTGTCTTATCTCTAGCCTCTGGCTGCTGGTCTAATGGTGCTATCTCTCCTCTATGGCTCTCTTTGTTTTCCTGCAGCTCTTTCACCTGATTCCCAAGTAGATTCAGCTCTCTCCTGTATCTCTCCCTCTCTTGCTTTTGTTCATGTTTCAGTTTAAGGACCTCCTCTCTAAGTTTAACCAGCTCTGTCTCCAACTGGTTAAATTTATCCTTTAGTTGTATCTGGCTGTGTGATCCCGGGGTATGTGTCCGGTCGGCGCTGGAGGCCTTCAAGCGAGAGCGGGACCTGTTTGTGGCTGGGGCGGAGATCACCTCCTACAGAAGGTAGGGACTGCAGGGAATTCAGGGCCAGATTAATCTCCTGAACTAGTTTCGATTGTCTGGATGGTTCAGAGAGGAATTTCCCAGGTTTATTTCCCCCCAAATTGGGCCTAGGTTTTTTAAATCTGTTTTTTTGCCTCTCCCAGGAGATCACATGGTTTCGGGTAGGGTGGAGAGTGTATATATTGTGACACACAAGGTATGGCAATGGTGTGGGACAGGCTGGATGGACCAAAGGGTCTCTACCTGTCCGCCATTGTTCGAATGTTCGTGTGTTAGTAATACTCTTTGCAGGCGAAAATAAGATGCAAAGTTGAAAAGCAATGGGTGTGAAATTAATATTAGAATCTAAATTAGAATGTGAATGATGGGTCAAAATTGCGAGCTGACCCTCCTGATGGTATTGCGCACAGGAGGGAGTCAGGACCAAATGTAGTCTTCAGGTGAAGCGGGGTTAGAGGTCAAGGGCGGCAGACATAATTCAGATATTCTGTCCTTATTTCTGCATGTTTCCATTATGGCTCCCTTTGTCTCGATTTATAACGGGAACTGGCCTTGACGCTGTTATTAAACCCTCCAACCAGTGACCCCACTGCAGTGCCTCCATTGGTGGGAAGGTGTAATTACAACGTGACAAGTTTACATGGAATGTCGCCATTATAAATGTGGCCGCAGGAGTTCGTAAAGGAAAAAAGTGGACAAGCTGATTAATAAAGTTTGAGAGAGAAAGATGGATATTGTGCAGAGAAGTGCCCAGACTTTTTTTACCAGCTTTGTAATAAAAATAAGACAGTTTGTCAAATTTTTCCCTGTCTTCAGCAGTTGGTTTTGAAACAAGATCGAAAAGCCAATTTTGTTAATTAGCAAAGATATTTGGAAAGGCAGGCTAAGTGCATCCCAATGACATTGATTTACGTTTCTTGTGTGATAAATGGAAAGGGATGTCAGGCAATTTGTTGCAGGACGATGGGTTTAGCATGATCGCACTCTGCTGAGCCGCAGGATCTAGAAGTGCTGATAACTCAACTTGCAATTTTTCGCTACGTAGAAAACATCTTTACACTGGGGGCTCTGCAGGGGTGATGTCATTGTTATTTGTGAATGGGCTGGCTTCTTCCGTGGGTCAATGTACACTACATTTTCACCTCAGGGAGCTGGGTCACATTGCTCCTTTCGCCTCTGGCCGAAATCCGTAAGCGTGGCCGGGGATCGAACAGGAAAACCTCCTTCACTTTATTTCACATGCCTTCACGTGATGTTCCTTAACTTTGGAAGGTATCAGAACAACAATGTACCCAACTATTAAACAATAGAAGAATAAGCAGAGTTTACAGCCGCGATTCAGCTAGAAGAAAGAACCAGCATCTATACAGCCCCTTTCATGACCTCAGAGCTTCCAAAGTGCTTCACAGCTAATGAAGTTCCTTTGTGGTGTGGTCCCTGCTGTTATGTAGAAAGCACCACAGCCAATTTGGGCACAGCAAGATCCCACTGACAGCAATAAAATAAATAATCTGTTTCAGTGCTGATGTTTGAGGGACACCGGAGAGAACTCCACAGTTCTTCTTTCAAACAGTGCAAAAAGATCTTTTACATCCACCTCAGAGAGCAGAAGAGGCCTCGGTTTAGCAGCTCATTTAAAAGACGGCACCTCCGACAGTGCGGCACTCACTCAGTACTGCCCCTCCAACAGTGCGGCGCTCCCTCAGTACTGCCCCTCCGACAGTGCAGCATTCCCTCAGTACTGCCCCTCCGACAGTGCGGCGCTCCCTCAGTACTGCCCCCCCGACAGTGCGGCGCTCCCTCAGTACTGCCCCTCCGACAGTGCGGCGCTCCCTCAGTACTGCCCCCCCGACAGTGCGGCGCTCACTCAGTACTGCCCCTCCGACAGTGCGGCGCTCCCTCAGTACTGCCCATCCGACAGTGCGGCGCTCCCTCAGTACTGCCCCTCCGACAGTGCAGCACTCCCTCAGTACTGCCCCGCCGACAGTGCGGCGCTCACTCAGTATTGCCCCTCCGACAGTGCGGCGCTCCCTCAGTACTGCCCCTCTGACAGTGCGGCGCTCCCTCAGTACTGCCCCTCCGACAGTGCGGCGCTCCCTCAGTACTGCCCCTCCGACAGTGTGGCGCTCCCTCAGTACTGCCCCTCCGACAGTGCGGCGCTCACTCAGTACTGCCCCTGCAACAGTGCAGTGCTCCCTCAGTACTGCCCCTCCAACAGCGCAGCATTCCCTCAGTGCGGCCCCCCCGACAGTGCAGCGCTCCCGCAGTACTGCCCCTCCACCAGCGCGGCACTCCCTCAGTACTGCCCCTCCGCCAACGCAGCACTCCCTCAGTACTGCCCCTCCGACAGCGCAGCGCTCCCTCAGTGTGAACCCCTCCGACAGTGCAACGCTCCCTCAGTACTGCCCCTCCGCCAATGCAGCGCTCCCTCAGTACTGCACCTCCGACAGTGTAGCGCTCCCTTAGTACTGCCCCTCCATAAGTGTAGCGCTCCCTCAATACGCCCCTCCGACAGTGCAGCGCTCCCTCAGTACTGCCGCTCCTACACTGCGGCGCTCCCTCAGTACTGCCCCTCCGACAGAGCAGCGCTCCCTCAGTACTGCACATCCGACAGTACAGCGCTCCCTCAGTACTGCCCCTCCGACAGTGCGGCGCTCCCTCAGTACTGCCCTTCCGACAGTGCGGCGCTCCCTTAGTACTGCCCCTCCATAAGTGTAGCGCTCCCTCAATACGCCCCTCCGACAGTGCAGCGCTCCCTCAGTACTGCCGCTCCTACACTGCGGCGCTCCCTCAGTACTGCCCCTCCGACAGAGCAGCGCTCCCTCAGTACTGCACATCCGACAGTACAGCGCTCCCTCAGTACTGCCCCTCCGACAGTGCGGCACTCCCTCAGTACTGCCCTTCCGACAGTGCGGCGCTCTCTCAGTACTGCCCCTCCGACAGTGCAGCGCTCCCTCAGTACTGCCCCTCCGACAGTGTGGCGCTCCCTCAGTACTGCCCCTCCGACAGTGCAGCAGTCCCTCAGTACTGCCCCCCGACAGCACAGCGCTCCCTCGGTACTGCCACTCCGACACTTCGGCACTCCCTCAGTACTGCCCCTCCGACAGTGCAGCGCTCCCTCAGTACTGTACCTCCGAAAGTGCAGCGCTCCCTTAGTACTGCCCCCCGACAGTGCAGCGCACCCTCAATACTGCCCCTCCGACAGTGCGGTGCTCCCTCAATACTGCCCCTCCGACAGTGCAGCGCTCCCTCAGTACTGCCCCTCCGACAGTGCAGCGCTCCCTCAGCACTGCCCCTCCGACAGTGTGGCGCTCCCTCAGTTTTGTCCCTTTGATATTGCAACACTCCCTCAGTACTGCCACTCCAACAGTGCGGTGCGCCCTCAGTACTGCCCCTCCAACAGTGCAGCACCACCTCAGTACTGCCCCTCCAACAGTGCAGGCGTCCCTCGGTACTGCCCCTTCAACAGTGCAGCACTCCCACCAACAGTGCAGCACTCCCTCAGTACTGCCCTTCCGACAGTGCAACACTCCCTCACTACTGCTGCTCCGACAGAGCAGCATTCCCTCAGTACTGTACCTCCGACATTGCAGCACTCCCTCAGTACTGTACCTCCGACATTGCATCACACCCTCAGTACTGCCCCTCCGACAGTGCAGCGTTCCCTCAGTACTGACCCTGTAACAGTGCGGTGCTCCATCAGTACTGCCCCTCCAACAGTGCAGCACTCCCTCAGCACTGCCCCTCCAACAGTGCAGCGCTCTATCAGTACTGCCCCTCCAACAGTGCAGCACTCCCTCAGCACTGCCCCTCCGACAGTGCAGCACACTCTCAGTATTGACCCTCCGACAATGCGGCGCTCCCTCAGTACGGCCCCGCCGACAGTGCAGCTGTCCCTCAGTACTGCCACTCCTACAGCAGAGCTCTCCCTTAGTAATGCCCCTCTGACAGTGGAGCGCTCCCTCAGTACAGCCCCTTTGACAGTGCAGCGCTCCCTCAGTACTGCCACTCTGACAGTGCGGCGCTCCCTCAGTACTGCCCCTCCGACAGTGCGGCCCCCCCTCAGTACTGCCCCTCCGACAGTGCGGCGCTCCCTCAGTACTGCCTCTCCAACAGTGCGGCGCTCCCTCAGTACTGCCCCTCCGACAGTGCGGCGCTCCCTCAGTACTGCCCCTCCGACAGTGCAGCATTCCCTCAGTACTGCCCCTCCGACAGTGCGGCGCTCCCTCAGTACTGCCCCTCCAACAGTGCGGCGCTCCCTCAGTACTGCCCCTCCGACAGTGCGGCGCTCCCTCAGTACTGCCTCTCCGACAGTGCGGCGTTCCCTCAGTACTGCCCCTCCGACAGTGCAGCATTCCCTCAGTACTGCCCCTCCAACTGTGCAGCACTCCCTCAGTGCTGCCCCTCCGACAGTGCGGCGTTCCCTCAGTACTGCCCCTCCGACAGTGCGGCGCTTCCTCAGTACTGCCCCTCCGACAGTGCGGCGCTCCCTCAGTACTGCCCCTCCGACAGTGCGGCGCTCCCTCAGTACCGCCCCTCCGACAGTGCGGCGCTCCCTCAGTACTGTCCCTCCAACAGTGCGGCGCTCCCTCAGTGCCGCCCCTCCGACAGTGCGGCGCTCCCTCAGTACTGTCCCTCCAACAGTGCGGCGCTCTCTCAGTACTGCACTGGGAGTGTCAGCCTGGATATTGTGCTCAAATCCTGGAGTGGGGCTTGAACCCATGACCCGGAGGTGAAAGTGCTACCCAATGAGCCAAGGCTGAGACCTTAACTATCTCCTCAAATAAAGAAGAAAATAGTAAATAGTCATGAGTGCTGCACTATGTATTCTTTTGTGGCAGTTCCTTTGCTTTTCTCACTCTGCTTGACTATTACGCTGCAAAGGCTTCACACAGACTCTCCAATTTGAACCAGGCAGGTTGAAAAATACTCTCTGGTTAGTAACTGGGTCCAAACAGACTTAAATAACTGTCTGTTAAACCCAAAAAAGAAGTTGCCCTTTCATCATAATTAAAACCAACCCCACAAGATGTTTGTATTTGAATTGAATGACTGAGCCTCTCCCTCAGACACCTGTGTTGCATCTATTACACGCGAAATAAACTAGGACATGTTTTTCTGTGGGTGAAGCTGGCTTTTTAGCTCCTTGCATATCACAAGAGAGTTAAAGAAGCCAATATTCGTATTAGAAAATGATTCATTTTTGTCACATCGCGAGGTTAATCCTAGCCATTGACCAAGAAACCCGTAGCCTGGGAGATGAGTATGAATGAAATAAATGCCTTCTTTTAGACCTGACCCAAAGCAAAAAGTAACTCTTTGTTTTACAGTTAACAATTGGTACTTATGTTCATTTCCGCTACATGCCCAGGAAGAAGATTTGAATCATAGAATGATACAGCGCAGAAGGAGGCCATTCGGCCCATCGTGCCTGTGCCAGCTCTTTGAAAGTGCTCACCAATCACTCCCACGCTCCCTGCTCTTTCTCCGTAGCCCTGCAAGTTTTTCCTTTTCAACTTTTTCACCAATTCCCTTTTGAAAGTTACTACTGAATCTGCTTAGAAACATAGGCCTAGAAATTCAGTATAGCCGCTTTTGGGGCGGTAAAGTCGGGCGGCCGCTAAAGTTTGCGCCCGGCGCAAAGTCGCGCCCCCTTCGCCGATATTCAGTCGCATCGCCCCAAGAGGTTGCTGCTGCGCTAAAACAGGTGATGCACGACTATCTTTAGGCGCTAAGCCGGCGGTGCTGGGCGAGACCCCCGAGGCCGGGCGCAGCGCAGGTGCGGCGAGTTCTTGATTGACGGCAGACACTCTGGCGCCGGTCAGCTCTTAAAGGGGGAGGGTGGATTTGTTTGCCTGCCACGCCCTGCACACTGCAGCCCTCAACCTAGGCCTGACCACTTCAGCTTCACCTGCACAACGCCCAGGGCTATGGAGAAGGCCAGGGAGAGAGCGCAGCGCTTCAGCGACGGTGACCTGAGGCTGCTGGTTGGCGGAGTGGAGAGCAGGCGCCATGTTCTGTTTCCAGAAGGTGGCAAGAGGCCGCTGCCCAGCGCCTACCGGAAAGCCTGGAGGGAGGTCTCCAACAGGGTGTCTTCCAACAGCGTGGTTGCCAGGACTCCTGTGCAATGCCGGAAGAAGTTCAACGACCTAATTCGGGTTGTCAGGGTGAGTACCCTTTCCAGTGTCCTCCTCATCCTTGCATGTGCACCTCACTTTATGGGCAAAGGGACCTGAAAGCCCTAATGGCCAGCCCTCATCCAGCAGCTATGGGACTGGCATGAAAATCACTTGCACATTCAGCACTTTACACACTGTCCAAGCTCTTCGACCATGGGAGGCAGTGCAGACAAGATCAGGGCTACACACTGTACAAGCTATTCGACCATGGGAGGCAGTGCAGACAAGATCAGGGCTTCACACTGTACTTAGAGGCCGTCCTTTCTCTTGCAGGCCAAGGTGGCGCACAACCGGCGCAACCGAACTGAGACCGGGGGAGGCCGTCCTGACCTCAAAGAGCTCTCCGACCTCGACCAGCGTGTGGAGCGCATTATGGCAGGCCAGCTGATTGGCCCCGTCGCCAGTGGAGATGCCGACCCTGTTCTGGGCACCAATGGTAAGGGCATCACCTTTTGGACCTCTCTCATTCCACTTGCGCATCAGATCAGCATCCTTTGCCACTGTCCGACCAATGCGGTGAATGGCACCACTCATGCCTCCCTCGCTGCCGCCCTGTCCTCACTCTAAAGCTACTCTTGTGCCTTCCTGCTTTCAGATGGTGAATCGCCAGGTGAGGAGGCGGGCCCTCAAGCTGCCACTGTCAGCCCTTCGGAAGACGAGGAGGAGGAAGAGGAAGCCGGCCCATCAGTGCCACCTTCAGCCGCGCCAGCCCATGGCGATGTAGGGGACACGTCTTCCCTGGAGGGGAGCCAGGGGGAAGGGTCGGAGGAGAGTGAAGCTCCGGGGCCCAGCGGCCTGCAGCAACGCGGGAGGGGTGGGGAAGCTCGGCGGACTCCTCCCCAGAGGGTGAGTGCGGCCTCCAGTCCTGCGACGGTGAGCGCAGAGGAGGTGCGCCTCCTAGAGGAAATGGCCGTCCAGGCTGAGCGCAGGCACACTGAGCTCATGGCTGCAGTGGCAAGGATGCCTGACTCCATAGAGTCTCTGTCAAGGAGTGTGCAGCAATTCGGAGCAGCACAGGCCAGGAGTCTGCAACAATTCAGTGCAGCACAGGCCAGGAGTCTGGAACAATTCAGTGCAGCACAGGCCAGGAGTCTGCAGGACTTCGTGGCAGCACAGTCGGCTTCTAGCCAAGTGCTCAGTCGTGCCGTCCATTCACTGGCTGGTGTCATGCGGACACAGACCAGGGCCACACGGGCACTAACTGCTGCCACACTCGCTGGATCAGCCAGGCATCGCCAGGGCACTCGCCGCGCAGCAGCAGCCCAGCAGTCTGTTCTTCAGCTGTTTGCTGCGCATGCTGCAGTGCTGGCCCGTGCGAGTGCCAGTGTCTCAGGCGACCAGTGAGCACCTGCGATCTGCCAGGTTGCCACCATTCCTGCAGCCGACACTGCCACTCCGCCATTGCAGCTGCCACGAGCTGCTGGACAGGCTGCTGCCGCCCAGCCAGAGTTGGAGCAGTCAGCAGCCGGCCACTCCAAGGCCAGAGCTGGTGCAGGCCGACCCCCAAGGGCATCTGCCGTCTCGCCATCTGCCCCTCAGCAGCCTTCCCCCAGCCTTGCTGCAGCCACTGGGCTCCCATTGAGGAGGAGCAGCAGGGCGGGCAGGGGCCAGGCAAGGATGCGCAAGGCATCGCCCTCGCAGGGCAAAAAGTAGAGGTATGCACAAATGCCTGGTGCTTGTCGTAAGGCCGAGACTGGTGCAGTTGTTTTTGTGTAAGGCCGAGACTGGTGTCTTTCTTTCTTTTTGTAAGGCCGAGACTGGTAGTTTTGTGTTTTTGGAGGGGCCTTCTCCACATGAGCATGTAATGTGGGAAGGGCAGAGGTTTTCAATAAATTATTGTGGTTAAATTGCAGTGTGCATGGTTTTTTGGTTAAGTCCTGGTTGCCCTGCTCGGCTGAGGGCTTGTGGAGCGGCTACATTCATCTGCTGACATTGGCACAAGCCATTCCCTGAGAGGGGGCCTAGAACCGACGTTCAATAAGCCGGCGACGGGCGGCCCTTGCACTTTGTGCCTCCCTCCTGTGCTGGTCCTCCTCCTCCTCCTCCTGCTCCTCCTCCTGAGGTGGTCCTCCAATCTCTGGTGGCAGTGCCTGAGTCCTGCGGATAGCCAGGTTGTGCAGCATGCAGCAAACGACCACGAAATGGGAGACTCGCTCCGGCGAATACTGTAGGGCTCCACCAGAACGATCCAGACAGCGGAACCGTTGCTTCAGGACGCCGATTGTTTGTTCGATGATGTTCCTGGTCGCTTGATGGCTCTCGTTGTATCACTCTTCAGCAGGGGTGCTGGGCGCACGGAGCGGGGTCATCAGCCAGGTACACAAAGGATAGCCTTTGTCCCCGATAAGCCATCCTCGTGGGTGAGGCTGTGCCTGGAACATGTCTGCCACAGAAGTCTGTCGCAGGATGAAGGCATCGTGGCTGCTGCCTGGAAAGCGGGCATTGACAGCTAGGATGAGCTGCCTGTGGTCACACACCAGCTGGACGTTCAGCGAATGGTAGCCCTTCCGGTTGCGGTAATCCTCAGCATTCTCCAGAGGTGCCCGCAAAGCCACATGCGTGCAGTCAATGGCGCCCTGCACCATGGGGAAGCCCGCGAATGCTGCAAAGCCCATTGCACGCTGTTGCTGCTTGGCAAGGGCCATGGAGAAGGAGATGAACTGACGTCTCCTTTTGAAAAGGGCATTGGTCACCTGGCGGATGCAGCAATGCACGGCAAACTGGGAGATGTTGGCAATGTCCCCAGCAGCGGATTGGAATGAGCCGGTGGCATAGAAGTTGAGAGCCACCGTCGCCTTCACTGCCACCGACAGAGACGTCCTGCTCCTCAGCTGTGGCTGCAGATCACCGCCAAGCAGGTGGCAGATCTCTGTGACCACGTCCCTTCTGAATCGCAGCCTCCAAACACACTGCTCCTCAGACATGTTGAGATAGGAGAACTGCTGGCGGTATACCCTGGGTGGGTAAGGCCTCCTTTGCCGACGCCTGTTGCCCCCTCTCCATCTAGCCAGGGCTGCCACTCTCTCATGGCGTCTGTGAGCCCTTTGGATGTAATTGAGAAAGCCAGCGTTGACACCCATTGCAGCCCCCATAATATGCTGGCAAACAATGAGATGTCAATGAAGGCAAAGACTAGTGGAAAGCTGTGGCCTGAAGCCAGAAGTACCTGTCCGAGTGTTGGGCCAAAGCAGAAAGCTATCTACCTTGGTTTCTCTCCAAAGATCCGTTTCTCAAGAAGGAGTGCTGCGAAATGGCAGCCTTTTATAGTGCAGGAGGAGTGCCCTTTAATTTGCGCCCCCCGCGCCCTGCATCGGCTGAGCACCGTTCCACTGTAACAGTCGCTAGGGGCGCCAGGCGCACAATGGGGCGTCGCCACTGAAGTTCCGGTTGGGGATGCACAAAGGGCGTTGCACGAGGAAATGACGTCATGATCTGCGCGCGCAGCTGAGCGCGCGCAAAGACTTTGCGCCGCCGCTAAATCTCTAGTGAAGTTGGGGCGAGGCGCAGTTCGCGCTGCGCCCGGGCGCTAGCCGCCTAGCGCCCGACATCTACTCCTCCTAAGGCGCTAACGGCTGGCGCAACCAACTGAATTTCTAGGCCATAGAATCATAGAAGATAGGGGCAGGAGTAGGCCATTCGGCCCTTCGAGCCTGCTCCGCCATTCAATGAGATCATGGCTGATCATCCAAATTTAGTACCCTGTCCCTGCCTTCTCCCCATATCCCTTGATCCCTTTAGCCTTAAGAAATATATCCAACTCTTTCTTGAATATATTTAATGAACTGGCCTCCACTGCCCTCTGTGGCAGAGAATTCCACAGGTTCACCACTCTCTGGGTGAAGAAATTCCTCCTCATTTCAGTCCTAAATGGCTTACCCCTTATCCTTAGACTATGACCCCTGGTTCTGGACTCCCCGGCCATCAGAAACATCCTTCCTGCATCTAGTCTGTCCAGGCCTGACAGAATTTTATAGGTTTCGATGAGATCCCCTCTCAATCTTCTAAACTCCAGTGAGTATAAGCCCAATCGACACAATCTCTCCTCATACGTCATTCCTGCCATCCCAGGTGTCAGCCTGGTGAATCTTCGCTGCACTCCTTCCATGGCAAGACGTCCTTCCTCAGGTAAGGCGACCAAAACTGCACACAATACTCAAGGTGCGGTCTCACCAAGGCCCTGTACAACTGTAGCAAGACATCCTTGTTCCTGTACTCGAACCCTCTTGCTACGAAGGCCAACATACCATTTGCCTTCTTAACCGCCTGCTGCACCTGCATGCTTACCTTCAGCGACTGGTGCACAAGAACACCCAGGCCTCTTTGCACTTCCCCTTCTCCCAATCTATTGCCATTCAAATAATAATCTGCCTTCCTGTTTTTGCCACCAAAGTGGATAACCTCACATTTATCCACATTATAGTGCATTTGCCATGTTTCTGCCCAATCACCCAACCTGTCCAAATCGTACTGGAGTTTCACGACATCCTCCTCGCAGCATACCCTCCCACCCAGCTTTGTGTCGTCTGCAAATTTGGAGATATTACATCCAATTCCCTCGTCCAGATCATTAATATATATTGTGATCAGCTGGAGTCCTAGGACCGATCCTTGCGGTACCCCACTAGTCACTGCCTGCCACTCGGAAAATGACCCGTTTATTCCAACTCTTTGCTTTCTGTCCACCAACTAGTTCTCTATCCAAGTCAATACCTTTCCCCCAATCCCATGTGCCTTAATTTTGCACACTAATCTCTTATGTGGGACCTTATCGAAAGCCTTCTGAAAGTCCAAATACACTACATCCACTGGTCCTCCCTTATCTACTTTATCAGTTACATCCTCAAAAAGTTCCAGTAGATTAGTCAAGCATGATTTACCTTTTGTAAATCCATGTTGACTTTGTCCGATCCTGTCACTGCTTTCCAAGTGCTCTGCTATTACATCTTTTATAATGGACTCTAGCATTTTCCCCACTACCGATGTCAGGCTTACCGGTCTATAATTCCCCGCTTTTTCTCTACCACCTTTTTTGAATAGTGGGGTAACATTAGCTACCCTCCAATCCATGGGTACTGTTCCAGAGTCTATCGAGTTCTGAAAGATGACCAGCAATGCATCTACTATTTCTTGGGCCACTTCCTTAAGTACCCTGGGATGTAGATTATCAGGCCCTGGGGATTTATCGGCCTTCAGTCCCATCAATTTCCCTAACACCATTTCGCTACAAATACTGATTTCTTTCAGTTCCACCCTTTCATCAGACCCTATGTTCCCCGGCATCTCTGGGAGGTTATTTGTGTCCTCCTTTGTGAAGACAGAACCAAAATATGTATTTAGTTGGTCTGCCATTTCTTTGTTCCCCATTATAAATTCCCCTGATTCTGACTGCAAGGGACCTACGCTTGACTTCACCAATCTTTTTCTCTTCACATATCTATAAAAGCTTTTACAGTCAGTTTTTATGTTCCCTGCAAGCTTACTCTCATATTCTATTTTCCCTTTTTTTAATTAATCCCTTTGTCCTCCTTTGTTGAATCCTAAACTGCTCCCAATCCTCAGGATTATTGCTTTTTCTGGCCAATTTATATGTCCTCTCCTTGGATCTTATGTTATCCCTAATTTCCCTTGTTAGCCACGGTTGAGTCACCTTTTTTGTTTTATTTTTATGCCAAACTGGGATGAACAAATTCTGTAGCTCATCCATTCGGTCTTTGAATGCTTGCCATTGCCTATCCACCGTCAACCCTTTGAGTGCCATTTCCCAATCAATCCTACCCAACTCGCTCCTCAGACCATCGTAGTTTCCTTTATTTAAATTGAGGACCCTAGTCTCTGAGTCAACTACTTCATTCTCCATCTTAATGGAGAATTCGATCATATTATGATCGCTCCGACCCAAGGGGCCTCACACAACAAGATTGCTAATTAATCCTTTCTCGTTACATAATACCCAGTCTAAGATGGCCTGATCTCTGGTTGGTTCCTCGACATATTAGTCCAGGAAACCATCCCGTAAACACTCCAGGAATTCCTCCTCCACAGTATTGTTACTCATATGGTTGGCCCAATCTATATGTAGATTAAAGTCACCCATGATGACTGCTGTGCCCTTATTGCACGCTTCTTTAATTTCCCTTTTAATGCCATCCCCAACCTCCGCCTTACTGTTTGGAGGTCTGTATACCACTCCCACTAACGTTTTTTTCCCCTTAGTATTTCTCAATTCTACCCGTACAGATTCCACATCATCAGAGCTAATATCCTTCATTACAATTGTGTTAATCCCTTCTTTAACCAGTAATGCTACCCCACCTCCCTTTCCTTTTTGCCTATCTTTCCTGAATATCGAATACCCCTGGATGTTGAGTTCCCAGTCTTGGGCATCCTTGAGCCACGTTTCCGTAATCCCAACGAAATCGTATTCGTTTACCTCTATTTGTGCAGCCAATTCATCCACCTTATTACAAATGCTCCTCGCATTAAGACACAAAGGCCTAGAAATTCAGTTGGGCGCGCCAGCCATTAGCGCCTTAGGAGGAGTAGATCTCGAGCGCTAGGCGCTTATCGCCCGGGCGCAGCGTGATCTGCGCCTCTCCCCAACTTCAGGACACATTTAGCGCCGGCGCAAAGTCTTAGCGCGCGCCCTGCTGCGCGCGCAGATCATGACGTCATTTAATAGTGCAACGCCCTTTGTGCGCCCCAAACCGGAACTTCACTCGCGCCGGCCCATTGTGCGCCGGGCGTCCCGAGCGACTGCGAAGTGGAACGGTACACAGGCCAGCCGGGCCGGGGGGAGCGCTAATTAAAGGGCACTTACCCAGCAGTATAAAGGCCAGCCATTTTGCAGCATTCACTCTTGTGCAACGGTTTTTTGGACAGAGACCAAGGAGGAGAGTTTACTGGTTTGGACCAACACTTGGACAGGTATTTTTGGCTCAGGCCAGAGCTTACCAATTATCTTTGCCTTCATTCAGAGCTCAGTGTTTGCCAGCATATAATGGGGGCTGCATTGGGTGGCAACGCTGAATTTCAGCCTTATGCCAGAAGGGCCTACAGACGCCATGAGAGAGTGGCAGCCCTGGCTAGACGCAGAGGGGGCAACAGGCGTCGCCAACTGAGGCCTTACCCACGCAGGGTATACCGCCAGCAGACCTCCTATCTGACCATGTCTGCCGCGATGTGTGTTAGGAGGCTGCGATTCCGAAGGGAGGTGGTTGCAGACATCTGCCGGCTGCTTCAGAGAGATCTGCAGCCACAGCTGATGCGCAGGACGTCTCTGTCGGTGGCAGTGAAGGTGACGGTGGCTCTCAACTTCTATGCCTCCGGCTCCTTCCAATCCGCTACTGGGGACATCGCTAACATCTCCCAGTTCGCCGTGCATTGCTGCATCCGCCAGGTGACCGAAGCCCTTGTCAGAAGGAGACATCAATTCATCTCCTTCCCCATGACCCTGGACAAGCAGCAGCAGCGTGCAGTGGGGTTTGCAAGAATAGCGGGCTTCCCCATGGTGCAGGGCGCCATTGACTGCACGCATGTGGCTTTGCGGGCACCTCTTGAGCATGCCGAGGAGTACCGCAACCGGAAGGGCTACCATTCCCTCAATGTACAGCTGGTGTGTGACCACAGGCAGCGCATCCTAGCTGTCAATGCCCGCTTTCCAGGCAGCAGCCACGATGCCTTTATCCTGCGACAGACAACTGTGGCTGACATGTTCCAGGCACAGCCACCCCCAAGAGGATGGCTTATCGGGGACAAAGGCTATCCTTTGTGTACCTGGCTCATGACCCCGCTCCACGCGCCCACGACCCCTGCTGAAGAGGCATACAGCGAGAGCCATCAAGCGACGAGGAACCTCATAGAACAAACAATCGGCGTGCTCAAGCAACGGTTCCGCTGTCTCGATCGCTCCGGGGGAGCCCTCCAGTATTCGCAGGATCGAGTCTCCCAATTCGTCGTCGTTTGCTGCATGCTGCACAACCTGGCTATCTGCAGGACTCAGGCACTGCCACCTCACGTTGGACCACCACCTCAGGAGGAGGAGCAGGAGGAGCATGAGGATGACGAGGACGAGGAGTACCAGCCCAGGAGGGACGCACAAGGTCCAAGGGCCGCCCGTCAGCGGCTTATAGAACGTCACTTCTAGGCCCCCTGTCAGGGAATGGCTTGTGCCAATGATAGAACACGATTGCAGCCGCTCCGCAAGCCCTCAGCCGGTTAAGGCAACAAACACTTCAAAGATCAAACATGGACAATGTGAATAAATAAAATGCTTTATTGTACAAACTCTGGGCCCTTCCCACATGAAAACCAAAAACAGACGAAACCCCCAAAAAACACTCAAACACATTACTCGCTCCCACAACCTGGAGAGGATTAACAAAATAGGGCAACTAAAATGGCCGTCATTCTCGGCCTTCGTCAAAAACAAACATCACATCATCGGCCTTCAAAAAACAAACATCCAATTCTCGGCCTCAAGAAACAAACACAAATGGCCACACATTCGACTATTTGGCCCGCTAGGGCGATGCCTTGGCCATCTTTGGGTGGCCCCTGCCCGCCCTGCTGCTCCGCCTCAAAGTAAGGCCATTGGCTGCTGCAAGGCTGGGGGCAGGCTCCTGAGGGGCACATGTCGTGACGGCAGATGCCCTTGGGGGTCGGCCTAGTCGAGGTCTGGCCGTCGAGCGGGCGGCTGTTGATTGCTGCAGCTGTGGCTGGCCAGCATCAGTCGCTGCAGCAGCTCCTGGCAGCTCCACTGGGGGAGTGGCAGTGGCGGCTGGAGGAATGGCGGCAAGCTGGCGGATGGCAGGCACTCGCTGGTCGCCTGAGACACTGGCACTCGCCCGGGCCAGCACTGCAGCATGCGCACCAATCTGCCGAGGGACAGACCGCTGTGCTGCTGCAGCGCGCCGGGTGCCCTGGCGATGCCTGGCTGACACAGCGAGTGTGGCAGCAGTGAGTGCCCGTGTTGACCTGTTCACTGACCGCAGCAGAGCAGCCAGTGACTGGACGGCACCACTGATCACCTGGCCAGTCGCTGACAGATCTGCCCGGTATTCCGCCCGACTGGTGGCCTCTAAGGGCCTGAACTCGGCCACACTCCGAGAGAGGGAATCGATGGACTCAGGCAACCATGCCACTGCCGCCATGAGCTCCATGTGCTGGCGCTCCGAGTCCGCGGACAAGTCTTCGAGGCGTTCCATCTCCTCGGCGAAGAGCATCTCCTGATTGGAGGCTGGACTCTCCCTCTGGGGAGAAGGCCGCCGAGCTGGCCGACCCTTCCTGCGTTGCTGGAGGCCGCTGGGCCCAGCAATTGGACTCCCCTCCGACGCATCCCCCCTCTGGGGAGAAGGCCGCCGAGCTTCCACCCCCCTCCCGCCTTTCTGCAGCACGCAGGTCCCAGGATCTCCCCTCCCCTTCGACACTTCCGCCACGCTGCCCTCCAGGGAAGACGTGTCCCCTACATTGGCCTGGGTGGCCGCGGCTGAGGGTTCCCCTGATGGGCCGCCTTCCTCTTGCTCCTCCTCCTGCTCCTCCTCGGAGGGTCTGTCACTGGCAAGTTGAGGGACCTCCTCTTGACCATCTGAAAGCAGGAAGGCACAAGAGTAGCTTTAGAGTGAGGAGAGGGCGTCAGTGCGGGATGCATGAGTGGTGGCATTCAGCGCATTGGTCGGACAGTGGCAAAGGATGTAGATCTGATGCGCAAGTGGGACGAGAGAGGTGCAAAAGGTGATGTCCTTACCATTGCTGCCCAGAACAGGGTCGGCATCTCCACATGCAACGGGCCCAATCACCCGGCCACCCATGAGGCGCTCCACGCGATGTTGCAGGTCGGTGAGTGGCTGGATATGGGGTCGGCCTCCCCCGGTCGCAGTCCGGCTCTTGTGATTATTCGCCAGCTTGGCCTGCAAGAGAAAGGACGGCCTCTAAGTACAGTGTGTCGCCGTGATCTTGTGTGCACTGCCTCCCATGGTGGAATAGCCTGGCCAGTGTGTCGCCATGATCTGGTGTGCAATGCCTCCCATGGTGGAATAGCCTGGCCAGTGTGTCGCCATGATCTGGTGTGCAATGCCTCCCATGGTGGAATAGCCTGGCCAGTGTGTCGCCATGATCTGGTGTGCAATGCCTCCCATGGTGGAATAGCCTGGCCAGTGTGTTAAGTGCAGAATGTGCAATTGATGCTCATGCCTGTGCCATAGCTGCTGGATGAAGGCTGGCCATTAGAGCTTTCAGGTCCCTTTGCCCATAATGTGAGGCGCACATGCAAGGATGAGGAGGTCATTGGAAAGGGTACTCACCCTGACAATGCGTGTGAGGCCATTTAACTTTTTGCGGCATTGGGCACCGGTCCTGGGGACGTCGATGTTGGCTGACAGCTTGCTGGCGACATGCCTCCAGGCTCTCCTGTAGACGCGGACCGTCGCCTTCTTGCCATTGTCCGGGTACAAAACATGGCGCCTCTTCTCCACAGCAGCAAGCAGCACACTCAGATCACGCTCTGAGAAGCGCTGCGCACGTTCACGGGCCTTCTCCATGTCTTCAGGCGTTATTTGGGTCCAGCAGCAGTGTTCAGGCCTAGCTGGAGGGCTCCACTATCCAGGGCGTGGCAGCAGACACAGTTGACCCTTCCCCCTTAAGAGCTGGCCGGCGCCAGGGTGTCTGCTGTCAATCACGAGATGGCCGCACCTGCGCTGCGCCCGGCCTCGGCGCTATCGATCACCACCTCCGGCTTAGCGCCCAAAGAGAGGCGTCCAGCAGCAGTTTTAGCGCTCGCCTGAACTAGTAGGGCGAAGCTAATGAATATCGGAGAAGTGGCATAGATTTGGCGGCGGCCGCAAACTTTAGCGGACGCCCCACTTTAGCGCCCCAAAAGTGGCGTCAATGAATTTCTAGGCCAAAGCCTTCAGGCTTGTTTTTATAACGCTCTTAGACCTATTAGAATTATTATTTACTGTGGCCATGTTTAATTTAAACCGTTGATTTCTCTGACTGCCACTTTTGTTTTTCTCCTTCCTATCTTTTGCTTTTATCCTTGTTTCCCTTTCCTCTGTCTCCCTGCTCAGGTTCCCAACCCCCTGCCATTTTAGTTTAAACCCTCCCCCACAGCACTAGCAAACACTCCCCCTAGGACATCGGTTCCAGCCCTGCCCAGGTGCAAACCGTCCGGTTTGAACTGGTCTCACCTCCCCCAGAACTGGTTCCAATGTCCCAGGAACTTGAATCCCTCCCTCTTGCACCATTCCTCTAGCCATGTATTCATCTGAAATATCCTTCTATTTCTACTGTGACTATCACGTGGCACTGGTAGCAATCCTGAGATTACTACCTTTGAGGTCCTGTTTTTTAATTTATCTCCTAACTCCCTATATTCCGCTTTTAGGACCTCATCCCGCTTTTTACCTATATCGTTGGTGCCTATATGCACCACGACAACTGGCTGTTCACCCTCCCCTTCCAAGATGTTCTGCAGCTGCTCGGAGACATCCTTGACCCTTGCACCAGGGAGGCAACACACCATCCTGGAGTCTCATTTGCGGCCGCAGAAACGCCTATCTATTCCCCTTACAATAGAATCCCCTATTACTATAGCTCTACCCCTCTTTTTCCTCCCATTCTGTGCAGCAGAGCCAACCCTGGTGCCAGGAAGTTGGCTGCTGCTGCCTCCCTCTGATAAGCCATCCCCCCCAACAGTACCCAAAGTGGTGTATCTGTTGGAGAGGGGGATGGCCACAGGGGACCCCTGCACTACCTGCCTGCGCCTAGTACTCTGCCTGTTGGTCACCCGTTCCCTTTCTTCCTGTCCAACCTCTACCTGTGGTGTGTCCAACTCTCTAAACGTGCTATTCACGATGTCCTGAGCATCGTCAACGCTCCAGTATGCATTCAATCGCAGCTCCAGTGCCGCAATGTGGTCTGTCAGTAGCTGCAGCTGGATGCACTTCTTGCACATGTAGTTGTCAGGGACACAGGAAGTGTCCCTGATTTCCCACATATCGCAGGAGGAGCATATCACATGGCCCGGCTGTCCTGCCATGACTTACCCTTTAATTAATTGAATTTAAATTAAATCAATCAATCCCACTAATTACACTACAGTTAACTGGTTTACCAACAGTCCCTGCTACACCAGAGAGACCTTAGAAACTATAAACCAGAGAGTTAAAGTTTAAAAAAGAGAGAAATACTCACCAACCAATCACTTACCTGCTTCCTGGTGACGTCACACTTTGATTACTTTTTTCCTCTCTCCCCCGCTGTTGAATTGGTTTGCCTCACCTCACTGATGCCGCCGGTTTTAAGCTCCACCGCTGCTCGCTGTTCCCCACACAGGTCGGCTCTGGTCATTCCACCGCCCTTTCAGGCAGCGCGTTCCAGATCATTCTCCTCTCCCCTCTGGTTCTTTTGTCAATTACCTTAAATCTGTGTCCTCTGGTTACCGACCCTCCTGCCACTGGAAACAGTTTCTCCTTATTTACTCTGTCAAAGACTTTCATGGTTTTGAACACCTCAATTAAATCTCCCCTTAACCTTCTCTGCTCGAAGGAGAACAATTCAAGCTCATCTAGTTTCCCCACATAGCTGAATTTCCTCTTCCCTGAGCTGAGATTTTGATAATCATTAAACATTTAAACATTTTACAGAACTGAACAATGTGCGGAATTGTGGAGAAAGACAAAATAACATTAAATCTCCTCTCCTGAAGGGATGGACTCCTCTGGGGCACAGCGACCATCCTCTGCGAACATCTGGCAGCTCTCCACTACCTTGCCCAACTGGGCACTCTTTACCAGAGCATCTAGATGATGATTGTCCCAGGGTATTGTCTGTGGGGACATCACAGCTCAGCCTCATCTTGTGTAAGGTCTCAGCCGTGGCTGATTGGGTAGTACTCTCGCCTCTGGCCCATGAAGGTTGTGGGTTCAAGCCACACTCCAGATGACATGAGGACAGGTGGAAGCTCCCAGTGCAGTACTGAGGGAGGGGAAGGTGACACCGCGGGACACACTCACTGGAAGGAGACACTGCGGGACACACTCACTGGAAGGAGACACCGCGCGACACACTCACTGGAAGGAGACACCACGGGACACACTCACTGGAAGGAGACACCGCGGGACACACTCACTGGAAGGAGACACCGCGGGACACACTCACTGGAAGGAGACACCGCGGGACACACTCACTGGAAGGAGACACCACAGGACACACTCACTGGAAGGAGACACCGCGGGACACACTCACTGGAAGGAGACACCACGGGACACACTCACTGGAAGGAGACACCGCGGGACACACTCACTGGAAGGAGACACCGCGGGACACACTCACTGGAAGGAGACACCGCGGGACACACTCACTGGAAGGAGACACCACAGGACACACTCACTGGAAGGAGACACCGCGGGACACACTCACTGGAAGGTGACACCGCGGGACACACTCACTGGAAGGAGACACCATGAGACACATTCACTGGAAGGAGACACCACAGGAAACACTCACTGGAAGGAGACACCGTGGGACACATTCACTGGAAGGAGACACCGCAGGACACACTCACTGGAAGGAGACACCGCGGGACACACTCACTGGAAGGAGACACCGCGGGACACACTCACTGGAAGGAGACACCGCGGGACACACTCACTGGAAGGAGACACCACAGGAAACACTCACTGGAAGGAGACACCGCGGGACACATTCACTGGAAGGAGACACCGCAGGACACACTCACTGGAAGGAGACACCGCGGGACACACTCACTGGAAGGAGACACCGCGGGACACATTCACTGGAAGGAGACACCGCAGGACACACTCACTGGAAGGACACACCGCGGGACACAGTCACTGGAAGGAGACACCGCGGGACACATTCACTGGAAGGAGACACCGCGGGACACACTCACTGGAAGGAGACACCGCGGGACACACTCACTGGAAGGAGACACCGCGGGGCACACTCACTGGAAGGAGACACCGCGGGACACATTCACTGGAAGGAGACACCGCGGGACAGACTCACTGGAAGGACACACCGCGGGACACACTCACTGGAAGGAGACACCGCGGGACACATTCACTGGAAGGAGACACCGCGGGACACACTCACTGGAAGGAGACACCGCGGGACACACTCACTGGAAGGAGACACCGCGGGACACACTCACTGGAAGGAGACACCGCGGGGCACACTCACTGGAAGGAGACACCACGGGACAGACTCACTGGGAGGAGACACCGCGGGACACACTCGCTGGAAGGAGACACCGCGGGACACAGTCACTGGAAGGAGACACCGCGGGGCACACTCACTGGAAGGAGACACCGCGGGACACACTCACTGGAAGGAGACACCGCGGGACACACTCGCTGGAAGGAGACACCGCGGGACACACTCGCTGGAAGGAGACACCGCAGGACACACTCACTGGAAGGAGACACCGCGGGACACACTCACTGGAAGGAGACACCGCGGGACACAGTCACTGGAAGGAGACACCGCGGGACACACTCGCTGGAAGGAGACACCGCGGGACACAGTCACTGGAAGGAGACACCGCGGGACACACTCGCTGGAAGGAGACACCACGGGACACACTCACTGGAAGGAGACACCGCGGGACACACTCACTGGAAGGAGACACTGCAGGACACACTGACTGGAAGGAGACACCGCGGGACACACTCACTGGAAGGAGACACCACGGGACAGACTCACTGGAAGGAGACACCGCGGGACACAGTCACTGGAAGGAGACACCGCGGGACACGCTCACTGGAAGGAGACACCACGGGACACACTCACTGGAAGGAGACACTGCGGGACACACTCACTGGAAGGAGACACCGCGGGACACACTCACTGGAAGGAGACACCGCGGGACACACTCACTGGAAGGAGACACCGCGGGACACACTCACTGGAAGGAGACACCGCGGGACACACTCACTGGAAGGAGACACCGCGGGACACACTCACTGGAAGGAGACACTGCGGGACACACTCACTGGAAGGAGACACTGCGGGACACACTCACTGGAAGGAGACACCGCGGGACACACTCACTGGAAGGAGACACTGCGGGACACACTCACTGGAAGGAGACACCGCGGGACACACTCACTGGAAGGAGACACTGCGGGACACACTCACTGGAAGGAGACACAATTTAAGGAGGTCGGGACCCAGGGGTGAGGACGGGGCTCAGGAGCAAGGTCGAGGCCCAGGGGTGAGGACGAGGCCCAGGGGCGAGTTCAGGACCCAGGAGCAAGTGCGAGGCCCAGGAGCGAGGACGGGGCCCAGGAGCAAGTGCGAGGCCCAGAGGTAAGGACGAGGCCCAGGAGCGAGGACGGGGCCCAGGGGCAAGGTCGAGGCCCAGGAGCGAGGACGAGGCCCAGGGGCGAGGACGAGGCCCAGGGGCGAGGGCGAGGCCCAGGGGCGAGGACGGGGCCCAAGGGTGAGGGCGAGGCCCAGGGGCGAGGACGGGGCCCAGGGGTGAGGGTGAGGCCCAGGGGCGAGGGCGAGGCCCAGGGGCGAGGACGGGGCCCAGGGGTGAGGGCGAGGCCGAGGAGCGAGAGCGAGGCCCAGGGGCGAGGACGGGGCCCAGGGGTGAGGGCGAGGCCCAGGGGTGAGGGCGAGGCCGAGGAGCGAGAGCGAGGCCCAGGGGCGAGGGCGAGGCCCAGGGGCGAGGACGGGGCCCAGGGGTGAGGGCGAGGCCCAGGGGTGAGGGCGAGGCCCAGGGGTGAGGGCGAGGCCCAGGAGCGAGGGCGAGGCCCAGGGGCGAGGATGGGGCCCAGGGGTGAGGGCGAGGCCGAGGAGCGAGAGCGAGGCCCAGGGGCGAGGGCGAGGCCCAGGGGCGAGGGCGAGGCCCAGGGGCGAGGACGGGGCCCAGGGGTGAGGGCGAGGCCCAGGGGTGAGGGCGAGGCCGAGGAGCGAGAGCGAGGCCCAGGGGCGAGGGTGAGGCCCAGGGGCGAGGGCGAGGCCCAGGGGCGAGGACGGGGCCCAGGGGTGAGGGCGAGGCCCAGGGGCGAGGACGGGGCCCAGGGGTGAGGGCGAGGCCCAGGGGTGAGGGCGAGGCCCAGGAGCGAGGGCGAGGCCCAGGGGCGAGGACGGGGCCCAGGGGCGAGGGCGAGGCCCAGGAGCGAGGGCGAGGCCCAGGGGCGAGGACGGGGCCCAGGGGTGAGGGCGAGGCCGAGGAGCGAGAGCGAGGCCCAGGGGCGAGGGCAAGGCCCAGGGGCGAGGGCGAAGCCCAGGGGCGAGGACGGGGCCCAAGGGTGAGGGCGAGGCCCAGGGGCGAGGACGGGGCCCAGGGGTGATGGCGAGGCCCAGGGGTGAGGGCGAGGCCGAGGAGCGAGAGCGAGGCCCAGGGGCGAGGGCGAGGCCCAGGGGCGAGGGCGAGGCCCAGGGGCGAGGACGGGGCCCAGGGGTGAGGGCGAGGCCCAGGGGTGAGGGCGAGGCCGAGGAGCGAGAGCGAGGCCCAGGGGCGAGGGCGAGGCCCAGGGGCGAGGACGGGGCCCAGGGGCGAGGACGGGGCCCAGGGGTGAGGGCGAGGCCCAGGGGTGAGGGCGAGGCCGAGGAGCGAGAGCGAGGCCCAGGGGCGAGGGCGAGGCCCAGGGGCGAGGACGGGGCCCAGGGGTGAGGGTGAGGCCCAGGGGTGAGGGCGAGGCCGAGGAGCGAGAGCGAGGCCCAGGAGCGAGGGCGAGGCCCAGGGGCGAGGGCGAGGCCCAGGAGCGAGGACGGGGCCCAGGAGCGAGGACGGGGCCCGGGGCGAGGACGGGGCCCAGGAGCGAGGACGGGGCCCAGGGGTGAGAATGGGGCCCAGGAGCAAGGTCGAGGCCCAGGAGCGAGGTCGGGACCCAGGAGCCAGGATGAGCCCAGCAGCGAGGTCGAGGCCCAGGAGTGGCGCAGCGTGGACCAGCTGCGTGGGAGGACCACACTGCAGCCTATGAAACCCAGGCAGAGAGGACCTGCGGGGAGGAGGGAGGAGGACAGTAGCAGTATATTTGTGTGTGTGTGCTAGGCCGACGTAGCAGAGCCTGGTCTCCAATCGCCTTGAATCCCTTTGCCATTGGACCAAGACCTTGCTCTGTCAAGCCCGTGTGGTAGCTGGTGTGCAACGGCCACCCCACGTTAAAAGAATTCACGCACAGGCATCTTCCACCCTTTAAAATGAAGTTCGGGACCTGGAATGTCAGGACCCTCATGGACAACCCCAACAGTGACAAACCGGAACGCCGTACTGCTGTCGTTGACTGTGAGCTCAGACATTTCGACATTGACATCACCGCCCTAAGTGAGATCCGGCGGGCAGGGGAAGGCCAGCTCAAGGAGCAAGGCGGAGGTTACACCTTCTTCTGGAAAGGCAAACCTGAAGAAGAACGCCGCCGCCATGGGGTAGGCTTCGCCATAAAAACTGAGCTAGTTGAACGTCTCAGAGATTCCACTTGTGGAATAAACAAACACCTCATGACTCTACGGCTCACCCTAGCCCGGAACCAGTGCACTACGGTCATCAGTGCGTACGCCCCAACACTGGAAGCCACAGACGAGACCAAAGAGGAATTCTACTCCAGCCTCGAACAATCCCTGTCCCGAGTCCCAACAGGCGACAAGCTGATCTGCCTTGGTGACTGTTATGTATTAAAGCACTTCATGTTTGAATCTCTGAGTTCTGAGTCCTAAATTGTGTCTAGGTAGAAAGGTACAGACACAACAAAGTGGCGACGAGGATCGGATGAATCTGTGTTGTGGGAACTTTCTTGTTTTCAACTACAAAACACTCGGAACAGAGATTGCAGCATCACATTAATGTTACGGGTGCAGTGAGTAAACAGAAAATAAAATTTGAAATTGGGTTGAGGCGCCAAAGTGGCGCCAAGTTCGCCTGGGTGCTGATTTTTGCGCAGCGTTCGGAGCATTAGCGAACGTCAGAAATTCCGTTTCAGCGCCCCTAGAGGGAGATGGGGCGAGGCTCGAGGCGCTCCGCGTCCCTCTTAGGGCGCTGAAACTGAATATCGCAGTGCAACGTGCCGCAGCGGGCACGCTGCGGTACTGCAGGCCTTCCTCCCATTGTTAAGGGGGAGGGGCCTGCAACAGCGCGATCCCCGATCGCGAGTGCCGGCAAAAGAGCCTGGCACCAAGGAGATGTGCCGGGCTCTTGGGAAACAACCGGCAATGCCGCGGGGGGGGTGGTCAGGAGGCCGGGGATGGAGGTGCTGGCAGGCGGCCGCCGAAAAAGGCAGCCGCCCCACACCTCCACCTTAACTTGCGCCACTGCCGGCACAGCAAGGCCCCGTGAACCGGGGGCGGGTAGCGAACAGCGCTACTGCGGCGTTCGCTACCAAATATCGCGATCGGGGCACTAATGGGGCGCTGCGCACACCAATGACGTCATCGGTGGTGGCGCAGCGCAACACGCTAATGCCACCATTAGCGCCCCCGCTGAATATCGCGGGAGGCGGGCCAGTGGTGCTACAGCCACTGACTGCCCTCTTTAGGCGCTAATAGGTGGCACTACATACCCAATTTCTCCCCCTGCGAGTTCAAGGAGGTGCTGAATGACACCATTAGAGACAGACTTGTGTGTGGTCTGCCAAGTGCAGCCACACAGAATCGCCTTCTTACTGAGGACAACCTTACTCTTGAAAAGGCCATTGAAGTTAGTGTCTCCATGGAGATGGCAGAAAAGGAGGCTCACCAGTTGAGTTCAACAGGGAGAGTTCACAAGGTGTCGTCTGAGCCTAAAGGTGCGCGGAACGGCACATGTTACCATTGTGGGAAAACGGGCCATCACGCTAAGGACTGCTGGTGTACAGAGCTGGAATGCCGAAATTGTGGCAAAAAGGGTCACATTGAACGCGCCTGTAGAGGTGAAAAAAGGACAGACAGAGCTGGGAAGCATGAAAGCAAAATGTCTGTATTTGGACAAGAGAAGAAAAAGAGTTCATTCAGTGCAGTATGATGGAACAAGCAAAACAGAGGGGAGCGACACCTCTGAGGAGGAAGAGGTGCACATACTGACGGTTGCAGGTGGTCCAAATGGCTACTGGGTGTCGCCACTGGTGGAGGGACAATCAGTGCGGATGGAGGTGGACACAGGCGCGGCTGTGTCCCTTGTTTCAGACACTGTCTACAACAAAATGCTAAAGCATCTTACCCTTCAGCCAACAAACATTGTGCTAAAGACATATACCGGCGAACCTGTGGCCATGAGAGGTGCCATTGAGGTGACAGTTAAATTGAACGAACAGACTGCGAAACTGCCACTATATGTGGTAAAGGGAAATTACCCATCGCTACTGGGACGTGTGTGGCTAGAGAAAATCACGCTGGACTGGCCTGCAGTCCGCATGATGTCAAAAGGGGAGTCAGGTCTGACTGCAGTTTTAAACAAACATGCAGAACTCTTCAATGGGGAACTTGGGAGCATGAAAAAGATCAGCGTGAGACTGGACATTAAACCTGACAGCAAGCCGAAGTTTCACAAAGCCCGACCTGTACCCTATGCAATTAGGCCAAAATTTGAGGCTAACTTGGAGGCCTTAGTCGAGAATGGAGTCCTGGAGCCTGTGAGCGTGAGCAAATGGGCCACACCCATTGTTCCTGTCCTGAAAAAGGATGGATCTGTTCGACTGCGGGGATTTTAAAGTGACTATTAACCCGGTGCTGTCTGTGGAACAGTACCCTCTTCCCGTCATTGATGATCTTTTTACGGGCCTGGCCGGAGGGCAAAAATTCAGCAAAATAGACTTATGCCAGGCTTATCTAAAAATGCATGTCGATGACAAATCAAAGGAGCTGCTGACAATTGTGACACACAAGGGGCTATACAGGTACTGCTGCCTTCCGTTTGGAATTACGTCGGCCCCTGCTCTATTCCAAAGGGCAATGGATCAGATTTTGAGTGGACTGCCAGGAGTCCAGTGCTACCTGGACGACATCCTTGTCACTGGGACAAATGAGGAGGATCATCTTCTGAACTTGGAGGCGACTGAAAGAGTACGGACTCAGAGTTCGTAAAGACAAATGTGAATTCTTTCAGTCTTCAGTCGAGTACCTGGGGCATGTGATTGACGCTACTGGCCTGCATAAGGCGCCGTCAAAGGTCAAGGCGATCGTGGAGGCCCCAGCACCCCAGAATGTGAGCCAGTTACATTCATTTCTGGGGCTACTTAACTACTATGGGAAGTTTATTCCAGACTTAGCAACATTGCTGAAGCCGTTACATCAGCTGCTATGTCAAGGCAAAACATGGAAATGGACTGAACTGTGCAACGAAGCTTTCGCCCAAGCAAAGAAAGCATTGCTGAAGTCGGAGGTCCTGACACACTTCGACCTAAAGCTACCCGTGCAGCTAGCATGTGATGCATCACCATATGCTGTGGGAGCAGTCATATCCCACATCATGCCTTCTGGGGAAGAGAAACCTATCGCCTTCACATCACGCACCTTGAACAAGGCCGAGAGTAACTATGCACAGACAAGTGGAGGGAGCACCTGTCACTGCAGTTCAGGTGCGAAGGTACACCCGCAACGATCCAGTCCAGTCTGAGGTAATGGACGATGTCATTCGAGGGAGAGCTATAGGAGATTCTCCTAGTTTGAAACCTTACATTTCAAAAAGAAATGAGCTCTCCGTCCAGGCAGGTTGTCTTCTTTGGGGACGCCGTGTCATCATTCCGCCACCTCTGAGGGAACCTATACTGCAACAACTTCATACAGGCCACAGTGGGATGGTTCGGATGAAGGAAATGGCAAGAAGCTACTTCTGGTGGCAAGGTCTCGATGGGAATATTGAGGAGAAAGCCAAAACATGTTCCCCATGTCAGAGGGTCGGGAATGTTACACAGCTGGCAACCCTACACCCCTGGGATTGGCCTGAAGAAGTGTGGCAGCGAGTACATGTGGACTTTGCCGGTCCTTTCGAAGAGAAGATGTTTATGGGGGTTGTGGACGCTCGTAGCAAGTGGCCGGAGGTCGCTGTGATGAGGTCTACCACGGCAGAGAAAACAATTGAAAAACTTGGTGAGATGTTCAGCCGTTATGGCTCACCGGAACAACTCGTAAGTGACAATGGTCCACAATTTGTATCACAGGAGTTTGCAACCTTCCTGCATGTGAATGGTGTCCAACATATCAGGTCTGCACCCTATCATCCCTCTACTAACGGCCTGGCAGAAAGGTTCGTGCAAACTTTGAAGCACGCCTTGAAGGCATCGCAAGGTCAGGGCTCAATCCACCAATGTCTGAACAGCTTCCTGTTGTCCTACAGGAACGAGCCGCATGCCACAACCAAACTTCCCCCGCTTCGCTCATGATGAAGAGGCAGTTGCGGACAAGTTTTAACTTACTCAAACCTCCAAGAGCAGAGCAGATTGTCCATCGTCAACAACAAGCTCAAGTTGAAAAGAGAGAGAAAAGAGCCAAGGAGAGACGGTTTCATCCTGGAGAGCACGTCCTAGCTCGAAACTACAACACTGGACCGAAATGGGTTCCTGCTACGGTGATCGCACAGACGGGCCCTGTGTCTTACACAGTTGAGACTGCTGAGGACGTTGTCTGGAGAAGACACACAGATCAACTATTGCTAGGAGCAGAGACAGCCATAGAGGCTCCAACGGCTGGTTGGCCTGAACTGTTTCCGGATGATACCGCAAACCAGCATCCTTTGCCACAGTGCTCTTCTCCAACACAGGAAGTCAAAGAGACTGTTCCACCTGTGCAAACTCCTGACTTTCGACTGACACAGGCACCTTCTCTATCTAGGCCTGTGTCAATGCCTACTGCTGTGGAAGCCAGCGATGACCGCCGGTATCCTGTCAGAGAGCGGCGGCCTCCAAGACGCTTGGATCTGTAGGCTTAGTGACTTACCCACAAGGCTGGGGCAGAACAAACCCCAGGGTAAAGTCAGGGTTTGAGGCAGTCTACCTCTACCCTTGGTTAGTTGAGTGCATTGAAAGTAACTTACCTGTTGAGGAATAATGTGGACCTTTCATTTAAGAGGGGAGGAATATGTTATGTATTGGGTGTTCTCCTCCCACCTGCGGTGGTGCTGTCACAGCAGATAAATGGTTGGGGTTGTTCTCTTGGTTAAGTTAGTTCTCTTTGTTCGGTACTCTCTAGAACCTTCTTTTTGATTAAAGCACTTCATGTTTGAATCTCTGAGTTCTGAGTCCTAAATTGTGTCTAGGTAGAAAGGTACAGACACAACAGCGACTTTAACGCCAGAGTTGGAAAGGACACAGACCTCTGGGGAGGTGTGACCGGCAGCGAGGGGGTAGGGAAAGCCAACTCCAACGGTACCCTCCTCCTGATGAAATGCTTAGAACATGGCCTTGTCATAACCAACACCTTGTTCCATCAGAGAGACAAGTACAAGGCTTCATGGCAGCACCCTCGCTCCAAGCACTGGCATCTGCTGGACTACGTCATTGTCTGAGCGAGGGACCCCAAGGACGTCCGCATCACCCACGCCATGACAGGAGCTGATGACTGCTGGACAGACCACCGCCTAATCCGCTCTGTCATCTCCATCAACGTAGCCCTAAAACAATGCCGCAGGAACATTAACGCTGGAGCTCTCAAAGACCCCGCTAAGAAAGCCCTATTCAGCCTGCGCCTCACAACCAACCTGACGACTCCCAGTGATGCAGAGACACAGAGTGCCCACAGCGACTGGTCTGCACTCAAGGCCTCCATAATCAGTACCTGTGATGAGACGCTCGGTCACTCGACCAGGAAACACCAAGACTGGTTCGACGAGAACGACCAGGAGACCCAGGAGTTAATAAGCTGCAAGCGCAAGGCATTCCTGATCTGGAAACAGCAACACAACTCAAGAGCAAGAAAGCAGCTCTACAGACGCCTGAAGGCCAAGGTCTGACAAAAAACTCGCGATCTAAAGAACAGATGGTGGGTGGAGAAAGCGCAGGAGATCCAGCAGCTAGCCAACAACCACGACGTGCGTGGATTCTTTAGCGCAGTCAAGACCACCTACGGCCCAAGCACCCAAGGTCCTACCCCACTGCGGGCCAAGAACAGAGAGGTACACATCAAGGACAGGGAAGCAGTCAGTGTCCGCTGGAAGGAGCACTTCGAAGATCTCCTTAACCAAGACTCTGTCTTCGACACGAGTGTCCTCAGCTCCATCCCGCAGCATGCTACCCGCCACCACTTCAGCACAACCCCAGCTCGGCATGAGGTTGAAAAGGCCATCCGACAACTGAAGAACAACAAGGCCTCAGGAGCAGACGCAATCCCCGCCGAGGCATTAAAACACGGCGGAGAAGCACTATTGGTGCGAATACATGAACTAATTTCTCTTATTTGGAAGGAGGAGAGCATGCCAGGGGATCTCAGAGACGCAGTGATCATGACCATCTTCAAGAAAGGTGACAAGTCCGATTGAGGTAATTACAGAGGAGTTTCCCTGCTGTCTGCCACAGGGAAAATCATTGCAAGAATCCTCCTCAATCGCCTTCTCCCAGTGGCTGAAGAGCTCCTCCCAGAGTCGCAATGCGGATTCCGCCCACTAAGGGGCACAATGGTCATGAGCTTCACCGCGCGTCAACTACAAGAGAGATGTAGGGAACAGCACCAGCCGCTGTACATGGCCTTCTTTGACCTCACAAAGGCCTTCGACACCGTCAACCGTGAGGGATTATGGAGTGTCCTCCTCAAATTCGGCTGCCCTCAAAAGTTTGTCACCATCCTCCGCCTGCTTCACGACGACATGCAAGCCGTGATCCTGACCAACGGATCCGCCACAGACCCAATTCACGTATGGACCGGGGTCAAGCAAGGCTGTGTCATCGCACCAACGCTCTTCTCAATCTTCCTGGCTGCAATGCTCCATCTCACCCTCAGTAAGCTCCCTGCTGGAGTGGAGCTAATTTACAGAACAAACGGGAAACTGTTCAACGTCCGTCACCTCCAGTCCAGATCCAAGGTTGTCCCATCCTCTGCCATCGAATTACAGTATGCAGACGACGCTTGCGTCTGCGCTCACTCGGAGGTTGAACTCCAAACCATCATCAACACCTTCACCGAAGCGTACGAGAGCATGGGCCTTACACTAAACATCCGTAAGACAAAGGTCCTCTACCAACCTGCCCCCGCCACACTGTACTGCCCCCCCCGATTATCAAAATCCATGACAAGGCCTTGGACAACGTGGACCACTTTCCATACCTCGGGAGCCGACTGTCAATAAGGGCCGACATTGATGACGAAGTCCAACACCGCCTTCAGTGTGCCAGTGCAGCCTTCGGTCGCCTGAGGAAGAGTATTTGAAGACCAGGACCTCAAACCCGGCACCAAGCTCATGGTCTACAGAGCAGTAATGATACCTGCCCTCCTGTATGCTTCAGAGACATGGACCATGTACAGCAGGCACCTCAAAGCACTGGAGAGGTACCACCAACGCTGCCTCCGCAAGATCCTGCAAATCCATTGGCAGGATAGGCGCACCAACGTCAGTGTTCTTGCTCAGGCCAACATCCCCAGCATCGAAGCTCTGACCATGCTCGATCAGCTCCGATGGACGGGTCACATTGTCTGCATGCCCGATATGAGACTCCCAAAACAAGCGCTCTACTCGGAGCTCCGATACGGCAAGAGAGCCCCAGGCGGGCAGAGGAAATGCTTCAAGGACACCCTGAAAGCCTCCTTGAAAAAGTGTAACATCCCCACCGACACCTGGGAATCCCTGGCCCAAGACCGCACAAAGTGGAGGAGAAGCATCCGGGAAGGCGCCGAACACCTCGAGTCTCTTCGCCGGGAGCAAGCGGAAGCCAAGTGCAAACAGCGGAAGGAGCGCACGTCAACCCAAGCACCCCACCCACCCGCCCCTTCAACCACCGTCTGCCCCACCTGTGACAGAGACTGTAGGTCCCGCATTGGACTCATCAGTCACCTGAGAACTCATTTTTAATGTGGAAGCAAGTCATCCTCGGTTCCGAGGGACTGCCTAAGAAGAAGAAGTACTGAGGGAGCCTCCGTTGCACTGTCGGAGGTGTAGTCTTTCAGATGATACAATAAACCCTCTCAGGTGGCCGTAAAAGATTCCATGGCCATTATTTTGAAAAAGAGATGGGGAGTTTGCCCTGGTGTCCTGGGCCAACATTTATCCCTCAACCAACATCGTTAAAAACAGATAACCTGGTCATTATCACATCGCTGTTTGTGGGAGCTTGCTGTGCACAAATTGCGATTCCTACATTAGAACAGTGACTACACTTCAAAAAACGACTTCATTGGACTATAAAACGCTTTGAGACGTCCTGAGGTGGTGAAGGGCGCTACAGAAACGCAACTCTTTTCTTTTTCTTTCTCTAGAAAGGAGCCAGCAGAGACACAATGGACTGAATGGTCTCGTTCTATGCTTGCTGCTGCACCAGATATGATTGAGGGAGCTGGTCTGTGCGACACTTTGAGATAATTTCCCAAGAAGTCAGCACTGAATCTGCAGATCAGCACATCCTCGACTGAACCTGCCCATCAACCCTACTCCCGCAGCAGATTTCTTTCTCTCCTGAAAACCACGTTATATTTCTCAATCCTTGGCAGACAGTGGATTAGGTTTACAGTTTATAATTGATTTACTTGGAGCTAAAGCCTTCGAATGAATTCCTCTTCATTCTTCCATTTAATTTAATTAACATTTTCCGATAAGTTTTTTTTTAAAGAAAAATGTAGGCTTGCTTTCTTTCATGGAGCAGAAAATGCACATGAGCAGTCAGCCGTGCTTGTTATTTAGCATTTGGAAACCCAGGAGAGGTTGGGCATTGACCCCTTGGTTTGATTTAGCAGAGTAGGGATGCCTATCCTGGCACAGGGTGATGGTTGAATCGATGGACAAACAATGCTGACTTGTGCAGGGGAAAAGGGGACACATAGTCCAGTGTAAAGGCCGGACATAAACACTTGCTATACACGCAAGCCATTGCATGTACATACATATTATATAAAGACAGAAATATGCCGGTTATAAAGTACTTTTGGCCGCGTATAGAGGGCTTGTTTTGTTCTTGCGGAACGGAGGTGAAGGGTCAAAGATGAAATTTAACTCAGAAAAATGTGAAGTGACACATTTTGGTAGGAAGAACGAGGAGAGGCAATATAAACTAAAGGGTACAATCCTAAAGGGGGTGCATGAACAGAGAGACCTGGGGGTATGTGTGCACAAATCATTGAAGGTGGCAGGGCAGGTTGAGAAAGCCGTTAAAAAGGCTTACGGGATCCTGGGCTTCATAAATAGAGGCACAGAGTACAAGAGCAAGGAAGTTATGATGAACCTTTATAAAACACTGGTTCAACCGCAACTGGAGTATTGTGTCCAATTCTGGGCACCGCACTTTAGGAAGGATGTGAAGGCCTTAGAGAGGGTGCAGAAAAGATTTACGAGAATGGTTCCAGGGCTGAGGGACTTCAGTTACGTGGATAGACTGGAGAAGCTGGGGTTGTTCTCCTTGGAGCAGAGAAGGTTGAGAGGAGATTGGATAGAGGTGTTCAAAATCATGAGGGGTCTGGACAGAGTAGATAGAGAGAAACTGTTCCCATTGGCGGAAGGGTCGAGAACCAGAGGACACAGGTTTAAGGTGATTGGCAGAAGAACCAAAGGCGACAGGAGGAAAAACTTTTTTACGCAGCGAGTGGTTAGGATCTGGAATTCACTGTCTGAGAGGGTGGTGGAGGCAGATTCAATCATGGCTTTCAAAAGGGAATTGGATAAGTACCTGAAGGAAAAAAATTTGCAGGGCTACGGGGAAAGGGCGGGGGAGTGGGACTGACTGAAGGGCTCTTGCAGAGAGCCGGCATAGGCTCGATGGGCCGAATGGCCTCCTTCTGTGCTGTAACCAGTCTATGATTCTAAAGCTCAATGTGCGGGACAGCACTATGGCTGGATAAAAGGAGATCAGGAATCGTGTGTCCTCCAGTTTGGGTTTGAAGAGGCAGTAGGTGGTTGGAAGAAGGGAAGGCCGAGGGAGGTGAGGAGTTCCGCAGCTTTGAGCCCCTAGAGAAGAATGAGTTGGAGCAAGAGATGGTGCGATGAGTCTCGATTGCAACACAGGGAAGAGAACGAGTATGTAGGGTGGAGATAAGAGAGGACACTGACCAAAGTAATATTGATGAAAGACAGACAAGAACAATTGAGATCCAGAGATATAGAGAAGTTGGAAGCTCGAAGTAGGGAAAACATTCCCACCGGGGGGCAAGACTTCCCTTGTATAGGGGTATGAGGGATGGTCTGAAAGAGCCTTCTAAATATAAGAACGTGCATTTATATGGTGCATTATTATTTCCCTCAGAAAGGTACCAAAATATTTCATATGGTATGAATTACAGAGTGCAGTTACTGTCGATAATGTATCATAAAGCCACGTGTAGAAATGGGAGCAGGACACATATCTAGGGATGGACCTGCAACGTGTACAGACTTGTAGTTGTGCAAATGTGAATATACAATGCACAGACATGCATAAAAATACTAACAAATAGATCAAATAGCAATAGAACGTGTGTTTACATTATGTAAATACAAGCATATGCCACACACAATCACCCACACTCACAACAGGTTCAACTTTTAGATTCCCCTCTTTTCCATTTTGAGGCTCTGCTTGAAAACTCGCCAGATTGTTTTTGCACTCATTGCTTAAAAGTTGTAATATCTGAGACTGTACTCCTGTTTGACGGATGTGAAAGATTTAATTCTATACTTAATTACTGTCCTTTTGTTTTATAGTCACTCAGATTTTTTGTATCATTTATCGCACAACCGGGTGTCGGGCAACTATAAGTGCGTATACAGCGACACCCTCTGGTCTACACTTCCTGCACATACGCCTGTTAATTACACAAGTGGGGGAGTGTCAAAACTAGGGGTCATAAATATAAGATAGTCACTAATAAATCCAATCGGGAATTCAGGAGAAGGTTCTTTACCCAGAGAGTGGTTAGTAGGTGGAAATTGCTACCACAAGGATAGTTGAGGTGAATAGCGGGCAGCACTCTCACCTCTGAGTCAGAAGATCGTGAGTTTAAGCCCCACTCCAGAGACTTGTGCACGTATTCCAGGTAGACACTTCCAGTGCAGTACTGAGGGGGCGCTGCACTGTCGGAGGGGCAGTACTGAGGGAGTGCAGCACTGTCAGAGGGGCAGTACTGAGGGAGCGCCGCACTGTGGGAGGGGCAGTACTGAGGGAGCGCCGCACTGTGGGAGGGGCAGTACTGAGGGAGCGCCGCACTGTCGGAGGGGCAGTACTGAGGGAGTGCCTCACTGTCAGAGGGGCAGTACTGAGGGGGCGCTGCACTGTCGGAGGGGCAGTACTGAGGGAGTGCAGCACTGTCAGAGGGGCAGTACTGAGGGAGCGCTGCACTGTCGGAGGGGCAGTACTGAGGGAGCACCGCACTGTCGGAGGGGCAGTACTGAGGGAGCGCTACACTGTCGGAGGGGCAGTACTGAGGGAGCGCTGCACTGTCGGAGGGGCAGTACTGAGGGAGCGCTGCACTGTCAGAGGGGCAGTACTGAGGGAGTGCTGCACTGTCGGAGGGGCAGTACTGAGGGGGCGCTGCACTGTCGGAGGGGCAGTACTGAGGGAGCGCCGCACTGTCGGAGGGGCAGTACTGAGGGAGCGCTGTACTGTCGGAGGGGCAGTACTGAGGGAGCACCGCACTGTCGGAGGGGCAGTACTGAGGGAGCGCTACACTGTCGGAGGGGCAGTACTGAGGGAGCGTTGCACTGTCGGAGGGGCAGTACTGAGGGAGCGCTGCACTGTCAGAGGGGCAGTACTGAGGGAGTGCTGCACTGTCGGAGGGGCAGTACTGAGGGAGCGCCGCACTGTCGGAGGGGCAGTACTGAGGGAGCGCTGCACTGTCGGAGGGGCAGTACTGAGGGAGCGCCGTACTGTCAGAGGGGCAGTACTGAGGGAGTGCTGCACTGTCGGAGGGGCAGTACTGAGGGAGCACCGCACTGTCGGAGGGGCAGTACTGAGGGAGCGCTGCACTGTCGGAGGGGCAGTACTGAGGGAGTGCAGCACTGTCGGAGGGGCAGTACTGAGGGAGCGCCGCACTGTCGGAGGGGCAGTACTGAGGGAGCGCCGCACTGTCGGAGGGGCAGTACTGAGGGAGCGCTGCACTGTCGGAGGGGCAGTACTGAGGGAGCGCCGCACTGTTGGAGGGGCAGTACTGAGGGAGCGCCGCACTGTCGGAGGGGCAGTACTGAGGGAGCGCCGCACTGTCGGAGGGGCAGTACTGAGGGAGCGCTGCACTGTCGGAGGGGCAGTACTGAGGGAGTGCAGCACTGTCGGAGGGGCAGTACTGAGGGAGCGCCGCACTGTCGGAGGGGCAGTACTGAGGGAGCGCCGCACTGTCGGAGGGGCAGTACTGAGGGAGCGCTGCACTGTCGGAGGGGCAGTACTGAGGTGGTGCTGTACTGTCGGAGGGGCAGTACTGAAGTGGTGCTGCACTGTCGGAGGGGCAGTACTAAGGGAGCGCTGCACTGTCGGAGGGGCAGTACTGAGGGAGCACCGCACTGTCGGAGGGGCAGTACTGAGGGAGGGCTGCACTGTCGGAGGGGCAGTACTGAGGGAGCGCCGCACTGTTGGAGGGGCAGTACTGAGGTGGTGCTGCACTGTCGGAGGGGCAGTACTGAAGTGGTGCTGCACTGTCGGAGGGACAGTACTGAGGGAGCGCCGCACTGTCGGAGGGGCAGTAGTAAGGTAGCTCTGCACTGTTAGAGAGGCAGTACTGAGGGAGTGCTGCATTGTTAGAGGTGCTGTCTTTTGGACGAGACGGATGAGGCCCCCGTCTGCTCTCTCAGATGAATGTAAAAGATCCCACGGCCACTATTTTGAAGAAGAGCAGGGGTGTTCTCCCCGGTGACCTGGCCAATATTTATCCCTCAATCAACATCACTAAAACAGATTATCTATTCATTATCACATTACTGTTTGTGGGAGCTTGCTGTGTGCAAATTGGCTGCTGCATTTCCTACATTACAACAGTGACTACACTTCAAATGTACTTCATTGGTTGTAAAGCGCTTTGGGATGTCCTGAATTCGTGACAGGCGCTGGAGAAATGCAAGTTCATTCTCTTTAATGGGCATCTGTCTCAGAGTGGGATGGGGGCAGGAGGGGTGCGGTGGCTGTGTAATAGCTACACCCTGGACATTTTGTTTTATTGTACAGCAAACTCAATTTTGATCCTGAAGGGCCGGTGTGATTAATTCTTGAAAAGTTCAAGTACAGAACTGGGAGCTGGAATTGGCATTATTGGTGCCCACAGACCGTGGTGTTCCAATTGTAGTTAATTGTCAAAAAAGAGAGAGCATGTTCAGCAGACAATACAGAGAGGGGCAGGATCCAGGTGGAAATGAAGGACTTCAAAGGAGAGATATATGTTTACAACACAGAAAGAAAATGAAGATCACGATTCATTGCGTGCACCGTGTTAAAATTGCAAATGTCAGTTTCATTGAGAAATAATAACACATTGGTCTTTTTTTTAAAGAGAGGAACACATCTTTTGTCGTGCTAGATGTCTGAGAAATAGAATGCTTTAACAATTTTGAATGTGGCATTAATTTCTCCTCCCGCAGCCGCTCGCTGTTGGTGGTGGGGGGGGGGGGGGGGGGGTAGAGACAGGTGGCGAACACTCGCTCAGCTCCGAGCAAGCAGTCAATCCTCCCCATCTCCCTCTCCCCATCCAAGCACAACTGCGGACACTGGGCCCCCGCAGTGTCTCAGCAAACATCGCGAGATTCTTCCCATTTGCTCATCATCATCATCATCATTATTATTATTTCCCCCCCCGCTCTCCAGACACACAACACAACCTTGGATCAAACGACACAGACAGCAAGCAAGTCTGTCCTGTCCTGCTCGCTCATTGTCTCCGAACACCTGCAACTGACTGTCCAGTGTGCGTCTCCCCAGTCAGACACCGGTAAGGCGCCTGTCTCGCCTCGATTCATTTCTCCATTCTGCACAGAATGCATGCGGTTTTAATGAGCAGGGACATCTCATTCTGTGTGTGTGTCTCTCTCTCCCTCTTATTTTGAATGCATCGCCTTTTGGGAAGGGGCTGTGGGGAGGAGGCTGTGAAATTACCATTGCAGTCTTTCAGTTGCAGTCGGCGTGCAAGAGCTTGACAGGAGCTGTTTCATTGTGTGTGTGTGTGTGTGTGTGTGGTGATTGTTGCGAGCGAATCCCACAGGAATATCCATTTGAATCGGTGGTGTGTGTGTGCAAGGCTCTGAAAATGTGTAAGGCATCACCTTGCACGAGAAATAGAGAGGCAGGAAGCAATCGATCCCTCTCAGTGCCCATGGCAACACCATCATAATAAGGCGCCTGTGGTTGACAAAAAAAGACTTAAGGTTGTTTTCTTTTTAACCCTAGCTGCAGCAGGTGATGGGAAAGAGTGCTAAATATCACCCTGCCAAATCCCCAGCACCTTCTGACAGTGCTGGCTGCCGGCAGCAGGGACCCACACGGCTGGCATGGATGTACGTTCGCGAGAGATTTTAACACAGGCGGCAGTCGTTGTGTTTGAGTAACATTGAGGCGGAAGGGACAGAGTGGGAGGAGTGTGGTACAAACGGGTTAAAGCGTCTGTTGGTTGGATAATCATTCCTGGGCCTTTTCCCACCAGGGCTTTCACGCCATGAACTCGGTCTGGAGTCCAGTAGCTGTTGTCAGGCCCACTCGCGGCCCTCTGGTGGCGTTGCTCATCGCGACAGCAGCTCCGTTGAGCAAAGTGTGAGGAGCAACCTGTTACAGGAGAGAGAGCGAGTGTGGGACTGGCAGGAAGGGTGCCCTCTTGTGCAAGAACTTTAACAGATTATTTTTACACCTGCGTGCTTGGTACTTCAGTGAAGTGCAACAAAAAAAAATAGGCCGTCTCCAAATGGTTAAGTGCAAGGGACAGATCGGGGAGGGGCATTCTGGTCAGGGGTAGTGTTCTCCGAATGACTGCACGCTCTGCTAGAAGCTGCTGCCCAGTTACTGTGGGGAGCAGCCTTTTCCTTTTCATTTAATGCAGCTTGTAAGAATGATTTGTTTTTGCAGTGATTTTGCTGATGAAGATGAAAGGTGGAGCACTTTCCATTTCAGGTACCAAGCATGCCCAGACCAGAGGATGCAAAGTAAAGGTCCCTCTGGAACATTAGGAGCAGGAGGAGGCTATTCACCCCCACCAGCCTGTTCCGCCATTCAATTGGATCATGGCTGATCTGTACCTCAACTCCAATTACCAGCCTTTGCTCCATATCCCTTGATATCCTCACCCAACAAAACCTATTGATCTCAGTCTTGAAGATCCAGATGTCCCGAAGCATCCACAGACATGTGGGGGAGAGAGTTCCAGATTCCCACCACTCTTTGTGTGAAGAAGTGCTTCCTGATTTCACCCCTGAACAGCCTGGCTCTAATTTTAAGGTCCTGCCCCCTTGTTCTTGACTCCCCCGTGAGAGGAAATGCTTTCTCCGTATCTCTCCTGTCGGATCCTTTTAACATTTTGAACACCTTGATCAGATCACCATTCCATCTTCTAACCTCAAGGGAGCCTGATGGCTGATCCCACTCCTTGATTCACACATCAACTTCAGCATCCCAATGCAGCAAGAAACCACCCCCCTGCGATATTAAAGTTAGCGCGTTAATGCATCCCAAACGGGTTCTTCGTGATCCATGAAAGGAAGGGGCTTGATCATTCTCATTCCGTGCTTAAGCTGTTAGCAATCCAATGGAACACTTGTAATGAATCTTTGGGTCGAGAAGGCGTAGGAACATAGGAACAGGAGGAGGTCATTCAGCCTCTCGAGCCTGTTCCGCCATTCAATTACATCAGGGCTGATCGGTATCTTGACTCCATCTACCCACCTTGGTTCTGTAACCCTTAATACCCCTTACCCAACAAAAATCTATCAGTCTCAGTTTTGAAATTTCCAATTGATCTCCGGCCTCAACAGCTTTTTGGGGGAGAGAGTTCCAGATTTCCACCCCCCTTTGTGTGAAGAAGTGCTTCCTGACATCACCCCTGAATGGCCTGGCTCTAATTTTAAGGTTCTGCCCCCTTGTTCTGGACTCCCCCCACCAGAGGAAATAGTTTCTCTCGATCCACCCGATCAACTCCTTTAATCATCTTCAACACCTCGATTAGATCACCCCTTAATCTTCTAAACTCGAGGGAACACAAGCCCAGTCTGTGAAACCTGCCCCTGTAATTTAACCCTTTTAGCCCCGGGTATCGTTCTGGTGAATCTGCGCTGCTCCCCCTCCAAGGCCGAGATATCCTTCCTGAGGGGCGGGGCCCAGGACTGAACACGGTCACTCCAGGTGGGGTCTGTGTAGTGTCAATGTGGGGCTGAAGTTACTAGGGGAGGACTTTATTGAACTCTGATATTAGAGGGCCATGTACTGTCCAACAATAGAACCAGCATGGAATGAATCGAGTGGTTTCCCAGTGAGCCTTTACTCGGCTATCTATTCAGAGACGGCTACAAATGCTTCTTCCCTATTGTGTGGAGAAGGAGTCAGTGTCCACAGATGTGATAGAAGGCCTCGCCCCTCCCTATCTCTGTAACCTCCTCCAGCCCCACAATCCTCCACAAGATCTCTGCGCTCCTCCAATTCTGGCCTCTTAAAGGTGCTATATAAATGCAAGTTGTCATTGTTGTTGTTGGACGGGGGTGGGGGGGTACGAGTCCTAATCAATAACAAGCAGTCTAACAACACAGGCTGTGGTGGGGTCGAGAGCAGTGATGGAGAGGTAGAGCTGGGTTTCGTCAGCGTACATGTGGAAGCTGAGCCCAAGGGGGCGATCTCGCCAGCCCTGGGGAGGCGGGTATGGAGGCGGAACTGCCGGGAAAATGGCAGAATCTGGGGGCGGGTACCCATCCTGCCCCCAACCCGCCTCTGTGCCATCTTCCCAGGAGGCGGGTAGCCGACCCGCGCCAGGTCCCGTCTCCTGGAGGCGGGAAGGGGGTTACAGCCACTCAACTGCCTGTTAACAGGTAGTTAACAGGCAGTTAACAGGTAGTTAACAGGTAGTTAGCAGGTAGTTAAGAGCATTATCCCCATTTTTCCACCAGAGGACGTTGGGAAACCCCGCCAGGGTCACCGAGGCGAGTAGTTGGTCTGCGGGGGTCTGCGGGGTGCAAAAGTGCGCTGTGGAGGTGAGTGATGGGTGCAAGTGTGGAGAGGTGAGTGAAAAGTGATAGAAAATGTTTACTTACCTTTGTTTCTTCCTGCAGGCTTCAACACTTGGGGAACCGGAGACTCCCGCATCTCACCGGCAGAGATGACAGATGGCTGCTGCATTCTCCGATGCAACAACCATCTAATTTCTGCTCAGCAGATAGGTTTGATGAGTCTTGAACACAAGGACTCATCAAACAACAGAGAATGTCAGTGTTTGACAGTTTCACAGAGCTGTCAAACGATGACAATTCATCTGTCAAAATTTTTTGTCGGATGAAGCGACATATGCTGACGTTCTCTGTAACTGGCTTCCCTTTAATTGGCCTGCTGGGCCCACTGGGCGGGCTTAACAAGGTCAATCAAGGGAAAATAGCGTGGATTGGCCGTAAACATAGAAATATAGAAGATAGGAGCAGGAGTAGGCCATTCGGCCCCTCGAGCCTGCTCCGCCATTCAATGCGATCATGGCTGATCATCCAAGTTCAGTACCCTGTCCCTGCCTTCTCCCCATATCCCTTGATCCCTTTAGCCTTAAGAAATATATCCAACTCCTTCTTGAATATATTTAATGAATTGGCCTCCACTGCCTTCTGTGGTAGAGAATTCCACAGGTTCACCACTCTCTGGGTTAAGAAATTCCTCCTCATTTCTGTCCTAAAAGGCCTACCCCTTATCCTTAGACTGTGACCCCTGGTTCTGGATTCCCCGGCCATCGGGAACATCCTCCCTGCATCTAGTCTGTCCAGTCCTGCCAGAATTTTATAAGTTTAAATGAGATCCCCTCTCATTCTTCTAAACTCCAGCGAGTACAAGCCCAATCGACCTAATCTCTCCTCATACGTCATTCCTGCCATCCCAGGTATCAGTCTGGTGAATCTTCGCTGAACTCCTTCCATGGCAAGAACATCCTTCCTCAGATAAGGCGACCAAAACTGCACACAATACTCAAGGTGTGGTCTCACCAAGGCCCTGTACAACTGCAGCAAGACATCCTTGTTCCTGTACTCGAACCCTCTCGCTATGCAGGTGCAGCAGGCGGTTAAGAAGGAAAATGGTATGTTGACCTTCGTAGCGAGAGGGTTCGAGTACAGGAACAAGGATGTCTTGCTGCAGTTGTACAGGGCCTTGGTGAGACCACATCTTGAGTATTGTGTGCAGTTTTGGTCGCCTTATCTGAGGAAGGATGTTCTTGCCATGGAGGGAGTGCAGCGAAGATTCACCAGACTGATACCTGGGATGGCAGGAATGACATATGAGGAGAGATTGGGTCTATTGGGCTTATACTCGCTGGAGTTTAGAAGAATGAGAGGGGATCTCATTGAAACTTATAAAATTCTAACGGGACTAGACAGACTAGATGCAGGAAGGATGTTCCCGATGGCGGGGGAGTCCAGAACCAGGGGTCACAGTCTAAGGATAAGGGGTAAGCCATTTAGGACTGAGATGAGGAGGAATTTCTTCACCCAGAGAGTGGTGAACCTGTGGAATTCTCTACCACAGAAGGCAGTTGAGGCCAATTCATTAAATATATTCAAGAAGGAGTTAGATATATTTCTTAAGGCTAAAGGGATCAAGGGATATGGGGAGAAAGCAGGGACAGGGTACTGAGTTTGGATGATCAGCCATGATCTCATTGAATGGCGGAGCAGGCTCGAGGGGCCGAATGGCCGACTCCTGCTCCTATCTTCTATGTTTCTATGTAAGTCGATGGAGGCGGGACTGAAACCCGACAAGCAGCAGTCCCGCCTCCAACACGCCCCCATTGGCAAAATCAGCCCCCATGTCTCTGAATGATGTCACCAGGGGCAGTGTGTAGATGAGGGAGAGGAGGTGGCCAAGGATAGATGGTTGGGGGACTCCAGAGGTAATGGCGCAGGGTGGGCAGTGAAGCCATTACTAGCGATGCTCTGGCTATGATTGGATAGGTCAGAGTGGAAGTAAGTGAAGGCAGTCCCGCTAAGCTGGAGGAGGATGGTGTCATCGGCCAGGTCAAAGGCTGCAGATAGGTCAAGGGGAATGGAGAGGGATAGGTCACCCCGGTCACAGTCACAGAGGATGTCATTTGTGACTTTGTTGAGGGCTGTTTCAGTGCTGTGGCAGAGGTTGAAACCAGACTGGCGCGATTCAAACGTGGAGTTGCAAGAAAGGTGCGCATGGATTTTGGAGGCGACAACATGATCGAGGAATTTTGGAGAGGGAAGGGAGGTTGGAGATGGTGATGGCAAGGAAGGACAGAGGATGTTATTTATGTCTTTTGGTGCTGTTTCAGTGCTATGGTAGGGTCGCCCGAAAGATGGGCATGGATTTGGGAGGTGACACTACCTTCAAGGACTAGAGAGGAAAGCAGGTTGGGGATGGGGTGGTAGTTTGCAATGGCAGAGGGGTGGAGGGTGGGTGTTCTGAGGATGGGGGGTGCTGACGGTGGTTTTGGCAGCACCTGAGAAGAGGGAACCATTTACAATGTTAATCTAATAGCAAAATACTGCGGCTGCTGGAAGTCTGAAATAACAACAGAAAATGCTGGAAACACTCAGCAGGCCAGGCAGCATCGAGAGAGAAACAGAGTTAACGTTTTGGGTCGAACCCGTCATCAGAACAGGCAACATGTAGACGAGGGAGAGGAGGTAGCCAAGGATAGATGGTTGGGGGACTCCAGAGGTAATGGTGCAGGGTGGACAGTGAAGCCATTACTGGAGATGCTCTGGAGATGTTAATCTAACTTGGGGGCCAGGAAGGGAAGTTGAGCAGTTCATCCGCTTAGTAGGAATGGGATGGAGGGAGCAGGTGGTGGGTCTCATGGATGCGAGGAGCTCGGAGAGGGCATGAAGGTAGATAGGAGAGAAACTAGAGAATGACATGGGTTCAGGGCTAGGGTAGGGGGGAAACCTGAGGTAAGATTTGACTTCATTGGATAAGAAGAAAAGGGGAGACAGCCTTTGCTCTATTAGTTAGGAAATATGTGCATACACATCCACCTCTGCATGTATACATGTTACTTCAGTTCAGTGCAGAGATGAGAAAAGCTGGGATTAGAGCAGAGAAAGTCAAGGGGAGATTCAGTAGAGATGTTAAAAATGATCAAGGGTTTTGATAGAGTAAATAAGGAGAAAATGTTTCCACTGGCAGGAGGGTCGGTAACCAGAGGACACAGATTGAAGATAATCGGCAAAAGAACCAGAGGGGAGATGAGGAGAATGTTTTTACGCAGCGAGTTGTTGTGATCTGGAACACGCTGCCTGAAAGGGCGGTGGAAGCGGATTCAGTGGTAACTTCCAAAAGGGAATTGGATAAATACTTGAAAAGGAAAATATTGCAGGGCTGTGGGGAAAGAGCAGTGGGGAGTGGGACTAATTGGAGAGCTTGTTCAAAGAGCCGGCACAGGCAGGATGGGCCCAATGGCCTCCTCCTGTGCTGTAAGATTTTATATAAATTTACATGAATACATATATTTTACCTGGTATATCAAATAAGTACATGAATACTTCATTCATGTGTATACCACATGTGGATATTACTCTACTTTTTCATATATAGCAAATATTATTCATAGATTCAAATATCAAAAATAGATACGTGAAATAGGATGCATAATTCAAACATGAATATATTATACTACATCCATATATTGTAGCTGTGAATGTGTACATATAAACGTAATAAACGTGCCTTTAGCTATCTAGGCCCTAACTCTAGAATTCCCTGCCTAAACCTCTCCGCCTCGCTCTCCTCCTTAAAACCTCCCTTCTGGACCAAGCTTTTGGTCACCTGTCCGAATGTCCGCTTCTTCAGCTCGGCGTCAGTTTTTTGTCTAATTACACTCCCGTATAACGCCTTGGGGATGTTTCACCTCGCTGCAGGCGTTCACAGCACTTTATTTATTTCATTATTTATCGGGCCCTGTTCTTTTGGACCTTTCAGTTTGAAAATAAAGGAAAGAGAACTGGACGGATCCTGTAAGGACAGACCCCACATGGAGCAGAATCTGCGGAAACCTCCATCCCTAATGTCACCTTCAGTGAAATTAGAGAAGCATCTGACAGATTTTAAATAAGCCGCTTAATATAACCGGAGCCACTTCACATAGAGGGCGTTATATGTTGTTACCAAGGAGCGAAATGTGTCCCCCTAAACTCAGTGGCCTGTGAATGGTGATGTGTAAATCCTCTGATCTTATTAATAGATGACTCTCTCTCTCTCTCTCTCTCTCTCCCCCGCGGAAGGCTGTGTTACTGGAAATGTAATTACACTGCTGTGTAACCAGTCCAGGGGAGCTGGCAGCTTCACTTAATCCAGTTATGCTGCATTCGCCCACCCCTTGAGAGGGGAATTAACGGAGTGAGTTCATAGAATTGTGCAGGCGTACCGAGTAAACATCCAATAATTCACTTCCATTGCGTTTCGAACTTACTTCATTGATGATATTGAGTAATTGTGGAGAAAATTGCAGGTTTGACATAACTGGGAAACAGGATACATATACACAGACACAATCTGAGCTATCAGCCAAGGTTAGACAGATATAGAGATATGGAAGAGGGAGTCAAATCAGGAAAGGCATGGATAAGGATATTGAAATGGATAGAGAGTCCGATATAGAGATAGTCAGACAGAAATAGAGAAATGTAGATAGAGTGGCTGATACAGAGAGTCAGCCAGAAATATGAGAGTGCAGATAGAGTCAGAGATAGACTTGCATTTATGTAGCACCTTTCATGACCACCGGATGTCCCAAAGTGCTTTACAGCCAATGAAGTACTTTTTTGAAGTGTAGTCACTGTTGTAATGTAGGAAATGCGGCAGCCAATTTGCAAGCTCCCACAAACAGTAATGTGATAATGACCAGATAATCTGTTTTAGTGATGTTGATTGAGGGATAAATATTGGCCCAGGACACTGGGGATAACTGCCCTGCTCTTCTTCGAAATAGTGCCCGTGGGATCTTTTACGTCCACCTGAGGGAGCAGATGGGGCCTCGGTTTAATGTCTCATCCGAAAGACAGCACCTCCGACAGTGCAGCACTCCCTCAGCACTGCACTGGAGTGTCAGCCTAGATTTTTGTGTTCAAGTCCTGGAGTAGGTCATCCAAAGCTCGGCTGCCCATGTCCTAACTCGCACCAAGTCCCGTTTGCCCATCACCCCTGTGCTCGCTGACCTACATTGGCTCCCGGTTAAGCAGCGCCGCGATTTCATAATTCTCATCCTTGTTTTCAAATCCCTCCATAGCCTCGCCCCTCCCTATCTCTTAAAATCTCCCCAGCCCCACAACCCCCCAAGATACCTGCGCTCCTCTAATTCTGCCCTCTTGAGCATCCCTGATTATAATCGCTCAAACTTTGGTGGCCGTGCCTTCCGTGGCCTGGGCCCTAAGCTCTGGAATTCCCTGCCTAAACCTCTCCGCCTCGCTACCTCTCCTCCTTTAAGACGCTCTTTAAAACCTACCACTTTGAGCAAGCTTATGGTCAACAGCCCTAATTTATCCTTATGTGGCTCGGTGTCAAATTTTTTTGTCTTAAAATACTCCTGTGCAGCGCCTTGGGACATTTTACTATGTTAAAGGTGCTATATAAATACAAGTTGTTGTTGTTGTTGAAGCCACAACCTTCTGCCCCAGAGGTGAGGGTGTTCCCAACTGAGCCATTGGCTGAGAGAGGCAGACCTGGAGATTGATAACGGATAGAGAGAGGTAGTCAAATGAATAGAGAGTAACGGGGAGTTATTCAAGCAGAAATAGAGAGTTACAGATGGAAATAAATCAACATAAATCGAGAATTACTGATATGCAGATAGCCCATCATAAAAAGAGAGTTCAAGATAGAGAGTAAAACAGGAATAGAGATATAGATTGAGTGAGCTAGTAAAACAGGAATAGAGATACAGATTGAGTGAGCTAGTAAAACAGGAATAGAGATACAGATTGAGTGAGACTAACAAGATGGAGAGATAGACATAAATAGTGCGTTAAAGATAGACAGATGGAGAGTTAGACAGAAATAGTGCGCAGACAGGAAGATGGATACAAAATAAAGCGAGGGACAAAGGTAAGATAGATTGACATCGAGTGCTCTCTCCTGACAGGCAGAGCTTGATTCACAAGCCTCAGTATAACTCTGGTCCTGCCAGCTGTGGTCGCTACCCTATAACTAGTTTGTGGAACAGAGACACGCCGTGTCGGTCGCCTTGTTCTGTTTAATTGACGCCTCCAGTGTTGGCGGGTTTTCTTTAAACTCTTGAGTTTTGGGGCGAGATATTTTAGTCAATCATTTTCTGCGCGTTTACTGCAATTAAAATTTGAAACATCTTCGGGGAAATTTTCACCTTGAAATAGTAGACCGTCAAAATTTAAAAATAAATAAAATCACTGTATAGAACCGTGACAGCGAAGTTATTACCCGGGAGCGACGGGAAAGAATTTCCGCAATTGGAAAATCTATCATGAGATCCTCTAAATTCAGACTGGGCGATGACAGCTGGCGCTCCTCTTAACACTGCGCCCGACCTCCGCATGCCAACTGCATGGGGTGTCAATGACAGGCCACACGGAATACTTGGGGAAATGTCACCGGAAAGAATGCCGATGCTATTCACGCAGAAAGGCAACATGGGTCTATTGTTACTCTCCCAGCTTCCTCCCCGGTATAATTAGCCCAGCTCTGGTGTTTACCTCTCCAGCTCGCCCAGAATCCACAGGAAGATCTCAGATGCAATGTCTGGCTGATTGGAAATGCCTGTCCTGTTCCTCTGGCGCGCGCCAGCGGCTAGTTTGCAGTTTCTCTGTTGCGGCAGTGTGGCTTTGTTGGGCTATTTCAGCCAGTTCCTGCCGGCGTGTTTCTGAATCGGTTGGAGTGGGCACACAGGCACCGTAAGGTATCTCTGAAAAAGAAAGACTCGCATTTACACCACGCCTTTCACCACCTCAGGACCTCCCAAAGTGCTTCACAGCCAATGAAGCACTTTCTGAAGTGCAGTCACTGTTGTAATGTAGGAAGCGCGGCAGCCAATTTGAGCACAGCAAGATCTCACAAACGTCAAAGTGATAATGATCAGATAATCTGATTTTTAGTGATGTTGGTTGAGGGATAAATATTGGCCCAGGAAACCCGGGAGAACTACCCTGCTCTGCTTCCAATAGTGGCCGTGGGATCTTTTCCGCCCACCTGAGAGAGCAGATGGGGCCTCGGTTTAACGTCTCATCCGAAAAACAGCACCTCCAACAGTGCGGCACTCCATCAGTACTGCCCCTCTGACAGTGCAGCACTCCCTCAGTACTGCCCCTCTGACAGTGCTGTGCTTCCTAAGTACTGACCCTCCAACAGTGCGGCGCTCCCTCAGTACTGACCCTCCGACAGTGCAGCACTCCCTCAGTACTGCCCCTCCGACATTGCTGTGCTCCCTAAGTACTGACCCTCCAACAGTGCAGCGCTCCCTCAGTACTGACACTCCGACAGTGCTGCGCTCCCTCAGTACTGCCCCTCCGACAGTGCAACACTCCCTCAGTACTGCCCCTCCGACAGTGCGGCACTCCCTCAGTACTGCCCCTCCAACAGTGCGGCACTCCCTCAGTACTGCCCCTCGACAGTGCGGCGCTCCCTCAGTACTGCCCCTCCGACAGTGCGGCACTCCCTCAGTACTGCCCCTCCGACAGTGTGGCGCTCCCTCAGTACTGCCCCTCCGACAGTGCGGCACTCCCTCAGTACTGCCCCTCCGACAGTGCGGCACTCCCTCAGTACTGCCCCTCCGACAGTGCGGCACTCCCTCAGTACTGCCCCTCCGACAGTGCGGCACTCCCTCAGTACTGCCCCTCCGACAGTGCGGCACTCCCTCAGTACTGCCCCTCCGACAGTGCGGCGCTCCCTTAGTACCGCCCCTCCGACAGTGCAGCGCTCCCTCAGTACTGCCTCTCCGACAGTGCGGCGCTCCCTCAGTACCGCCCCTCCGACAGTGCGGCGCTCCCTCAGTACCGCCCCTCCGACAGTGCGGCACTCCCTCAGTACTGCCCTTCCGACAGTGCGGCGCTCCCTCAGTACCGCCCCTCCGACAGTGCGGCGCTCCCTCAGTACTGCCTCTCCGACAGTGCGGCGCTCTCTCAGTACTGCCCCTCCGACAGTGTGGTGCTCCCTCAGTACTGCCCCTCCGACAGTGCGGCGCTCCCTCAGTACCGCCCCTCCGACAGTGCGGCACTCCCTCAGTACTGCCCCTCCGACAGTGTGGCGCTCCCTCAGTACTGCCCCTCCGACAGTGCGGCGCTCCCTTAGTACCGCCCCTCCGACAGTGCAGCGCTCCCTCAGTACTGCCTCTCCGACAGTGCGGCGCTCCCTCAGTACTGCCCCTCCGACAGTGCGGCACTCCCTCAGTACTGCCCCTCCGACAGTGCTGCGCTCCCTCAGTACTGCCCCTCCGACAGTGCGGCGCTCCCTCAGTACTGCCCCTCCGACATTGCTGTGCTCCCTAAGTACTGACCCTCCAACAGTGCAGCGCTCCCTCAGTACTGACACTCCGACAGTGCTGCGCTCCCTCAGTACTGCCCCTCCAACAGTGCAACACTCCCTCAGTACTGCCCCTCCGACAGTGCGGCACTCCCTCAGTACTGCCCCTCCAACAGTGCGGCACTCCCTCAGTACTGCCCCTCGACAGTGCGGCGCTCCCTCAGTACTGCCCCTCCGACAGTGCGGCACTCCCTCAGTACTGCCCCTCCGACAGTGTGGCGCTCCCTCAGTACTGCCCCTCCGACAGTGCGGCACTCCCTCAGTACTGCCCCTCCGACAGTGCGGCACTCCCTCAGTACTGCCCCTCCGACAGTGTGGCGCTCCCTCAGTACTGCCCCTCCGACAGTGCGGCGCTCCCTCAGTACCGCCCCTCCGACAGTGCAGCGCTCCCTCAGTACTGCCTCTCCGACAGTGCGGCGTTCCCTCAGTACTGCCCCTCTGACAGTGCGGCGCTCCCTCAGTACCGCCCCTCCGACAGTGCGGCACTCCCTCAGTACTGCCCCTCCGACAGTGCTGCGCTCCCTCAGTACTGCCCCTCCGACAGTGCGGCGCTCCCTCAGTACTGCCCCTCCGACAGTGCGGCGCTCCCTCAGTACTGCCCCTCCGACAGTGCGGCGCTCCCTCAGTACTGCCCCTCCGACAGTGCGGCGCTCCCTCAGTACTGCCCCTCCGACAGTGCGGCGCTCCCTCAGTACTGCCCCTCCGACAGTGCGGCGCTCCCTCAGTACTGCCCCTCTGGCAGTGCGGCACTCCCTCAGTACTGCACTGGGAGTGTCAGTCTGCATTATGCAACCTCTGTCTGAAAGGCGAGAGTGCTACCAGTGAGCCGAGGCTCACTCTAGCAGGACAGAATGTTGACATGAAAAATGCTACCTTGACTTTGCAGAGGGTAGTGGATTGGGATTGTATGATGCACACTGGGAGAGATTCCCTCTGACCTATCCGGGTCTGTGGGCCACTGTCGGAGGTGCCGTCTTTCGGATGAGATGTTAAACCGAGGCCCCGTCTGCCCTCTCAGGTGGATGTAAAAGATCCCACGGCACTATTCGAAGAAGAGCAGGGGAGTTCTCCCCGGTGTCCTGGGGCCAATATTTATACCTCAACCAACATCACTAAAAGCAGATTCGCTGGTCATTATCACATTGCTGTTTGTGGGAGCTTGCTGTGCACAAATTAGCTGCTGCATTTTCTACGTTGCAGCAGTGAATACAAACGGCTATGTCACGCTTTGGGACGTCCTGAGGTCGTGAAAGATACTATATAAATGCAAGTCTTTCTTTTATAAAAAAAAAATGGTCTGAAGTATTATAAGTGTGATATTGTCCAGCGGGATCCAGCTGTATTTTACCATTTTAATACATTCAGTAGACGCCTAATTAACACGATACACTCAAATGTCAGGGCCGACTTGATGTCAAGAGGTCAGCCGAGGGGTTAGGAAGTTACATTTCCCTTGACGGTTTTTTGAAAGCTAGCCTGGCCAGATGAACAAGAAAACCCCTGTGACTCTAAAACAGTGCAGCCTCTCTCTGGCCAGAGGGCCCTCACTCCCCCTTATTAGGAGCCACTAAGTCTCTCCCCCCCCCCCCGATTTGCATCGACGCTCAAACCTTGGAGTGTTCCTGCGGGACAGCTGCTGCCTTTAAATAGCTTCAGCTGGTGCAGGGGGCTTGAAGCAACTCTGACTGCTGGTATCGATGCCGGTATGTGTCCTCTTATTCATTTCTGTCTGTCTCTAGGTAACAATTATCGGGGGGGGGGAAATGGGCAAGAACGAAGGGTTTTGATCAGGGTAGAAAAGGGGAAGCTGGGATTGTTCACCAGCGAGCAGAGAAGGTTAAGGGGAGATTTAATAGAGGCATTCAAAATTCTGTGGGGTTTTTGATCGAGTAGATCGAGAGAAACCGTTTCCAGTGGCAGGTGGGTCGGTAACCAGAGGACACAGACTTAAGATAATTGGCAAAAGAGCCAGAGGATGAGAAGAGAAGAATTTTTTTTTACGCAGCTGGATCTGGAACGCGCTGCCTGAAAGGGCGGTGGAAGCAGATTCAATAGTAACTTTCAATTAAGGGGAATTGGAGAAATACTTGAAAAGGAGAAATTCACAGGGCTGTGGGGAAAGAGCCAGGGGGAGTGGGACTAATCGGAGAGCTCGTTCAAAGAGCCAGCACAGGCACGATGGGCCGAATGGCCTCCTCCCGCGCTGTAAGATTCTATCATTCTAAGAAAGCGGGAGAGGGGATAAAGATTGTCTTTATTATGTCCCACAGAAAGATTTAGTCCCATAACTAGTTGCCACTAATTGAGGTGAAAGGGCGCGTAATCCGCTCCGCAGTTGTCGTAATTGAGGCGTAACCCCTTTATTTTAAAAGAGTGAATGCCTCTGATAAACGGCACAGAATGAGGGGGAAGGGGCTACGCCTCATCGGCGATGGTAATTTCTAGATTTCAAGCGTGTTCTTCGCAACATTATATAAATCGATAAGCGGCGCAGCAAAAATCTGTCAATGGCCGATCTTGAGTGGCGTTGCACCCGGGAAGTCAAGAGCGAAAAGGAAGAAAGCCTTTCATTTCTCCAGCGCCTTTCACCACCTCAGGACGTCCCAAAGCGCTTCACAGCCAATGAAGGACTGTTTGAAGTGTGGTCACTGTTGTAGTGTACTGTTGTACTGTTGTAATTTAGGAAACGCTAATTTGCGCACAGCAAGCTCCCACAAACAGCAATGTGATAATGACCAGATAATCACTTTTTAGTGTTGCTAGCTGAGGGATTAATATCGGCCAGGACTGGGAGAGAACTCCCCTGCCCTTCATCAACTTAGTGCCCTGGGATCTTTTATGTCCACCTGCCTTTGATCTGCCGTCCGTTGAACGCGATAGACGGATATTCATGCGCACAGATTTCCTGTATGCGCTAGCGGCCAGCATGATCCCCACCTCTGCCACAGTTACTTAGAAGATGTAGAACTCTAGGATCATTGGAATAGCTGGAGGCCATTCAGCCCCTCGAGCCTGCACCCCCATTCAATCAGATCTTCATTGCTGATCTGTATCTCAACTCCATTTTTCCGCCTTTGATACCCTTACCCAACAAAAATCTATCGATCTCAGTCTTGAAATGTTTTCAGTTGACCCCCCCGCCGAGCCTCAACAGCTTTTTGGGGGAGAGAGTCCCAAAGATCATAACAAGATCATAAACCTGTGACGCACGGGTGAAATCTTACTGAAGTCCTGATTTGTGGAGCAGTGGAAGGTAGATTTGATCCTTGGACCCCCCCCCCCCCCAAGGTGAAAGGTCACTGTCACCGCCCACACGGGCTCTCAAAAACAAATGTTTAATGTGGTGCAGCCTGCTGATCATCCATGTCTAGCCTCACTTACGCAGGTGAGGTAATGGTGGCCCAGCATCAGCTAAAGCCTTGAGGGGAGCAAACAGCCCCCCCAAGAAAGGCCTACAGATTAAAGTAGCAAGGACTGGTAGCCCCTTATTGAACGCAAGTATTATTAGTCGGCCTGCCAAATCCCATCTATCCTCATGACAGTCAGGAGCTCTGATGAATAATGTTTGGGATGTAATTGTGCAAGTGTTGTTTCGGAATGAGTCCCAGAAGTCCCATTGATCTCCCTCTCACGCAGTCCCCACATCGGTTCAGAATCCAATAACCACCTTCCTGCCTTTTGAAATCCTGAGGGGGAGATTTCCTGGGTCTGGGGGTGAAATTAGACTTGAGGCGGTAGCTCAAGACGGGCGATAGCGAATCAGGCGCCTGCTTTTCACTGCGCCCGAAGACCGATTTCATCCCTTTTGTTGACTGTCTTTACAAGCTCACTACAAGTACTAAACAGAGAAAATCTCCCCACTGCAATAAATAAATGGCACCCCCTCAAATGGGATCCCACTCTCCCTCCCTCCACTTTAAGGGTGGCTCTCCCAATTAAACAAAGAAAGATCTTGCATTTCTACAGCGCCTTTCACATCCGCAGGACGTCCCAAAGCGCTTCGCGGCCAATGAAGTACTTCTGAAGCGCAGTCACTGTTGTTCTGTAGTAAAACACAGCAGCCAGTTCACACACACACACAGCAAGATCCCACAGACAGCAACTGAGGTGAATGGCCCCAACCAGTCATTTGTTTGGTGACGCTGGTTGAGAGAGAAAAGCCGGCTGGGACACCAGGGAGAACCCCCCGGCTCTTCTCTGAGATAAAATAATCCTTCAAGACTCACCGTGATTTAACGTCTCATCCGAAAGCTGCACCCCTCTTAAAACGGGAGGGTCCGGCCAATTGTCTGAACGGCGATATGGCACTGTGTTGCCCAAGCCCAAGAAGTCCCCTCAGTTTGATCGCCGGTCTCCGCTTTTTTGGCTGAACTAATTCAACGCAGAAAAGTGTGAAGTGATACATTTTGGTAGGAAGAACGAGGAGGGGCAATATAAACTAAAGGGTACAATCCTAAAGTGGGTGCAGGGACAGAGAGACCTGGGGGTATATGTGCACAAATCGCTGAAGGTGGCAGGACAGGTTGAGAAAGCCGTTAAAAAAGCTTACAGGATCCTGGGCTTCATAAATAGAGGCAGAGAGTACAAGAGCAAGGAAGTTATGATGAACCTTTATAAAACACTGGTTCGGCCTCAACTGGAGTATTGTGTCCAATTCTGGGCACCGCACTTTAGGAAGGATGTGAAGGCCTTAGAGAGGGAGCAGAGGAGATTTACAAGAATGGTTCCAGGGATGAGGGACTTCAGTTATGTGGATAGACTGGAGAAGCTGGGGTTGTTCTCCTTGGAACAGAGAAGGTTGAGAGGAGATTTGATAGAGGTGTTCAAAATCACGAGCAGTCTGGACAGAGTAGATAGAGAGAAACTGTTCCCATTGGCGGAAGGGTCGAGAACCAGAGGACACAGATTTAAGGTGATTGGCAGAAGAACCAAAGGCGACGTGAGGAAAAACTATTTTACACAGCGAGTGGTTAGGATCTAGAATGCACTTCCTGAGAGGGCGGTGGAGGCAGATTCAATCACTGCTTTCAAAAGGGAGTAGGATAAGGACCTGAAGGAAAAAAATTTGCAGGGTTCCGGGGAAAGGGAAGGTGAGTGGGACTAGCTGAAGTGCTCTCGCAGAGAGCCGGGACCGTCTCGATGGGCCGAATGGCCTCCTTCTGTGCTGTAACCATTCTATGATCTCAGCCAATGCGTCAATCCTATTAGCCTAAGTGCCTCTGTGATCGGGAGAGATAAATTTCATGGTGTTCCATCGCCGGATCATTAGCCACTAACCGCTGCCGGAAAGTGGCTCTGTGCCAATTCCGGGTGAGAGCAGAATCGGCCTGGGGTAAATCCCCCTGCGGTCGAAGAGCCCGGAGCTCATTTACCAATAGACACTGCATTATTTTGATGGCAGTTTTCTCCCGAAGCTTTCTGAGAGCACAGACTGTTGCTAGGGAACGGGCATGATGCCTGTCAGTGGGCTGTTCTACCATGGCTGGCATCACAGCCACGCCTCATCCTGCCCTCACCAGACAATTGCACGCAAGCACAAGTTCTCAGCCGTGGCTGAGTGGGTCGCACTCTCACCTCCAAGGTTGTGAGCCAAAGTCCCACTCCAGAGTCTTGAGCACAAAAATCTAGGCTGACACGGCAGTGCAGTACTGAGGGAGCGCCGCACTGTCGGAGGGGCAGTACTGAGGGAGCGCCGCACTGTCGGAGGGGCAGTACTGAGGGAGCACCGCACTGTCGGAGGGGCAGTACTGAGGGAGCGCCGCACTGTCGGAGGGGCAGTACTGAGGGAGCGCCGCACTGTCGGAGGGGCAGTACTGAGGGGGCGCCGCACTGTCGAAGTGGCAGTACTGAGGGAGCGCCGCACTGTCGGAGGGGCAGTACTGAGGGAGCACTGCACTGTCGGAGGGGCAGTACTGAGGGACTGCTGCACTGTCGGAGGGGCAGTACTGAGGGAGCGCCACACTGTCGGAGGGGCAGTACTGAGGGAGCACTGCACTGTCGGAGGGGCAGTACTGAGGGAGGGCTGCACTGTCGGAGGGGTAGTACTGAGGGAGTGCCGCACTGTCGGTGGGGCATTACTGAGGGAGCGCCACACTGTCGGAGGGGTAGTACTGAGGGAGCGCCGCACTGTCGGAGGGGCAGTACTGAGGGAGGGCTGAACTGTCGGAGGGGCAGTACTGAGGGAGCGCTGCACTGTCGGAGGGGCAGTACTGAGGGAACGCTGCCACTGTCGGCGGGGCCGTACTGAGGGAGCGCTGCATTTTCGGAGGTGCAGTACTGAGGGAGCGCCGCACTGTCGGAGGGGCAGTACTGAGGGAGTGCCGCACTGTCGGAGGGGCAGTACTGAGGGAGTACCGCACTGTCGGAGGGGCAGTACTGAGGGAGCACCGCACTGTCGGAGGTGCAATACTGAGGGAGTGCCGCGCTGTCGGAGGGGCAGTACTGAGGGAGTGCCGCACTGTCGGTGGGGCAGTACTGAGGGAGTGCCACACTGTCAGAGGGGCAGTACTGAGGGAGTGCCACACTGTCGGAGGGGCTGAGGGAGCGCCACACTGTCGGAGGGGCAGTACTGAGGGAGCATTGCACTGTCAGAGGGGCAGTACTGAGGGAGCGCCACACTGTCGGAGGGGCAGTACTGAGGCAGCGCTGCACTGTTGGAGGGGCAGTACTGAGGGAGCGCTGCACTGTCAGAGGGGCAGTACTGAGGCAGCGCTGCACTGTTGGAGGGGCAGTACTGAGGGAGTGCCGCACTGTCAGAGGGGCAGTACTGAGGGAGTGCCACACTGTCGGAGGGGCAGTACTGAGGGAGCGCTGCACTGTCGGAGGGGCAGTACTGAGGGAGCACTGCACTGTTGGAAGGCTGTACTGAGGGAGCGCTGCACTGTCGGAGGGGCATTACTGAGGGAGCACTGCACTGTCGGAAGGCCGTACTGAGGGAGCGCTGCACTGTTGGAGGTGCCGTCTTTTGGATGAGACGTTAAACCGAGGCCCCGTCTGCTGTCTCAGGTGGATGTAAAAGATCCCATGGCCACTATTTGAAGAAGAGCAGGGGAATTCTCCCCGGTGTCCTGGGCCAATATTTATCCCTCAACCAACATCACTAAAAAAACAAATGATCTGGTCATTATCACATTGCTGTGTGTGGGAGCTTGCTCTGCGCAAATTGGCTGCCGTGTTTCCTGCATTTCAACAATGACCGCACTTCAGAAGTATTTAATTGGCTGTAAAGCGCTTTGGGACGTCCTGCGGTTGTGAAAGGCGCTATAGAAACGCAAGTCTTCCTTTACCATTCCCTGCCGGAAAATGCCTGGATGTCGGGTGAGAAGATCGGGCTGTGATAGCCCCCGGAACCCCATGGTCGAATAAGCGTGCCCAGGTCTGAGGAACAGCCACTTGAGCACGATAATCGAGGGCTGCTGGTGCACGGGGTGGGGTGGGGGTGGGGGGGGGGTCACTGAAACCTCTAGGAGCGGGGGTGGTGGCGACGGGGGGAGGGAAATAAAGTTAAATAACTGTGCCCATTTAAATTGGATCCATTCTTAATATGTAACCACCTGGAAAAGACTTCCTAGATTTTTGTGACATGCTTCTGACAGGGTGATCTGGATGTTATCTTATCTTGCTAATTCAGTTACAAAACAAATCAATAAAATCCCAACATTATCAGCTCACAGGAGCAGTCAGGCTCGTCCTTGCCCAGGGTCCTTGAGTTCAATTGAGCTAGACGAGCGAAGTGGTTGTCTCTCTTGCTATCTGGCTGGTGACGGTGGCTCACTTGAACCTTTCACCATTTTTGTCGGTCGAGGGGGGTCAAGGGATACGGAGCGAAAAGCAGGTGAGTGGCACTGAGGTGCAGCTCGGCCATGACCTGGTTGAATGGGCGGAACAGGCGCGAGCGGCTGTGTGGGCCTACTCCTGTTCCCTGCCTTCTCAGAAAGGCATAGAATGTGCAGCACAGAAACAGGCCATTCGGCCCGACTGCTCCGTGCCGGTGTTTCTGCTCCACACCAGTCTCCTCCCACCCCTCTTCATCTCACGTCCTATCAGCATATCCTTCTATTCCTTTCTCCCGCATGTGTTTATCCAGCCTCCCCTTAAATGCATCTGGGCTATTCGCCTCAACCACTCCCTGTGGCAGCGAGCTCCACATTCTCACCACTCTCTGGGTAAAGAAGTTTCTCCTGAATTCCCGATTGGATTTATTAGTGACTGTCTTATATTGACGGCCTCTAGTTCTGGTCTCCCCCACAAGTGGAAACACCTTCTCTACGTCTACCCTATCGAACCCCTTCACAATCTTAAAGACCTCGATCAGGTCGTCCCCTCAGCCTTCTCTTTTCTACAGAAAGGAGCCCCAGCCTGTTCAGCCTTTCCTGATATTTACAGCCAGGAACTGGATTGGCCCCTGCTTGATTCTCGCACTGTGCAATCCGCGAGGTTCAAAGTTTACTCAGGGCAGTTGGGTTACATGCAGGTGCAGCAGGCGGTTAAGAAGGCAAATGGTATGTTGGCCTTCGTAGCGAGAGGGTTCGAGTAGAGGAGCAAGGATGTCTTGCTGCAGTTGTACAGGGCCTTGGTGAGACCACATCTTGAGTATTGTGTGCAGTTTTGGTCACCTTACCTGAGGAAGGATGTTCTTGCCATGGAGGGAGTGCAGCGAAGATTCACCAGGCTGATACCTGGGATGGCAGGAATGACGTATGAGGAGAGATTGTGTCGATTGGGCTTATACTCACTGGAGTTTAGAAGATTGAGAGGGGATCTCATCGAAACCTATAAAATTCTGTCAGGCCTGGACAGACTAGATGCAGGAAGGATGTTCCTGATGGCGGGGGAGTCCAGAACCAGGGGTCACAGTCTAAGGATAAGGGGTAAGCCATTTCGGACTGAGATGAGGAGGAATTTCTTCACCCAAAGAGTGGTGAAACTGGAATTCTCTGCCACAGAGCGCGGTGGAGGCCAATTCATTAAATATATTCAAGAAAGAGTTGGATATATTTCTTAAGGCTAAAGGGATCAAGGGATATGGGGAGAAGGCCGGGACAGGGTACTGAATTTGGATGATCAGCCATGATCTCATTGAATGGCGGAGCAGGCTCGAAGGGCCGAATGGCCTACTCCTGCTCCTATCTTCTATGTTTCTATGTTTCTATTTGAGATGAGTTTGAGGGCACCTGGCATTGCATTGGCCAATCAAAAGCTTGGCCCTGTCGCTGAGGTGGTGCCCGGTTTGGGCTATGGTCTGTGCCCATGAGAAGTTGGCCTGAGGCCTCCTCAACTCATCCCACATGGGATGTTTCCGATCAGCAGGCAGAAGGAGAGTCCTGGGCTGTTAGTCGAGACTGACCTCCAAGAGGCCTTTGAGACTTTCTTACAAACTAAGGTCAGTGGGTGTCCAGGGTAAGAATGCACCTGGATTGGTAACTGGAAGCAGAGGGTAGTCTTAAAGGGAGTTAGGTTGTGGAGGTGATGAGGGGGCTGTCACAGAGGTCTGGAGTTGGTCCCACATGGTTAGAGGAATAACTTGATAGGCTTCATCAGTCTCAAAGGGAGAAGTCTCCCACCTTCCACCTTCTGTAATCTTGAGCTCATCCAAAACCCTGCTGCCTGTATCCTAACTCCCGTTCACCCATCACCCCTGTGCTCACTGACCTATGTTGGCTCCCAGTCCAGCAACACCTCAATTTTAAAATTCTCATCGTGTTCAAATCCCTCCATGGGGACTGTGCCTTCAGCTGCCTAGGCCCCAAGCCCCTCTACCTCTCCTCCTTTAAGACACTAGTTAAAACCTACATCTTTGACCAAGCTTTTGGTAACCTGGCCTAATTTCTCCTTGTGTGACTCGGTGTCAAATTTAATCTGATGACACTCCTGTGAAGAGCGTTGGGATGTTTTAAAAGCGCTATATAAATGCAAGTTGTTGTTGTTAAAGGGGATCTTGCTGGAGCAGAGGAGTCGCTCTGCAGTACAGACTGAGTAGCTGGGAGAGGCAAAACTGAGCAACTACAGTGCCGCCACTGCTGGGAGGATGTAATTACAGCGTGACGAGTTTACATGGGAAGTTCCAGTAGAAATGTGGACATAGGAATACATAAAGGGGGGAAAAGAATTACACAGAAATGTGGCAACTGAAATAAAATTTTGCAGACAGGAAGTGCACAAAGAAAGCAAGCAAGAAAGATAGAATTTACACCACGCCTTTCACGGCCCCAGGACGTTACAGCCAATGAAGTACTTTTGAAGTGTAGTCACTGTTGGAATGTGGGGAACTACATTATTGAAGTAATATAATACATTATAGATCTAAAACTTGAGGGATGATTTATTTTTTCCTTTAATGAAAAAACAGGAGAATTATTGCTTACCATGACCAAGCAAATTTGCATTCTGAGCAATCGGACGTTTCAAAGCTGCACATTCTATGGTTTTGCCAGCAGGTTGTGAGTTGGCCTGGTCCAGTTAGTCATTTAGAGAGGGGTCATGTTTGTGTGTTTTTCAGCAACGACGGAGATGAGTTACGAAAAGCATGGGCACAGGAGCAGGCAGAGTCCCAGCTGGGAAATGGAGAGTGAGGAGGTGGCAGGGACGGACTAATAGTGAATCCCAACCAGGATGTGGAGAAGCTACACAGCAAAATCACTCGCAGACTCCTTCCAGCAGATCAGATTTAACTGAATGTGACCAGTGTTGCATCTCAGTGAATTTAGTCTGAACACAGTTATTATTGATTTAAGATGGAGGTCTACTTTCCTCTTTCAGTGAATTACGCTCCGTATCTTGCACAATTCATTGGAGCAGTTTCACAGTGGTGGCTGGCTGGTATTTTGCTTGACCATTGAGAACCTACCTGTAATAGACCTGTTCTCCCGTTTGTTAAAGCGCATGAATTGGCATTTAGTTGCTGTATAAATGGAGATTTACCCAGCTCTGACGGGCACGAGTCCTGGAAGAAAGAATTAGTATTTCTACAGCACCTTTCACGACCTCAGGACGTCCCAAAGCGCTTTACAGCCAATGAAGTACTTTTGAAGTGTAGTCACTGTTGTAAAGTAGGCAACGCGGCAGTCAATTTGCGTACAGCAAGCTCCCGCAAACAGCAAAGTGATAATAACCAGATAATCTGTTGTTAGTGATATTGACTGAGAGATAAATATTAGTCCAGGACACCGATTGAGAGTGAATGGGAGGGGATTTGGTCCATTGGGATTCTAAATAATGGGAGTGATTGGGAAAGGGTTTGGTCCATTGGGATTCTGTACAGTGGGCGTGAATAGGAAGGGGCTGAGCCCATTGGGATTCTGTACAGTGGGACTGAATGGGGGGGGGGGGTTGGTCCATTGGGATTCTGTACAGTGGGAGTGAATGGGAGGGGTTTGGGTCCATTGGGATTCTGTACAGTGGGAGTGAATAGGAAGGGGCTGAGCCCATTGGGATTCTGTACAGTGGGAGTGAATGGGAAGGGGTTTGGTCCATTGGGATTCTGTACAGTGGGAGTGAATGGGAGGGGGTTTTGTCCATTGGGATTCTGTACAGTGGGAGTGAATGGGAGGGGGTTTGGCCCATTGGGATTCTGTACAGTGGGAGTGAATGGGAAGGGGTTTGGTCCATTGGGATTCTGTACAGTGGGAGTGAATGGGAGGGGGTTTTGTCCATTGGGATTCTGTACAGTAGGAGTGAATGGGAGGGGGTTTGGCCCATTGGGATTCTGTACAGTGGGAGTGAATGGGAGGGGGTTTGGTCCATTGGGATTCTGTACAGTGGGAGTGAATAGGAAGGGGCTGAGCCCATTGGGATTCTGTACAGTGGGAGTGAATGGGAAGGGGTTTGGTCCATTGGGATTCTGTACAGTGGGAGTGAATGGGAGGGGGTTTGGTCCATTGGGATTCTGTACAGTGGGAGTGAATGGGAGGGGGTTTTGTCCATTGGGATTCTGTACAGTAGGAGTGAATGGGAGGGGGTTTGGCCCATTGGGATTCTGTACAGTAGGAGTGAATGGGAGGGGGTTTGGTCCATTGGGATTCTGTACAGTGGGAGTGAATGGGAGGGGGTTTGGTCCATTGGGATTCTGTACAGTGGGAGTGAATGGGAGGGGGTTTGGTCCATTGGGATTCTGTACAGTGGGAGTGAATAGGAAGGGGTTTGGGTCCATTGGGATTCTGTACAGTGGGAGTGAATAGGAAGGGGTTTGGGTCCATTGGGATTCTGTACAGTGGGAGTGAATGGGAGGGGGTTTGGTCCATTGGGATTCTGTACAGTGGGAGTGGATGGGAAGGGGTTGGGCCCATTGGGATTCTGTACAGTGGGAGTGAATGGGAAGGGGTTTGGTCCATTGGGATTCTGTACAGTGGGAGTGAATGGGAGGGGGTTTGGTCCATTGGGATTCTGTACAGTGGGAGTGAATGGGAGGGGGTTTAGTCCATTGGGATTCTGTACAGTGGGAGTGAATGGGAAGGGGTTTGGTCCATTGGAATTCTGTACAGTGGGACTGAATGGGAAGGGGTTTGGTCCATTGGGATTCTGTACAGTGGGACTGAATGGGAAGGGGTTTGGGTCCATTGGGATTCTGTACAGTGGGAGAGAATGGGAGGGGGTTTGGGTCCATTGGGATTCTGTACAGTGGGAGTGAATAGGAAGGGGTTTGGGTCCATTGGGATTCTGTACAGTGGGAGTGAATAGGAAGGGGTTTGGGTCCATTGGGATTCTGTACAGTGGGAGTGAATGGGAGGGGGTTTGGTCCATTGGGATTCTGTACAGTGGGAGTGGATGGGAAGGGGTTGGGCCCATTGGGATTCTGTACAGTGGGAGTGAATGGGAAGGGGTTTGGTCCATTGGGATTCTGTACAGTGGGAGTGAATGGGAGGGGGTTTGGTCCATTGGGATTCTGTACAGTGGGAGAGAATGGGAAGGGGTTTGGTCCATTGGGATTTTGTACAGTGGGAGTGAATGGGAAGGGGTATGGGAGAAGGGGAAGTGCAACGAGACCTGGGTGTCCTTGTGCACCAGTCGCTGAAGGTAAGCATGCAGGTGCAGCAGGCGGCTAAGAAGGCAAATGGTATGTTGGCCTTCGTAGCGAGAGGGTTTGAGTACAGGAACAAGGATGCCTTGCTGCAGTTGTACAGGGCCTTGGTGAGACCACATCTTGAGTATTGTGTGCAGTTTTGGTAGCCTTATCTGAGGAAGGATGTTCTTGCCATGGAAGGAGTTCAGTGAAGATTCACCAGGCTGATACCTGGGATGGCAGGAATGACGTATGAGGAGAGATTGGATCGATTGGGCTTGTACCCGCTGGAGTTTTGAAGAATGAGAGGGGATCTCATCGAAACTTACAAAATTCTAACAGGACTAGACAGACTAGATGCAGGAAGGATGTTCCCGATGGCGGGGGAGTCCAGAACCAGAGGTCACAGTCTAAGGATAAGGGATAGGCCATTTAGGACAGAAATGAGGAGGAATTTCTTCACCCAGAGAGTGGTGAACCTGTGGAATTCTCTACCACAGAAGGCAGTAGAGGCCAATTCATTAAATATATTCAAGAAGGACTTGGATATATTTCTCAAGGCTAAAGGGATCAAGTGGTATGGGGAGAAAGCAGGGACCGGGTACTGAATTTGGATGATCAGCCATGATCGCATTGAATGGCGGAGCAGGCTCGAGGGGCCGAATGGCCTACTCCTGCTCCTATCTTCTATGTTTCTATGTCCATTGAGATTCTGTACAGTGGGAGTGAATGGGAGGGGGTTTGGGTCCATTGGGATTCTGTACAGTAGGAGTGAATAGGAAGGGGTTTGGGTCCATTGGGATTCTGTACAGTGGGAGTGAATGGGAGGGGGTTTGGGTCCATTGGGATTCTGTACAGTGGGAGTGAATGGAAGGGGGTTTGGGTCCATTGGGATTCTGTACAGTGGGAGTGAATGGGAGGGGGTTTGGTCCATTGGGATTCTGTACAGTGGGAGTGAATGGGAGGGGGTTTGGGTCCATTGGGATTCTTTACAGTAGGAGTGAATGGGAAGGGGTTTGGTCCATTGAGATTCTGTACAGTGGGAGTGAATGGGAGGCGGTTTGGTCCATTGGGATTCTGTACAGTGGGAGTGAATGGGAGGGGTTTGGGTCCATTGGGATTCTGTACAGTGGGAGTGAATGGGAAGGGGTTTGGTCCATTGGGATTCTGTACAGTGGGTGTGAATAGGAAGGGGTTTGGGTCCATTGGGATTCTGTACAGTAGGAGTGAATAGGAGGGGGTTTGGGTCCATTGGGATTCTGTACAGTGGGAGTGAATGGGAGGGGGTTTGGGTCCATTGGGATTCTGTACAGTGGGAGTGAATGGGAAGGGGCTTGGTCCATTGGGATTCTGTACAGTGGGAGTGAATAGGAAGGGGTTTGGTCCATTGGGATTCTGTACAGTGGGAGTGAATAGGAAGGGGTTTGGTCCATTGGGATTCTGTACAGTAGGAGTGAATAGGAGGGGGTTTGGGTCCATTGGGATTCTGTACAGTGGGAGTGAATGGGAGGGGATTTGGTCCATTGGGATTCTGCACAGTGGGAGTGAATGGGAGGCGGTTTGGTCCATTGGGATTCTGTACAGTGGGAGTGAATGGGAGGGGTTTGGGTCCATTGGGATTCTGTACAGTGGGAGTGAATGGGAAGGGGTTTGGGTCCATTGGGATTCTGTACAGTGGGAGTGAATGGGAGGGGTTTGGGTCCATTGGGATTCTGTACAGTGGGAGTGAATGGGAAGGGGTTTGGTCCATTGGGATTCTGTACAGTGGGTGTGAATAGGAAGGGGTTTGGGTCCATTGGGATTCTGTACAGTGGGAGTGAATGGGAAGGGGTTTGGGTCCATTGGGATTCTTTACAGTGGGAGTGAATGGGAGGGGGTTTGGTCCATTGGGATTCTGTACAGTAGGAGTGAATGGGAGGGAGTTTGGTCCATTGGGATTCTGTACAGTGGGAGTGAATGGGAGGGGGTTTGGGTCCATTGGGATTCTGTACAGTAGGAGTGAATGGGAGGGGGTTTGGGTCCATTGGGATTCTGTACAGTAGGAGTGAATGGGAGGGGTTTGGGTCCATTGGGATTCTGTACAGTGGGAGTGAATGGGAAGGGGTTTGGTCCATTGGGATTCTGTACAGTGGGAGTGAATGGGAGGGGGTTTGGGTCCATTGGGATTTTGTACAGTAGGAGTGAATGGGAGGGGGTTTGGGTCCATTGGGATTCTGTACAGTGGGAGTGAATGGGAGGGGGTTTGGGTCCATTGGGATTCTGTACAGTGGGAGTGAATGGGAGGGGGTTTGGTCCATTGGGCACAATCCACTCACAGTTCAGCTCAATTGATCACAGAGCGAGTGGGAATGTCTCCCTGGTACAGCCAGGGGAACTCTACTGATACAGAGGTTAAGGTGCATTCAGGAGCCGAATAGAATGGGCTTTAGGTGAAATTGTACTCGATAAGATGGTCCCATGCATAATGCTGATAACAGCAACATACATTCACTCCACCCCTCCCCCGCTCCTCATGTCTTTTTTTAAAGTTAAGATTGAATCTTTATACACGCTTTATATACCATACAGCTGCCCTTTCCTGGGGCCTTTCCTGACACTGTCACGTGTACTCCTACTCCATTACAAGGCAAACAGCTGGCACTCCATTTCTGCTCTTACACATTATTCACACATGCCAACTTGACATCTCCCGGAAACGATTCACGTCAGGTTTTCCGAAGTTACAGTTACCCACAGCTATTTCCACAAGGTGTGTTATGGATGCTGTTGGCAACTGGCATTACAGAGTGGGAGCGGGGGGGGGGGAAGTCGTTGACAGGCCGGCTATTCCACCGTGACATCAGACACAGGAGAGCTCTTTACATCGCCAACCATCCGACATTGTTTCCTCCACTCTCCAGACTCAATCTAGGGGGTCCACCGGACTGTCCGGTACCTCACCTCATATATATTCATTCTCGGGATGTGGACATCGTTGGCAAGGCCAGCATTTATGATCTATCCCTAGTGATCCTGAGAAGGTGCTGGTGGGTCCTCTTCTCTGTAGTGGTTTATATAACTGAGTGACTTGCTAGGCAACTTCAGAGGTCAGTTAAGAGTCAGCCACATTGCTGGTGCGGTCTGGAGATTTCCTTCCCTAAAGGACATTAGTAAACCAGATGGGTTTTTACAACAATCCGGTAGTTTCATGGTCACCATTACAGGAAACTTTGGTTTATCCGGAGGTTAAATGTCCGGAATGCTCGAGCCACCGGCAAAAATCAGGAGCCGTTTCGTGAGGTTTTTTTTCTTTTCGTTGCTTTTTTTTCACCAGTCAGGCTCTGCAAGGTCTCGCTGAAGCTGTTGCTAAGCTACAGAGATGCTTGCAAGGTACGGCCGACTGTTCAGAAGCTGTTGCTAAGCAACAGGGTTTGTTGCCAGATACGGAGCTCAAAATCTCCGTATGTTTCAACATTAGCGCTGGTTTGTCCGGCAGTTTTGATGGGACGGCAACAGCTCGGCCCCGTCGGTGCCGGATAGCACAAAGTTTCCTGTACTGACACTGGCTTTTTAATCCAGATTTATTTAATTAACTGAATTTAAATTCCCCCGCTGCCGTGGTGGGATTTTGAACTCCTGCCTCTGGATCATTAGTCCAGGCCTCTTGGCTTACTAGCCCAGTAACATGACCACTATGCTACCGTGCCCCCTATTTTGAACTCGCGTTCTCTGGATTATCAGTCCAGGGTCTCTATAACTAAAAGAAAGACTTGCATTTATATAGTGCCTTTCACGACCTCAGGACATCCCAGAGAACTTTGCAACCAATTACAGACTTTTGAAGTGTAGTCACTGTTGTAATGTAATAAATGCAGCAGCCAATTTGTACACAGCAAGCTCCCAGAAACAGCAATATGATAATGACCAGATCATCTGATTGGTACAAATGAAAGTTCTTGCTGTGGTACGAAGGATTTAACTGTAGACCAGAAAGCCAGCAGCTATTTTCATTCCTCTCTCTCTCTTTCTCTCCTCATTTTTCCTTTCAGCTCCATCATAGCCCCAAGAAAAATGAAGATGCTCGTCGCCTCTCCGCTAGGCGTGCTTCCGCTCTTGATAGCCCTGTGCCAATCGCAGCATCCCGGCGAACTTCTAGTCAGCACCAAGTCGGGGAAGGTGTTGGGCACGAGAATGCCTGTTCTGTCCAGCCACCTCAGCACTTTCCTGGGAATACCCTTCGCTGAACCTCCAGTTGGGAACTTGAGGTTCAAGAAACCCGAAGCCAAGACGCCGTGGTCGGGAACCTGGAATGCTTCCTCCTATCCCAAGAACTGCCAGCAATATGTCGATACTCAGTTCCCCGGATTTCCCGGCTCAGAGATGTGGAATCCAAATAAAGAGATGAGCGAAGACTGTTTGTACCTCAACGTGTGGGTCCCCTCTCCAAGGCCAAAAAACGCAACCGTCATGGTGTGGGTCTACGGAGGTGGTTTCTACAGTGGGGCTTCGACCTTGGACATCTACAATGGGAAGTATCTTGCTCACACCGAGAAAGTGGTGGTAGTCTCCATGAACTACAGGGTTGGCACTTTTGGTTTTCTTGCCCTACATGGAAACCAAGAGGCGCCAGGGAACGTTGGGCTTCTGGACCAAAGGCTGGCGCTGCAGTGGGTGCAGGAGAACATCCAATTTTTTGGTGGAAACCCAAAGACGGTGACTATTTTCGGAGAGAGTGCCGGAGGCGCTTCCATTGGCATGCATCTGCTCTCTCCAGGGAGCAGAGACCTCTTCAACAGGGCCATCCTTCAAAGCGGCTCGCCGAATTGTCCATGGGCTACCATCTCCGTCGCTGAAGGTCGCAGGAGGGCGGTCGAATTAGGAAAACTCCTCAACTGCAACATCAACAGTGACGAAGAGTTAATCTACTGTCTTCGGACAAAAGAGCCTCAAGAGCTCATTGACAAGGAGTGGTCTGTCCTTCCCTACTCCAGTGTCTTCAGGTTTTCCTTTGTTCCGATCATCGATGGGGACTTCTTCCCAGACTCCCTGGACTCCATGCTGAACTCGGGCAGCTTCAAGAAAACTCAGGTCTTGCTGGGAGTCAACAAGGATGAAGGTTCCTACTTCCTTCTGTACGGAGCCCCGGGTTTCAGCAAGGACTCGGACAGTATCATCACTCGTGAAGATTTCATGGAAGGGGTCAAGCTAAGTGTCCCTCACGCCAGCGACCTGGGGCTGGAAGCTGTTGCCCTTCAGTACACGGACTGGATGGATGAGCACAACGGCATAAAGAACAGAGATGCGATGGATGACATTGTAGGAGACCAAAACGTCATCTGTCCCTTGATGCACTTTGCCTACAAGTACACTGAATTTGGTAATGGCATCTACATGTATTTCTTCGATCATCGAGCCTCCAACTTGGCTTGGCCGGAGTGGATGGGGGTCATCCACGGCTATGAGATTGAGTTTGTCTTTGGGCTCCCTCTGGAGAAACAACTAAACTACACAGAGGAGGAGGAGATGTTGAGCAGAAAGATAATGCGCTACTGGTCGACATTCGCAAGAACTGGGTAAGAGTAACACTAGATACAAAAATACCGTAATTCACAAAAAAATGACATCTTACATTTCTATAGTGCCTTTTGACGTAATAAAACTCACTACGCACTTGGTTTGAGTATAAAGCAAGGCTTTAATCAACTTGTTTCAGAACATGGAGGTCCAGTTGTACTTCACTAGTTCCTGTCTTACAAAATGTCCCTGGCAAGCTGGGCCCATGCCGAGTATTTATACTCCTTGGACGGCGCCACCAGCTGGCCGTCCAGCGTTATTTCATGAGTAGTTTCTTGATGAATGATGAGATTTATAACACCTTTCACGACCTCAGGACGTCCCAAAACGCTTTACAGCCAATTAAGTACTTTTGAAGTGTAGTCACTGTTGTAATTTAGGAAACGTGGCAGCCAATTTGCACACAGCAAGCTCCCACAAACAGCAATGTGATAATGACCAGCTAATCCGTTTTACTGATGTTAGTTGAGATATAAATATTGTCCCAGGTCGCCGGGGAGAACTCCCCTGGTCTTCTTCGAATATTGCCGTGGGATCTTTTGCATCCACCTGAGAGGACAGAGGTATTGGTTTAATGTCTCATCCTAAAGACGGCCCTCTCCGACAGTACTGCACACCCTCAGTACTCACTGGGAGTGTCAACTTGGGTTATGTGCTCAAGTCTCTGGAGCGGGGCTTGAACCCACGACCTTCTGACTCGGAGGTGAGAGGGAGAGAATGCTACCCACTGAGCCACAGCATGGTTCAGCTTTTTAATTTCCAGATGTATGAGAAGTACTGAACTGAAATTCTCAAACTACTGTGGTGGAAGAACCCCTGTTACTCCAGATTATTAGTCCAGGCCTGTAGATTACTAGTCCAGTAACATAACCACTACACCACCGCACCCTAGTTTAGTGGGAATCAAGTTCAAATCAAGCCCAGGTCGACAGGAGGAAAGCCTCTTTGCCAGATATAAGGGTGAAATGCGTTTGACATGGACTCAGTTCAGTTGAATAGGGGACTACACCCCGTCAGAATCTAGCCATACTTTGTCAGTAAGCTCCAGAAATACCTTAAATAACAACAGAAAATGCTGGAAATACTCAGCAGGCCAGGCAGCATCTGTGGAGGGAGAAACAGAGTTAACGTTTCAGGTCTGGGACCCTTCATCAGAACTGGAAAAAGTTGGAGATGTAACAGATATTAAGCAGGTGCAGAGACGGAGGGTGGGGGGGGGTTTAGGAGGGGAGGAAGGAATTGAAAGAACATACTGTGAAAATGTTGCAAATGGGAATGGCAAAATCATACTGCATGAAAAATGGGGGCAGGGATAATTACCTGAAATTGTTGAACTCGATGTTGAGTCCAGAGGGCTGTAAAGTGCCCAATTGAAAGATGAGGTGCTGTTCCTCGAGCTTACGTTGAGCTTCATTAGAACAATGTAATAGGCCGAGGACCGAGAGGTCAGAGTGGGAGTGAGGTGGAGAATTAAAGTGACAGGCGACCGGAAGCTCAGGGTCACCCTTACAGACTGAACGGAGGTGTTCCGCAAAGCGCTCGCCCAATCTGCGTTTGGTCCCCCCAGTGTAGAGGAGACCGCATCGTGAGCAGCGAATACAGTATATTAAATTGGAAGAAGTACAAGTAAATCGCTGTTTCACCTGGAAGGGGTGTTTGGGGCCCTGGACAGTGGGAAGGGAGGAGGTAAAAGGGCATGTGTTGCATCTCCTGCGCTTGCACGGGAAGGTGCCAGGTGAAGGAGAAGGGCTGTTGGGGGTGATTGAGGAGTGGACCAGGGTGTCGCGGAGGGAGTGGTCCCTTCGGAATGCTGAAAGGGGAGGTGAAGGGAAGATGTGTTTGGTGGTGGGATCACGTTGGAGATGGCGGAGGATGATCCGTTGAATGTGGAGGCTGGTGAGGTGAAAGGTGAGGACAAGGGGAACCCTATCATGGTTCTGGGAGAGAGGGGAAGGGGTGAGAGCAGAAGTGCGGGAGATGGAACGGACACGGTCAAGGGCCGTGTCAACCACAGTAGAGGGGAATCCTCGGTTGAGGAAAAAGGAAGACATGTCGGAAGCACTGGTATGGAAGGTGGCATCGTCAGAACAGACGCGGCGGAGATGGAGAAACTGGGAGAATGGAATAGAGTCCTTACAAGAAGCGGGGTGGGAGGAAGTGTAGTCCAGGTAGCTGTGGGAGTCGGTGGGCTTGTAGTGGATGTTTGTTGAAAGCCGATCGCCAGAAATGGAGACGGAGAAGTCAAGGAAGGGAAGGGAAGAGTCGGAGATGGACCATGTGAAGGTGAGGGCAGGGTGGAAATTGGAAGTAAAGTGAATGAACTTACCCAGTTCAGGGCGAGAGCAGGAAACGGCACCAATACAGTCATCGATGTACCGGAAAAAGAGGTGAGGGAGGGGACCTGAGTAGGACTGGAACAAAGAATGTTCCACATATCCCATGAACAGGCAGGCATAGCTAGGACCCATGCAGGTTTCCATAGCAACACCTTTGATTTGGAGGAAATGAGTGGAGTCAAAGGAGAAGTTGTTCAATGTGAGAACAAGTTCAGCCAGGCGGAGGAGGGTGGTGGTGGATGGGGACTGGTTGGGCCTCTGTTCAAGGAAGAAACGGAGCGCCCGAAGGCCGTCCTGGTGGGGGATGGAGGTGTAGAGGGATTGGACGTCCATGGTGAAAAGGAGACGGTTGGGGCCAGGAAACTGGAAACTGTTAAAGTGACGGAGGGCGTCGGAAGAGTCGCGAATGTAGGTGGGAAGAGACTGGACAAGGGGAGAAAAAATAGAGTCGAGATAGGAAGAGATAAGTTCCATGGGGCAAGAACAGGCTGAAACGATGGGTCTACCAGGGCAGTCCTGTTTGTGGATCTTGGGAAGGAGGTAGCAGCGGGCTGTGCGGGGTTGGGGGACTATGAGGTTGGCGGCCATGGAGGGAAGATCTCCAGAGGAGATGAGATCAGTGACACACTTGGAAACAATGACTTGATGTTTGCTAGTGGGGTCATGGTCCAGGCGGAGGTAGGAGGAGGTGTTGGAGAGTTGGCATTCAGCTTCCGCACGGTGGAGGTCGGTTCGCCAAACAACAACAGCACCACCCTTATCAGCAGGTTTAATGATAATGTTAGGGTTGGATCGGAGAGAACGGAGTGCAGCAAGTTCAGAGGGAGTTAGATTGGAGTGAGAGAGGAGAGCAGAGAAATGGAGGCGGCCGATGTCACGGCGGCAGTTAGCAATGAAAAGATCTAGAGAGGGCAAGAGGCCAGGGGGAGGGGTCCAGGTAGAACGAGAATTTAGAAAGCGGGAGAAAGGTTCAGCCGTGCGGGGGGAAGACTCCTGGCCAGAGAAGTGGGCACGGAGACGAAGGCGATGGAAGAAGAGCTCAGCATCGTGCCGAGCTCGAAATTCATTCAGATGGGGGCGTAAGGGGATGAAGCTCAGGCCTTTGCTGAGGACTGATCATTTGGGGTCAGAAAGGGGAAGGTCAGAGGGGATAGTGAAAACATGGCAGGGGGTGAGATTGGAAGAAGGGATGGGATCAGAGGAAAGTAACGGGGAAGAAGGTTCTGGAGGGGCGTTAGTGTCCAAGAGTTGATGAAGCTTGCGATCCTTGACATCAGAAAGGAAGGAAAAAAGTTTTTTGTTGAAGCGTCAGATGAGTCGAAGGATGAAATGGAACTGTGGACCCGGACAGCTTTGAAATAGAGTGCGTCGGTGCTGCTGAAGAGAGAGGTCAAGGTTGTTCATGTGGCGGCGCATGGCGTTGAGCGTGGATCTCAAGACGCGGCGAGAGCAGTAGTTCTAGAAATACCTTTGTGGATGCTGGGGGTGAATTGGAGCTTTCGAGTCTGGGATGGATAGATTTTTGTTGGGTGAAGGTATCGAGGGATGTGGAGCAAAGGCGGGTAAATGGAGTTGAGGTAGAAGGTCAGCCATGATCTGATAGAATGGCGGAGCAGGCTTGAGGGGCTGAATGGCCTCCTCCTGTTCCTGTGTTCCTATCCCGTTAGGTACCTGTGTTTGAAGCACAATAGTTGAAGGCCCATCTAACAAGTATCTGATTGTGGAGTTTCTTTTCTCTCCAGGAACCCAAATGAGCCTCACACGCAAAAAAGAAGATGGCCGCCCTTCACCACCAGTGACCAGAAGTTCATTGACCTCAACGTGGAGCCCATCAAGGTCAATAAAGGTCTACGAGTTCAGATGTGTGCATTCTGGAACCAGTTCCTCCCCAAGCTCCTCAATGCCACAGGTAACGTGTTTCCCTCCTCGGTGCGGCCAGGCTCTAATCCACGCTGAGTTTTATTGATGCTCTTCGCCCGCTCTTCTCTCCCCCAAGACGCTGGGTTCGCTCCCACGGGCGCTCTGGTACCTCACCTGTCCGTCCATCCTGGGCTATCCTTGTGGGCTGAGAGTGGGCCCAATAGTCGGTGGGCAGGTAGAACCCAGGCTGGGTTTTTGCCCCTCTCCGATGCGGGGAAGGGGGACCAGTTATAGTTTCCTCCCACCCCCCACCACCACCCACACTGGCCCAGCTCACTCAGAACAGGCCGGGATGCAAACCTGGGACCATTCCGTGTGACTCAGTTCCACATTGTGCAGGGTAGTTACCATCGACACCACCGGTGAGCTGTTTCCACCTGCGTTTCCATTTAATGGGTAATTCATCCATGTGCTGCGATGTAAAAGGTTTTTAAAACAAATGGACAGCAATATTCTTAAGACTTTGCTAAGATGGTAGTTTGGGACTGAGTGCTGATCAGGAGCTTGGTATTTACTTCAGTAGGGTTCTGGAGCCAGGTATTTATTTCAGCAGAGTTCTGGAGTCAGATATTTACTTCAGTAGAGTTCTAGAAGCTGGTATTTACTGAAATAGGGTTCTAGAGGTTGGTATTAGCTTCAGTCGGGTTCTAGAGCCTGGTATTCACTTGAATAGGGTTCTGGAGCCTGGTATTTACTGAAATAGGGTTCTGGAGCCTGGTACTTACTTCAGTAGGGTTTTAGAGCCAGGTATTTACTTTAATAGGGTCCTAGAGCCTGGTATTTACTTCAATAGGGTTCTAGAGCCAGGTATTTGCTTTAATAGGATTATAGAGCCAGGTATTTACTTCAATCGGGTTCTCGAAGCTGGTATTTACTTCAAAATGGTTCTAGAGCCAGATATTTACTTCAGTAGGCTTCTAGAGCCAGGTATTTACTTCAATAGGGTTCTAGAAGCTGGTATTTACTTCAATAGGATTCTAGAGCCTGGTATTTACTTCTATAGGATTCTAGAGCCAGGTATTTGCTTTAATAGGATTCTAGAGCCAGGTATTTACTTCAATCGGGTTCTAGAAGCTGGTATTCACTTCAAATGGTTCTAGAGACAGATATTTACTTCAGTAGGCTTCTAGAGCCAGGTATTTACTTCAATAGGGTTCTAGAGCCTGGTAATTACTTCAATCGGGTTCTAGAGCCAGGTATTTACTTCAATAGGGTTCTAGAGCCTGGTAATTACTTCAATCGGGTTCTAGAGCCAGGTATTTTACTTCAATAGGATTCTAGAGCCAGGTATTTGCTTTAATAGGATTCTAGAGCCAGGTATTTACTTCAATCGGGTTCTAGAAGCTGGTATTTACTTCAAATGGTTCTAGAGACAGATATTTACTTCAGTAGGCTTCTAGAGCCAGGTATTTACTTCAATAGGGTTCTAGAGCCTGGTAATTACTTCAATCGGGTTCTAGAGCCAGGTATTTACTTCAATAGGGTTCTAGAGCCTGGTAATTACTTCAATCGGGTTCTAGAGCCAGGTATTTTACTTCAATAGGATTCTAGAGCCAGGTATTTGCTTCAATAGGATTCTAGAGCCAGGTATTTACTTCAATAGGATTCTAGAGCCAGGTATTTACTTCAATAGGATTCTAGAGCCTGATATTTACTTCAATAGGATTCTAGAGCCTGATATTTACTTCAATAGGATTCTTGAGCCAGGTATTTACTTCTGTAGGGTTCTAGAGCCAGGTATTTACTTCAATAGGATTCTAGAGCCAGGTATTTACTTCAATAGGATTCTAGAGCCTGGTATTTACTTCAATAGGGTTTTAGAGCCTGATATTTACTTCAATAGGATTCTAGAACCAGGTATTTACTTCAATAGGATTCTAGAGCCTGGTATTTACTTCAATAGGATTCTAGAGCCTGATATTTACTTCAATAGGATTCTAGAGCCAGGTATTTACTTCAATAGGATTCTAGAGCCAGGTATTTACTTCAATAGGATTCTAGAGCCTGATATTTACTTCAATAGGATTCTAGAGCCAGGTATTTACTTCAATAGGATTCTAGAGCCAGGTATTTACTTCAATAGGATTCTAGAGCCTGGTATTTACTTCAATAGGGTTCTAGAGCCTGATATTTACTTCAATAGGATTCTAGAGCCAGGTATTTACTTCAATAGGATTCTAGAGCCAGGTATTTACTTCTGTAGGGTTCTAGAGCCAGGTATTTACTTCAATAGGATTTTAGAGCCAGGTAGTTACTTCAATAGGGTTCTGGAGCCTGATATTTACTTCAATAGGATTCTAGAGCCAGGTATTTACTTCTGTAGGGTTCTAGAGCCTGATATTTACTTCAGTAGGATTCTAGAGCCAGGTATTTACTTCAATAGGATTCTAGAGCCTGGTATTTACTTCAATAGGATTCTAGAGCCAGGTATTTACTTCAATAGGATTCTAGAGCCTGATATTTACTTCAATAGGATTCTAGAGCCAGGTATTTACTTCTGTAGGGTTCTAGAGCCAGGTATTTACTTATGTAGGGTTCTAGAGCCAGGTATTTACTTCAATAGGTTTCTAGAGCCTGGTATTTACTTCTATAGGATTATAGAGCCTGGTATTTACTTCTATAGGATTCTAGAGCAAGGTATTTGCTTTCATAGGATTCTAGAGCCAGGTATTTATTTCAATCGGGTTCTAGAAGCTGGTATTTACTTCATAACAGTTCTAGAGCCAGAAATTTACTTCAGTAGGCTTCTAGAGCCAGGTATTTACTTCAATAGGGTTCTAGAAGCTGGTATTTACTTCAATGGGACTCTACAGCCTGGTATTTACTTTAATTGTGTTCTAGAGCCTGGTAATTACTTCAGTAGGATTCTAGAGTCAGGTACTTACTCCAATAGGGTTCTGGAGCCTGGTATTTGATTTAATAGGATTCTAGAGCCAGAGAATAACTTCAGTAGGATTCTAGAAGCTGGTATTTACTTCATAATGGTTCTAGAGCCTGGTATTTACTTCTATAGGGTTCTAGAAATTGGTATTTACTTCAGTAGGATTCTAGGGGGGGGAATTCAGTTGTTTGCACCTCCCGTTAGCGCCTTAAGAGGGCACTAATGGGGCGCAAAGCAACTAGCGCCCGGGCGCGGCGATGTTTGCGCCGCTCGCGAAATTAACTAGACATTTTGCGACGGCGCTAAACACTACCGCCACGATCTCCTGCGCCAGCAGATTGTGATGTCAGTCGAGTGCGCAATGCCCCGGTAGCGCCCCGGACCGGATATTGGGTGGCGCTCCTGCCTTACCGCCTGCCGCTAGCAACGACAGGTTGAGGGGAGCGTTATGCTGTCAGAAAGGGACTGGGGGAGCGCTATTTAAAGGCAACCGCTTCCTGCCTTTTTTTCTCGGTGACATTTTTGCACCACACATTCTGAGAGAGAGAGAGAGAGAGACTTCTGGAGAGATTCAATGCTGTGTGAAGGAGTTTTGAGTACTGAGCAGCACTTTGCAGGTTTATTTTGATTTGCCCTTGCTTCGCCAGCGCTCTGAGATAGCGCCTCGCTCCTTGGCCTTTGCGCCTTAAGACAGGTGTGAAGCGCCTGATTTAGCGCTCCAATCACCTCCAGGGGTGATAAAAAGTTTGCTGTCGGAGGCGATAGCTAGCGCCAGGCGCTAAACTTTGCGCACGGCCGATAATGGCGCCACAAACAGGGCGATATTGAATTTTTCCCCCTTGAGCCAGGTATTTGCTTTAATAGGGTCCCAGAGCCTGATATTTACTTCAAAATGGTTCTAGAGCCTGGTATTTACTTCTATAAGGTTCTAGAAGCTGGTATTTACTTCAGTAGGATTCCAGAGCGAGGTATTAACTTCAGTAGGGTTCTAGAAGCTGGTATTTTCTTCAAAACGGTTCTGGAGGGAGGTATTTATTTCAATAGGGTTCTGGAGCCTGGTATTTACTTCAAAACCATTCTAGAACCTGGTATTTACTTCAGTGGGGTTCTGGAGCCCAGTAATTAGTCCAAAAGCATTATCAACCCTGGCATTTACTTAATATGGTTCTGTAGCCTCATATTTACTGCACTATGATTCTGGAGCCTGGTATTTAATCTAATCAGGTTCTAGAATCTGGTATTTACCTAATATGGTTCTGGAGCCTGGTATTTACTTCAGTAGGGTTCTAGAGCTCACGCCAACTCCACATGTGGCAGGTGATACCATTCCTAATGGCTAGAATCATACCGCACAGGAGGAGGCCATTCAGCCCATCGTGCCTGTGCCGGCTCTTTGAAAGAGCTCTCCAATTAGTCCCACTCCCCCCTGCTCTTTCCCCAAAACCCTGCAAATATTAACATTTCCGGTTTCCTTCTGAAAGTTATTGAATCTGCTTCCATTGCCCTTTCAGGCAGTGCATTCCAGATAACAACTCGCTGCGTAAAAAAAATTATCCTCATCTCCCCGCTCCCTGTTTTTTCTGTTGCAAATTATCTTAAATCTATCTTAAGTCGGAGATTGATAGTTTTATGTTAACCATAGGTATTAAGGGATATGGGCCAAAGGTGGGTATATGGAGTTAGATCACAGCTCAGCCATGATCTCATTGAATGGCGGAACAGGCCCAAGGGAATGAATGGCCTCCCCCTGTTCCTCTGGTTACCGACCCTCCTGCCAGTGGAAACAGTTTCTCCCTATATACTCTATCAAAACACTTCATAATTCTGAACATCTCTATTAAATTTCCTCTTAATCTTCACTGCTCTAAGGTGAACAATCCCAGCTTCTCCAATCTCTCCACATAACTGTAGTGCCTCATCTCTGGTATCATCACCATATTATAAAAGGGATATAGAGGCACTGGAGAGGGTGCAGAGAAGATTTACAAGGATGATACCAGAAATGCGAGGTTATAACTATCAGGAAAGGATGAACAGGCTGGGTCTCTTTTCTCTTCCCCTGAAAAGAGAAGGCTGAGGGGTGACCTAATAGAGGTCTTTAAAATTATGAAAGGTTTTGATAGAGTGGATACAGAGAGAATGTTTCCACTTGTGGGGAAGAGCAAAACTAGAGGCCATCAATATAAGATAGTCACCAAGAAATCTAACAGGGAATTCAGGAGAAACTTCTTTACCCAGAGAGTGGTGAGAATGTGGAACTCGCTACCACAGGGAGTGGTTGAGGCGAATAGTATAGATGCGTTTAAGGGGAGGCTGGACAAGGATATGAGGGAGAAGGGAATCGAGGGCTATGCTGATAGAGTTAGATGAGGAAAGACGGGAGGAGGCTCGAGTGGAGCATAAACACCGGCATAGACTGGTTGGGCCGAATGGCCTGTTTCTGTGCCATATATCCGATGTAATCCTGTGTAAAATTGTAGTAAATCCCCTCTGCACCCTCTCCACGGCCTTGACATCCTTCCTAAAGGTCTGGTGCCCAGAATGGGACACAATATTCCAGCTGAGGCTTAACCAATGATTTAGAAAGGTTTAGCATAACTTCCTTGCTTTTGTACTCTGTGACTAAATGGACAACCTTTCATAGCAGACAAAGTGCGCGCCGTCGGTGGATCCAATATGTACAGCTCTCACTGTACATCCATAGTGTGGTCCATATCGCATTCCCGAGGGAAGGCTGAGCGGTCGAAAGGACCAATCCTTCCTCAGTGGATATCCTCGAACTGCAAGCTGTCTCGTTCGGACGTATTTTGTAACCGCACTTCAGGAAACCGACCCGGGCGGGGAGGGGTGGGGGTGGAGGGGGAGAGTTGGTGGACATTTGCTATTCGCATAACAGCCAATAGTAAAACACTTAAAGCTACAGTGGGCTGGCCTCCGTTTGACAGTTAATTATGCCACGGAAAAGTAATGCTGGCCCTTTAAGGACCGGTTGATGCTTCTCTGTGTGGCTTACCTGCTGTGGAAACTGAGCCTTTACTGGGACGGAAGGTTCCACCCTCCCCGACCTCCCAATCTGCCCTGCCGCCAGGCTCGAACTCCGCTTCGCACCCCTCAGCCATGACCAGACCTCGCATTAGGGCAGAGGAAACTGAGCTGGTAAATGTGGGCGGGGACGTGTGGCGTGAGGGCAGGATCGAGCTTGGGCGTGATGCCCTCCACATCCGAACAGCCCATTGGCACTCATTGTCTACGCTGAAGAATGGGACCACAGTGGGGTGGGGGGGGGGGGGGCACGTTGCCCTTGGCAACAAATCACCATCTCAAATCAAATCAAAAATCAAATCAACTTTTATTGTCATTGTTAGTGCGCAAGTGCAGTACAACGAAATGTAGGCTTGCGGCTCCCGAGAGTGTACATTTAGATTAAGACATTTAAACATTTAACATACATTTGGCTTGTAATACATTAACATAAACATAACCATAATAAAGTGCATTGGCAGATGTGCAGGCTTTAGAGTTTATTTGTGGAGTTCAGTAGGATGACAGCCCTGGGAAAGAAGCTGTTCCTAAATCTGGTCGTACGGGTGCGAATGCATCTGTAGCGTCTCCCAGATGGCAGGAGGGCGAACAGACTGTGGCTGGGGTGGGTAGGGTCTTTGATGATGGACCGTGACCTCCGTAGACAGCGTTTCTGGTATATGTGCTCTATGGTCGGTAGCCGGGTGCCGGTAATGCGTTGGGCAGTTTTGACTACCCGCTGCAGGGCTTTCCGGTCATAGTAGCTACAGCTGCCATACCATACTGTGATACAGTTTGTCAGGATGCTCTCTATAGTGCAGCGGTAAAAGTTAGAGAGGATCAGGGGTGACAGGTTACATCCCTTCAGCCTCCTTAAGAAATATAGGCGCTGCTGGGCCTTCTTCACCAGAGAGGTGTTGAGGGACCAGGAGAGGTCTTCTGTGATGTGGACTCCGAGGAACTTAAAGCCGTCCACCCTTTTGTGGGGGAGAGGCTGAAAAATTGGAGGCGATAAAAGGACAGCTGATTAACGGTAAGGCATTCTTAAATTAGTTATCCTAATTACAGAAGTGTTTTAATTTCACATTTTGAGTTAATTTAACCCTTGTTCCCTTTTTATTTTAGCATGTGATGGAGGACTTTCTGGCAACGGGACACCTAGTTGTAAGGGGAACGGTTTCTATGTTGCTTTACTTTCCCTTCTCTGCTTCTCTCTCCGCTAAGCAAAAAAAACCCGCCCGAGACGTGTAACGTCCATCCTGATGTGAGAAAGCCAGTACAAGGGTGAAAGGAGGAAAGGGGGACTGTTGATCAGGAGTTTGCGAAAGGCACGGGACCAGAGGTGCTCAGAATGCAGATCGGGGGCAGTTCGGAACCTCCTTCACTCCTGGACCACAGTTGGCCATTGTTGTCTTGCCTGACTGTGAGATGTTGGCTTGAGTTGGCTGGGAAGTGGGTGGGGGGTGATTTCAGTAAGCCTACCACTCCGGTTGTATCGCGAAGCGGGGCGATAGGCAAACGCAAAATTTAAAGACGCAAGTCCTGCACCTTGGCCCCCCGAGGCCCGCCCGACTGGATTTTCTAGGAGTCCTCGGGATGGGTGGCCATCGTTCCCACCTGAAATAGGTGGGAGCATTATTTCAATGTAAGACCCCCCCCGAACCCGAGGCAGTTTTCATGGACCAGTGGGCAAGCCTTGCGTGCGCCTGCCCCACCTCATTGGCCCCTGGTGACGAGCAGCCTGACCAGCGGTTTTTAAAGGGCCGCAGGCCACTCCCAAAACAGGCCCAAATTTTCTTTTACAATTCTGCCCCCACAGAAATGATCTGGTTCGTTTCGTCCTCACCAACCACCATCCCACGACCCCCTCCGCACCTCCCCCACCCCCCCCAGCTCACCTACATCCATCCCCCTCCTTTCCAGTTCCCGCTCTTCCTGATCGGTGAGCCGCTCGCTGGCTGTACCAAGATGGCTGGGGCCTCTCCGGCCCAGCGCACCAGACTAAACTCAAACCCCGCTCCCGGCGATTCAGTGCTGCCCCCCTCTCCTCCACCTTGCTCGCAGCGAGCAAAGGCAAGGACAGGCCATTGGGCGTTTCCCCCGAGCTGTCGCAACGGCCTGCATCTAGGCTCACTTTCCTGGCTGGAAATAGTGTGCTGGAGTAGGCCGGGGTGGGGGGCGGTGGTGGGTGGCCAAAGAAGAAAAGGGGGAGCTGCGATGCCTGGTTTGTGGCCTAGTCCTCGGCCTAGCTTGCTGAGTTACCCAGAAGGAGATGAGGTACAACAGGCTGGTAACGGAGCTGCCTTCCCCCCCACAGCTTGAGGGGGGGGGGGGGGCGCGAAGGTGGGTACTCCAGCCTTCAAATGCTTCACACAATGTAGAAAAAACAAAGGGGCTTTTATTAAAAAAATTGAGTTTTGTAAAATCAAACCACCAGAACACTCCTGTTGAGACAATCAGTTAATTTTAACTTTTTTTTAACCTTCGTAAACTACCCTCAGAATCTTGGCTGTTTGAAAGTTATTTAATTTTAAAATTGTCTTCGTTGCTTCCCTGTTGAACAGCTCCAGCTCTATTAATCTCCAAGCGGTGCTACATTAATATCTCTATCGTGTGTTACTGTCGCACATTTGCCTGAAACCTTGGAATGTGTCCTTTAACTCTGTCCCGATTCGGACCCTGAGGGACTGAGCTGTTTCTCAGGGCCGTTCATGAACAGATTACCTTATCCCTGTTTCCCCAGGCCTTCGTGCTTCGTCTAACCGTCGTTGCATCTCAGAGCGGCTTTGCTGAATATAGAAGTCTCAGGCTTACGGGAAACTTCTACCAATGCCCGCTCTCGGCACCAAGGCTCGCCCTTCCGAGGGGGCTTCTTGGGAAATTGTGAGCACACGACTGTTATCTCCACCTCCCCACTGTCTCTCCGCCTTGGTGTCAATCAATGCCGGGCACTCTCTCCCTCTCTCCCCCAGCTGTCGGGGTTCAATGTAAAATGAGTTGGCACAGTCTCGGCCCAATTCAACACACTTTGGCATCGAATGCTGAGGCTAGCTGAGAGAGATAGAGGGTGGCTGGCTTGGAAAATGAAAATTCCCCACTGGGCTGCTTCTGTAATAGGCCCGTCATTCTGGGCGTTTTGCACTGGTGCCCGCGTTTTGGTTTGAACTGGAGGATCCAATGGTAGAGCTTGTGAGAGCCGCTGAAATGTGGTTCTCTGACTCGCTGAATCATTTACCTTAAAAACCGAGAGAGTGACAGTGGGGGAGTGACTGACAATCCGAATACTGCCCTTACCCAAATACTGTCCCTACCCTTATACTGCCCCAACCCAAATACTGCCCCAACCCAAATACTGCCCCTACCCAAATACTGTCCCTACCCAAATACTGTCCCTACCCTTATACTGCCCCAACCCAAATACTGCCCCTACCCAAATACTGCCCCTACCCAAATACTGCCCCTACCCAAATACTGCCCCTACCCAAATACTGCCCCTACCCAAATACTGCCCCTACCCAAATACTGCCCCTACCCAAATACTGCCCCTACCCAAATACTGCCCCTACCCAAATACTGCCCCTACCCAAATACTGCCCCGTACCCAAATACTGCCCCTTACCCAAATACTGCCCCTTACCCAAATACTGCCCCGTACCCAAATACTGCCCCGTACCCAAATACTGCCCCTTACCCAAATACTGCCCCTTACCAAATACTGCCCCTACCCAAATACTGCCCCTACCCAAATACTGCCCCTACCCAAATACTGCCCCTACCCAAATACTGCCCCTACCCAAATACTGCCCCTACCCAAATACTGCCCCTACCCAAATACTGCCCTTACCCAAACACTGCCCCTCCCCAAACACTGCCCCTCCCCAAACACTGCCCCTCCCCAAACACTGCCCCTACCCAAACACTGCCCCTACCCAAATACAGACCCTACCCAAATACTGCCTCTACCCAAATACTGCCCTTACCCAAATACTGCCCCTCCCCAAATACTGCCCCTCCCCAAATACTGCCCCCTCCCCAAATACTGCCCCCACCCAAATACTGCCCCTCCCCAAATACTCCCCCTCCCCAAATACTGCCCCTCCCCAAATACTGCCCCTCCCCAAATACTGCCCCTCCCCAAATACTGCCCCTCCCCAAATACTGCCCCTCCCCAAATACTGCCCCTCCCCAAATACTGCCCCTCCCCAAATACTGCCCCTCCCCAAATACTGCCCCTCTCCAAATACTGCCCCTCCCCAAATACTGCCCCTCCCCAAATACTGCCCCTCCCCAAATACTGCCCCTACCCAAATACTGCCCTTTACCCAAATACTGCCCCTACCCAAATACTGCCCTTTACCCAAATACTGCCCCTCCCCAAATACTGCCCCTGCCCAAATACTGCCCCTGCCCAAATACTGCCCCTGCCCAAATACTGCCCCTGCCCAAATACTGCCCTTTACCCAAATACTGCCCCTGCCCAAATACTGCCCCTGCCCAAATACTGCCCCTGCCCAAATACTGCCCCTGCCCAAATACTGCCCCTGCCCAAATACTGCCCCTGCCCAAATACTGCCCCTCCCCAAATACTGCCCCTCCCCAAATACTGCCCCCTCCCCAAATACTGCCCCCGCCCAAATACTGCCCCTCCCCAAATACTGCCCCTCCCCAAATACTGCCCCTCCCCAAATACTGCCCCTCCCCAAATACTGCCCCTCCCCAAATACTGCCCCTCCCCAAATACTGCCCCTCCCCAAATACTGCCCCTCCCCAAATACTGCCCCTCCCCAAATACTGCCCCTCCCCAAATACTGCCCCTCCCCAAATACTGCCCTTTACCCAAATACTGCCCCTACCCAAATACTGCCCTTTACCCAAATACTGCCCCTACCCAAATACTGCCCTTACCCAAATACTGCCCCTCCCCAAATACTGCCCCTGCCCAAATACTGCCCCTGCCCAAATACTGCCCCTGCCCAAATACTGCCCCTGCCCAAATACTGCCCTTTACCCAAATACTGCCCCTGCCCAAATACTGCCCCTGCCCAAATACTGCCCCTGCCCAAATACTGCCCCTGCCCAAATACTGCCCCTGCCCAAATACTGCCCCTGCCCAAATACTGCCCCTGCCCAAATACTGCCCCTGCCCAAATACTGCCCCTGCCCAAATACTGCCCTTTACCCAAATACTGCCCCTGCCCAAATACTGCCCCTGCCCAAATACTGCCCCTGCCCAAATACTGCCCCTGCCCAAATACTGCCCCTGCCCAAATACTGCCCCTGCCCAAATACTGCCCCTGCCCAAATACTGCCCTTTACCCAAATACTGCCCCTACCCAAATACTGCCCTTTACCCAAATACTGCCCCTCCCCAAATACTGCCCCTGCCCAAATACTGCCCTTTACCCAAATACTGCCCCTCCCCAAATACTGCCCCTGCCCAAATACTGCCCCTGCCCAAGTACTGCCCCTGCCCAAGTACTGCCCTTTACCCAAGTACTGCCCCTGCCCAAGTACTGCCCCTGCCCAAGTACTGCCCCTGCCCAAGTACTGCCCCTGCCCAAGTACTGCCCCTGCCCAAGTACTGCCCCTGCCCAAGTACTGCCCCTGCCCAAGTACTGCCCCTGCCCAAGTACTGCCCCTGCCCAAGTACTGCCCCTGCCCAAGTACTGCCCCTGCCCAAGTACTGCCCCTGCCCAAGTACTGCCCCTGCCCAAGTACTGCCCCTGCCCCAAGTACTGCCCCTGCCCCCAAGTACTGCCCCTGCCCCCAAGTACTGCCCCTGCCCCCAAGTACTGCCCCTGCCCCCAAGTACTGCCCCTGCCCCCAAGTACTGCCCCTGCCCCCAAGTACTGCCCCTGCCCCCAAGTACTGCCCCTGCCCCCAAGTACTGCCCCTGCCCCCAAGTACTGCCCCTGCCCCCAAGTACTGCCCCTGCCCCCAAGTACTGCCCCTGCCCCCAAGTACTGCCCCTGCCCCCAAGTACTGCCCCTGCCCCCAAGTACTGCCCCTGCCCCCAAGTACTGCCCCTGCCCCCAAGTACTGCCCCTGCCCCCAAGTACTGCCCCTGCCCCCAAGTACTGCCCCTGCCCCCAAGTACTGCCCCTGCCCCCAAGTACTGCCCCTGCCCCCAAGTACTGCCCCTGCCCCCAAGTACTGCCCCTGCCCCCAAGTACTGCCCCTGCCCCCAAGTACTGCCCCTGCCCCCAAGTACTGCCCCTGCCCCCAAGTACTGCCCCTGCCCCCAAGTACTGCCCCTGCCCCCAAGTACTGCCCCTGCCCCCAAGTACTGCCCCTGCCCCCAAGTACTGCCCCTGCCCCCAAGTACTGCCCCTGCCCCCAAGTACTGCCCCTGCCCCCAAGTACTGCCCCTGCCCCCAAGTACTGCCCCTGCCCCCAAGTACTGCCCCTGCCCCCAAGTACTGCCCCTGCCCCCAAGTACTGCCCCTGCCCCCAAGTACTGCCCCTGCCCCCAAGTACTGCCCCTGCCCCCAAGTACTGCCCCTGCCCCCAAGTACTGCCCCTGCCCCCAAGTACTGCCCCTGCCCCCAAGTACTGCCCCTGCCCCCAAGTACTGCCCCTGCCCCCAAGTACTGCCCCTGCCCCCAAGTACTGCCCCTGCCCCCAAGTACTGCCCCTGCCCCCAAGTACTGCCCCTGCCCCCAAGTACTGCCCCTGCCCCCAAGTACTGCCCCTGCCCCCAAGTACTGCCCCTGCCCCCAAGTACTGCCCCTGCCCCCAAGTACTGCCCCTGCCCCCAAGTACTGCCCCTGCCCCCAAGTACTGCCCCTGCCCCCAAGTACTGCCCCTGCCCCCAAGTACTGCCCCTGCCCCCAAGTACTGCCCCTGCCCCCAAGTACTGCCCCTGCCCCCAAGTACTGCCCCTGCCCCCAAGTACTGCCCCTGCCCCCAAGTACTGCCCCTGCCCCCAAGTACTGCCCCTGCCCCCAAGTACTGCCCCTGCCCCCAAGTACTGCCCCTGCCCCCAAGTACTGCCCCTGCCCCCAAGTACTGCCCCTGCCCCCAAGTACTGCCCCTGCCCCCAAGTACTGCCCCTGCCCCCAAGTACTGCCCCTGCCCCCAAGTACTGCCCCTGCCCCCAAGTACTGCCCCTGCCCCCAAGTACTGCCCCTGCCCCCAAGTACTGCCCCTGCCCCCAAGTACTGCCCCTGCCCCCAAGTACTGCCCCTGCCCCCAAGTACTGCCCCTGCCCCCAAGTACTGCCCCTGCCCCCAAGTACTGCCCCTGCCCCCAAGTACTGCCCCTGCCCCCAAGTACTGCCCCTGCCCCCAAGTACTGCCCCTGCCCCCAAGTACTGCCCCTGCCCCCAAGTACTGCCCCTGCCCCCAAGTACTGCCCCTGCCCCCAAGTACTGCCCCTGCCCCCAAGTACTGCCCCTGCCCCCAAGTACTGCCCCTGCCCCCAAGTACTGCCCCTGCCCCCAAGTACTGCCCCTGCCCCCAAGTACTGCCCCTGCCCCCAAGTACTGCCCCTGCCCCCAAGTACTGCCCCTGCCCCCAAGTACTGCCCCTGCCCCCAAGTACTGCCCCTGCCCCCAAGTACTGCCCCTGCCCCCAAGTACTGCCCCTGCCCCCAAGTACTGCCCCTGCCCCCAAGTACTGCCCCTGCCCCCAAGTACTGCCCCTGCCCCCAAGTACTGCCCCTGCCCCCAAGTACTGCCCCTGCCCCCAAGTACTGCCCCTGCCCCCAAGTACTGCCCCTGCCCCCAAGTACTGCCCCTGCCCCCAAGTACTGCCCCTGCCCCCAAGTACTGCCCCTGCCCCCAAGTACTGCCCCTGCCCCCAAGTACTGCCCCTGCCCCCAAGTACTGCCCTGATGCCAAATGCCAAAGTCGAAAATGATAAACATTTATCACTGCTGTTCTGAAGTAAGTCATAGAATCACAAAGCACAGAAGGAGGCCATTCGGCCCATCGTGTCTGTGCCGGCTCTTTGAAAGAGCTCTCCAATTAGTCTCACTCCCCCCTTTCCCCACAGCCCTGCAAATTTTTCCTTTTCAAGTATTTATCCAATTCCCTTTAGAAAGTTACTATTGAATCTGCTTCCACCGCATTCCAGATCGCAATTACTCGCTGCGTAAAAAAAATTCTCCTCAATCTCCCCTGTGATTCTTTTGGCAATTATCTTAAACCTGTGTTCTCCGGTTACCGACCCTTCTGCCACTGTATATAGTTTTCCTTATTTTCTCTATCAAAACCTTTCATGATTTTGAACATTGCTGTTAAATCTCCCCTTAACCGTCTCCGTTCCAAGGAGAACAATCCCAGCTTCTCCAGTCTCTCCAAGTCTTGTTATGTGACTGTTCTTTTTTCATTTCCTCATCCTGATTATCACTCTATGAAGGCTTCATATCAATTCCCAGAGAACCAGCCAGACGAAGAAATACTTTCCCCGAAAATGATGGGATTTAAGTTAGCAGAAAGGAGCCTGTCAAACGTAATTAGAACTAGTCCCACTCGATGTTTGTAGTTGAATTGAATAGCTTGGCCCCTCCCTCACGCAACTAGCGCCGGAAAGGTTGACGACCTGTTACAGCGGCGTCAAAAGTAAACTGGAACTCATTCTGTGTGTGCGAAGCTGGCTTTTTAATACCCCAAATTACCATGACAACAGAAGAAGCTAAAAGCACAATAAATCGTGGAGAAACATACTTCATTTCTGTTGTACAAGGTTTATCACAATAACACAATCGTTCCAGGAAAGAACTCCAGTCTCAGAATGTATTCCAATATCCATTTGGCTCCCAAACTCAGCTTGTGGAAACATCACCTTTTAAAACAGCCATTCACAGTTTTCTTTGGGAAATCAGAAGAATTCAGGAGAAACTTCTTTACCCAGAGAGTGGTGAGAATGTGGAACTCGCTACCACAGGGAGTGGTTGAAGCGAATAGTATCGATGCATTAAAGGGGAGGCTGGACAAGCGATAGATATGAGGGAGAAGGGAATCGAGGGTTATGCTGATAGTGAGATGAGGAAAGACGGGAGGAGGCTCGAGTGGAGCATAAACGCCGGCATGGACTGGTTGGGCCGAATGGCCTATTTCTGTGCTGTATATCCTGTGTAGTCCAGTTCTGGTCACCACACTTTAGGAAGGATGTGAAGGCTCTTGAGAGGGTGCAGAGGGATTTACCAGAATGGTTCCTGGGATGGGGGATCTTAGCTACAAGGACAGGTTGGAGAAGCTGGATTTGTTGTCATTAGAGCAAAGGATGTTGAGGGGTGATTTGATCGAGGTGTACGAGATTATGTCGGGTTTGGATAGGCTAGACGGGGAAAGGCTGTTCCCACTAGTTGATGGTACGAGGACTAGGGGACACAGATTTAAGGTTTTGGGCAAGAGATACAGGGGAAACATGAGGAAAACCTTTTTTACGCAGTGAGTGGTGAGGACCTGGAACTCGCTCCCGACGGAAGTGGTGTAAGCGAAGACACTCGGGGAGAAATTCAGTTGTTAGCGCCACCCATTAGCGCCTTAAGAGGGTGATAAGTGGGGCGCGAGCCGGCTAGCGCCTGGGCGCAGCGAGATCTGCGCCTCTCGCGAAATTGAGCGGACATTTAGCGGCGACGCAAAACCGCAACGCCCGCTCAGCTGCGCGCGCAGATCCTGACGTCATTTCATGGTGCAATGCCCTTGGGGCGCCCCGAACCGGAACTTCAGTGGCGCCCCCCCTCCTCTCCGCCTGGCGCTCCCAGCGACTGGTTGACTGGAACGGTTCCCAGTCGCTGTGGGGCTGGGAGGGCGGTATTTAAAGGGGGCTCTTCCTGGCTTCTTTGTGGTAGCCATTTTTGGACCACTCCTTCTGTGAGAGAGAGAGATTTGCAGAGAGACAAAGGGAGAGAGCTTTCTGCATTGACTCAGCGCTCGCACAGGTACTTCTGGCTTCGGCCCAGAACTTTGTAGTTGGTTTGCTTTTTCACTGGCATAACTTTGAGTGGCCACATACTATGGGGGCTGCAATGGGTGGAAACGTTGGGCTTCTCCATTACATTGAGAGGGCTCAGAGACGCCGCGAGAGAGTGCCAATCATGGCCAGACGGAGGAGGGCCAACAGGCGTCGGCACAGGAGACCTTACCCTCCCAGGGTATTCCGCCAACAGTTCTCATACCTCAACATGTCTGAGGAGCAGTGTTTTCGGAGGCTTCGATTCAGCAGGGAGGTGGTCACTGAGCTCTGCCACCTGCTTCAACCAGATCTGCACCCTCAACTGAGGAACAGGACCTCTCTGTTGGTGGCAGTGAAGGTGACAGTGGCTCTCAACTTCTATGCCACCGGCTCCTTTCAATCTGCTACTGGGGACATTGCCAATGTCTCCCAGTTCGCGGTGCATTGCTGCATCCGTCAAGTCATGAATGCCCTCTTTAAAAGGAGACGTCAGTACATTTCCTTCCCCATGACCCTGGACAAGCAGCAAGAGCGTGCAATGGGATTTGCAAGAATAGCGGGCTTCCCCATGGTCCAGGGCGCCATTGACTGCACGCATGTGGCTTTGCGGGCGCCGCAAGAGAATGCCGAGTATTACCACAACCGGAAGGGGTTCCATTCGTTGAACGTCCAGTTGGTGTGTGACCACAGACAGCTGATACTAGCTGTCAATGCCCGCTTTCCAGGCAGCAGCCACGACGCCTTCATCCTGCGCCAGACTTCTGTGGCAGACCTTTTCGAAGCCCCGGCTCTCCCAGGAGGCTGGCTTCTCGGGGACAAGGGCTATCCTCTGTGCACCTGGCTGATCACCCCGCTCCGTGCGCCCAGCACCCCTGCTGAAGAACGATACAATGAGAGCCATCAAGCGACCAGGAACATCATTGAGCACACAATCGGCGTGCTAAAGCAACGGTTCCGCTGTCTGGACCATTCCGGGGGAGCCCTTCAGTACTCACCTGAGCGAGTCTCCCATTTCGTTGTAGTGTGCTGCATGCTGCATAACCTGGCAATCCTTAGGACTCAGCCACTGCCACCAGACATTGGAGCACCAGCAGAGGAGGAGGAGGAGGAGGAGGAGCACCAAGACGGGAGGGAGGCACAAAGTGCAAGGGCCGTCCATCAGCAGCTTATTGCAAGTCGGTTCTAGGCCCCCTCTGAGGGAATGGCTTGTGCCATTGAAAGAACATGAATGGAACCGTTCCGCAACCCCTGAGCCGGCCAAGGCAACAAATAGTTCAAAGAGCAAACATGCACAATCTGAATAAAGACACTTCTTTATTTAACAAACTGTGTGCCCTTCCCGCATGACAAAGTAATAGAGAGAAACCCCCAAAAAATCAGTCAGACACATAACTGGCTCTCACAACCTGGAGACAATGAACAAAAGAGTAAACAAAAGATGACCACGATCCTCGGCCTTCACTAAAAAAATTAACAGCATTTTGCCACACCTCTTACTTTTTGCCCTTCGAGGGTGATCTGCTTCGCTTGCGAGATTGTCCCCTTCCCACCCTGCAGCTCCTCCGCAATGGGACCCCAGTGGCTGCAGCAAGGCTGCTGAGTGTCAGAAACTGAGTCGGCAGATGCCCTTGAGGTACAGCCTGGACCAGCTCTGGGCCTGGAGGGCCCGGCTGCTGACTGCTCCAACTCTGCATGTTCGGCAGCAGTCTGTCCTACAGGTGGTGGCAGCTGCAGTGGAGAAGTGACAGTGTCGGCAGCAGGAATGCTGCCATCCTGACAGAGGACAGCCACTCCCTGGTCGGACGACACGCTGGCACTCCCACGGGGCAGCACTGCAGCATGCGGAGCAATCTGCTGAAGCACAGACTGCTGGCTGCTGTGGTGCGGTGAGGGCCCCGGCGATTCGTGCACGATCCAGCTAGGGTGGCAGCAGTCAGTGCTCGTGTGGCCTCAATCTGCGTCTGCATCAGACCAGCCACCGACTGCATTGCACCACTAAGCACTTGTGTGGAAGCCGCCTGTGCTGCCCCGAATTCCTGCAGACTCCTTGCCTGTGCTGCACCGAAGTCCTGCAGACTCCTTGCCAGTGCTGCGCCAAGGTCCTGGACACTCCTTGCCAGTGACTCAATGGATTCGGGCATCCTTGCCACTGCAGCCATGAGCTCAAGTGTGCCTGTGCTCCGCCTGGGCGCCCATTTCAGCGAGGAGCCGCACCTCTTCTGTGCTCACTGTAGCAGGACTCGAGGCCAGACTCTCCCTCCGGGGAGAAGGCCGCCGAGCTTCCCTACCCACCCTCCCCCCCCCCCCCCCCCCCCCCCCGCGTTGCTGCAGCCCACTGGGCCCCGGAGCTTCACCCTCCTCAGACCCTTCCCCCCTGCTCCCCTCCAGGGAAGACGTGTCCCCATTATGGCCATGGGCTGCCTCGGCTGAGGGTGGCACTGATGGTCCGGCTTCCTCTTCCTCCTTGCCTTCAGAGTCACTCACAGTGGCAGCTTGAGGGCCCGCCTCCTCACCTGGCGAATCAGCATCTGAAAGCAGGGAGGTACAAGAGTGGCTTTAGCGTGAGGACAGGGTGGCAGCGAGGGAGGCATGAGTGCTGCAATGCACTGTATTGGTTCGATAGTGGCAAAGGATGCTGGTGTGAGGCACAAGTGGAAGGAGAGAGGTCAAAAAGGTGATGACCTTACCATTGCTGTCCAGAATGGGGTCGGCATCTCCAGTGGTGACGGGGCCAATCATCCGGCCTGCCATAATCCGCTGGACTCGCTGCTCCAGATCGCTGAGGTCTTGAAGGTGAGGCCGGCCTCCCCCGGTCCATTGCTGCTGCCTCCTGTTATGGGCCAGCTTGCCCTGCAAGAAAAAGGACGGGCTCTGAGTACAGTGTGAAGCCCTGATCTCGGCTGCACTGCCTCCCATGGTGGAATAGCCCTTACAGTGTGAAGCCCTGATCTTGGCTGCACTGCCTCCCATGGTGGAATAGCCCTTACAGTGTGAAGCCCTGATCTTGGCTGCACTGCCTCCCATGGTGGAATAGCCCTTACAGTGTGAAGCCCTGATCTCTGCTGCACTGCCTCCCATGGTGGAATAGCCATTACAGTGTGAAGCCCTGATCTTGGCTGCACTGCCTCCCATGGTCGATTAGCCCTTACAGTGTGTAAAGTGCTGAATGTGCGTGTGAGTTTCATGAAAGGCCCATAGGTGTTGGATGAGGGTTGGGCATTGGGGCTTTCAGGACCCTTTGGCCATAAAGTGAGGTGGAGATGCAGGGATGAAGAGGATACTGAAAAGGGTACTCACCCTGACGACCCGAGTGAGGTCGTTGAACTTCTTCCTGCATTGCACAGGGGTCCTAGGCACCATGCTGCTGGAGGTCACTCGGTGAGCCACCTCCCTCCAAGCTTTGCGATAGTCATTGGGCAGCGGCCTCCTGCCACCGTCCGGGAACAGGATAGATCGCCTGCGCTCCACTGCGCCAACCAGAACCTGCAGGGCCCCCTCACTGAACCGCTGCGCTCGCTCCCTGGCCCTCTCCATGGTCCTAGGCGTTAGAATGTGGCAGCAGGTCTGTCCAGGCCGAGAATCAGGGCTCCGATGCGCAGGGTGTGGCTGCAATCCAAGATCGAACCTCCCCTTTAAGAGCTGACCGGCGCCAGCGTGTCTGCGTGCAATCGCTAACTGGCCGCACCTGTGCTGCGCCCGCCCTCAGTGGTAACGCCTCGCTTCTCCGGCTTAGCGCCTTAAGACAGTCGTGCAGTGCCTGTTTTAGCGCTCCAAGCACCTCCTGGGGCGAAGCAGGTCAATTTAGCAGTAGGTGGCGATAATTTGCTGGGCTCACGGAGAGCACCTGCACCCCGCGGCGGGGGGGGGGCTTCATGGGGGTCGGGGACAGCAACGGGGGCAGGTGCTAGCAGGCGGCCAGCAACAAAAATGGCCGCCCGCCACCTCCCCTTTAACTAGCGCCGGCCTGGCCGCAGGTAGGCCCCCCTGACCCCAGCAGACATAGCGTCTGGCGGTTAGTTGGGGGGGGGGGGGGGCGCCACCCAATATTACAGCCGGTTAACGCCGCCGCTAACCTCCCGCTGAATTTCGCGGGAGGCGTTAGCGGCACCGCGCCCAGGCGCTAGTTGATTTGCGCCCCGTTATCTCCTTCCTTATGGTGCTAACGGGAGGCGCAAATCAACCGAATTTAGCCCCCCATGACTACAATCTTATGAATTTTGGGATCAAAATGAATAATGAAATGGTGTTAAAGGGGAGGGGATTCTGCCAAGTTGCCAATATTCGTATATGTTACAAATGGAAATGCATGGAGCAGAGAAGGCTAAGAGGAGATTTCATTGAGTTTTTTTTTAATTATTAAGATTTTATTTCGTCTGATTGGGGAATCAGTGACAAGGGATCATCAGTTGAAAATTGTCACTCAGAGAGTGGGGTGAGATTAGGAGAAATCTCTTTACGCAGTGAGTTATTGGAGCAGGGGGTACTTTGCCACAGGGAGTGGTTGAGACAAACCATTGTATCTTTTTTAAGGCAAAAATTTGAAGCCAAGCCTATTGGGGGAAGAGCAGGGTATGGGACTGGTTTGGGATTCCTGTAGGAAAGAGCCAGCACAAATGCAATAGGCCAAATGGCCGCCTTCTGTGCTGTAAATTTCTGCCCATACAGAGGTCTCACAGGCCTCCATTTCTCACCTCTAAGTCAGAAGGTTGTGGGTTCAAGTCCCACTCCAGAGACTTGAGCCCATAATCCAGGCTGACACTCCCAGTACAGTACTGAGGGAGCGCCGCACTGTCGGATGAGACGTTAAACTGAGGGCCCCGTCTGCCTTCTCAGGTGGACGTAAAAGATCCCATGGCCGCTATTTCAAAGAAGAATAGGGAAATTATCCCCAGTGTCCTGGCCAATATTTATCCCTCAACCAACATCACTAAAACAGATTATGGCCCAGAAATTCGGGTCGGGGGCTTCCCGCGGGTGTAAGCCCCCGACCTGCACTTACCTTGCGCGCCGGCCGTTGAGCTGTGGGCCCGCGTGGGATTCCGATCCTGGGCCTCCTCCAACTGCCGGCGCGCAGTGCTTGCGTATCCCAGGGGCGCAGTTAGTTCGAAGCGTCCCCTGGGATCACGTGGGCCATGGAGAGCCAATGGGAGCAGGGAATGCTTCATTCATAAGTTTGACAGGAAGAGCTGTCAAACCTATAAATACTATAAGCCCCAAAACATCACTAAATCTTCAAATAATTTTTTTTTTTAAATCACATTTTAAAAATAACTATAAATTACATGAAATAACTATTTTAAACAATAATTTAAATTTTTGAAAAAATGAATTTTATTTTCTAACGGGGCTAAAAATAAACTTACCTTTCTTTAAAGTATTTAAAAATAATAAACCTGTGGAAAAAATGTTTTAATTTTAATTAATTCACCACTTACCTTGTTAAAAGCAGGCCTTGCGACTGCTTTTTAAAAGTGTAACTCCTGGAGACTTACCCTCCCGGAGAAACCTGCAAAAAAACCGTAAGTTCGATGCGCACGCGCTGCCTCTCCGGCGCACGCGTTCCACCTCTCAACCCCTTCTTTCAGGGGAACGGAAGTTCCAGTTTCCCGCGCGTGTGCAGTGCATGCACGAAACCGGCACTTCCATTGGGCCTACGGGTGAGTACCCCATGCGTACTCACCCGGGGAGACCCAAATTTCTGGGCCAATTAATATCTGGTCATTGTCACGTTGCTGTTTGTGGGAGCTTGCTGTGCGTAAATCGGCAGCTGCGTTTCCTACAGTGACTACACTTCAAAAAGTACTTCATTGGCTGTAAAGCGCTTTGGGACATCCTGAGGCCGTGAAAGGCGCTGGAGAAAGGCAAGTCTTTCTCCCGATACAGGCTGCAGGCGGGCACGAGTTCGTAATAAACGTGATGGCGACACGGCGTGACAGAGCTTCCAGCCTGTGCCACCCTTTCCTGTTTTAGTACATCGGAATGACCATCCAATCTTGGAGCCAAATTTCCTCATCCCGAACTCTCATTTTCAGGGCGTTAAGATGAGGGAAAAGGGGCGGAAAACCCACCCTGCCGCATCAACAATGAAACATCATGCGGCATTTAAAAAATGGTCTTTAGGAAACTAAAGCTCTTTGGTTATAAAAATAGCGGAGATGGAGGGAAAAAAGGCTGTTTGACTGAGAGTCAAAAATCATCCAATCAGGTAACGAAGAGTCTGTTCGCTTTTCGATTGGCCGTGGGAAGGCGGGACGCGGCGAGGATTGACGTGTCGGGCGACCAATGGCGGGAGTGTGGGGGGGGGGAGGGGTGTTTGGCAGCAGGAAGTCAGGTGATGGAAGCTCCAGGATTGCGTCCAACCAGTGCACAGTGATCGGACAGGGCGGGAGCCACAAGCACCTTGTCCGAGGAAGGTGAACAATGGACCGGAGGAATTCACGACAGAGGTGAACTGATCCCACACGGACCAGTATTCCACCCCGCCACATTCTCACTGACTGATGTAAACCTCCTCTGTAAGAAAGAACTTGCATTTCTCCAGCGCCTTTCACGGCCTCAGGACGTCCCAAAGCGCCTCACAGCCAATGAAATAGTGTTTTTTTTAAACTGTTGTAATGTGGGGAAACGTGGCATCCAATTTGCGCACAGCAGGATCCCATAGGCAACATCGGGGAATCCCCAGCATGAATATCAGTTCGAGACTGGGATTCAAAAACTGGCACATCGAGTTGAAAGCCCCAATGCTCCAGCTCCATTACTGAGCTCTTGTTGCGCGGAGAACTGGGCAAAAGGGCTCCCACGTAGGAAACTGTATGGTAAGCTTCACTGGCACGGCTTTAGTTTGACCTCCTTTAGATTATTCCCCATCAGCCCTGTGATCTCCCGCCTTTCACAAGTGGGGTGCCGGGGGCGGAGAGGTTAAGACGTAAAGTGAAAATGAATCGTCACGATAGTAGGGGAGCAGCGGCAGATAAGAAGTGAGTAATTCACGGCGCTTTACCGAATGGAGAAAGCAGGCACAGGGAGATCCCACTGCGCCAAGGCAGGACTTGGGCTGGTGCTTGTGATTCCCGACACAGTAACTGGTGGAGGCAGATGTGGCAAAGAGAGGCCCAACAGCAACTCTCAGTGATGCGATGCTTTGGGCCCAACTAGAACTTTACAAGAGGATCGAGATGATGTCAAGCAGCCGGTGGAAGTTGGGGGCGGGTGTCGCGAGGGGTAGGGTTTGGGGGGAAGGATAGGATAGGTTAGGGAGGTAGGTAGGTGGAGAGTGCAAGGGTGTGGAGGCCAAGGCCTCAGGGTGGCGGTGGGTGGGATGTGCAGTAGGCCAGTCAGAAGCTGGCTTGTGTTCCTTTAAGTTCAGGAGATTGAGGGGTGATCTGATCGAGGTGTTTAACAGGATAAAGGGATTCGATAGGGTGGATAGAGAGAAACTATTTCCTCTGGTGGAGGGAGGGGGGGGGGGGGGGAGTCCAGAACAAGGGGGCAGAACGTTAAAATTAGAGCCAGGCCGTTCAGGGGTGATGTCGGGAAGCACTTCCTCACACAAAGGGGAGTGGAAATCTGGAACTCTCTCCCCCCAAAAAGCTGTGGGTGCTGGGGGCAATGTTCCCGCTAACATGTCGTTGTTGTGCGCGGGCGGTTTTATCAATGTACGGTACTTTTGAATTTTTTGCGCGGCTGCAACACGCGGTATTTGAGCGCTTGTGAGCGGCCTGCGTGGTACCTTCAAGATTGCTGCACGCCCGCACACACATGCAGCTTAGAGGGAACGTTGGCTGGGGGTCAGTTGGAGCTTACAAGACTGAGATAGATAGGTTTTTGTTGGGTAAGGGTATCAAGGGATATGGAACCAAGGCAGGTAAGTTGAGTTGAGGTACGGATCAGCTATGATCTAACTGAATGGCGGAGCAGGCCCGAGGGGCTGAATGGCCTTCTCCTGGTTGGTTCCTATGAAAGAAAGCGAGGGCGTGCATTGCATTGTAGGGCTGGAGAAGGATCAAGACTGCAAGCGAAGGACTTTGAAAAAGGAGGACGAGATTTCGTAGCTGATGCACTGGCGGACGGGGAGTCAGTGACGCAAAGACGGGGGTGGGATAGGTGGAGTTGAGTTATAAATGTTGTAGCAATTCGGCCAGCTTAGTTTCTGGATGGTGTAGAGTTTCTGTTAGGAAGGCAGCGAGGAGATGGTTGGAGGAAGAAATGAAGAAGAAAAAAAGACTTACAGTTCTATAGCGTCTTTCATGACGACCGGACGTCCCAAAGCGCTTTACAGCCAATCAATTATTTTTGAAATGTAGTCACTGTTCTAATGTGGGAAACGCGGCAGCCAATTTGCGCACAGCAAGCTCCCACAAACAGCAATGTGATAATGACCAGATAACCTATTTTTGTTATGTTGATTGACGGATAAACATTGGCCAAGACACCGGGGATAACTCCCCTGCTCTTCTTCGAAATGCTGCCATGCGATCTTTTACGTCCACCCGAGAGAGCAGACGGGGCCTCACTTCAACATCTCATCCAAAAGACGGCACCTCCAACAGTGCAGCACTCCCTCAGTACTGCCCCTCCGACAGTGCGGCGCTCCCTCAGTACTGCCCCTCCGACAGTGCGGCGCTCCCTCAGTACTGCCCCCCCGACAGTGCAGCACTCCCTTAGTGCTGCCCCTCCGACAGTGCAGCGCTGCCTCAGTACTGCCCCTCCGACAGTGCGGTGCTCCCTCAGTACTGCCCCTCCGACAGTGCGGCGCTCCCTCAGTACTGCCCCTCCGACAGTGCGGCGCTCCCTCAGTACTGTCCCTCCGACAGTGTGGCACGCCCTCAGTACTGCCCCTCCGACAGTGTGGCACTCCCTCAGTACTGCCCCTCCGACAGTGCGGCGCTCCCTCAGTACTGTCCCTCCGACAGTGCGGCGCTCCCTCAGTACTGCCCCTCCGACAGTGTGGCGTTCCCTCAGTACTGCCCCTCCGACAGTGCAACGCTCCCTCAGTACTGCCCCTCCGACAGTGCTGCGCTCCCTCAGTACTGTCCCTCCGACAGTGCGGCGTTCCCTCAGTACTGCCCCTCCGACAGTGCGGCGTTCCCTCAGTACTGCCCCTCCGACAGTGCGGCGTTCCCTCAGTACTGCCCCTCCGACAGTGCGGCGCTCCCTCAGTACTGCCCCTCCGACAGTGCGACGCTCCTTCAGTACTGCGCTCCCTCAGTACTGCCCCTCCGACAGTGCGGCGCTCCCTCAGTACTGCCCCTCCGACAGTGCGGCGCTCCCTCAGTACTGCCCCTCCGACAGTGCGGCGCTCCCTCAGTACTGCCCCTCCGACAGTGCGGCGCTCCCTCAGTACTGCCCCTCCGACAGTGCGGCGCTCCCTCAGTACTGCCCCTCCGACAGTGCGGCGCTCCCTCAGTACTGCCCCTCCGACAGTGCGGCGCTCCCTCAGTACTGCACTGGGAGTGTCAGCCTAGATTTTTGTGGTCAAGTCTCTGGAGTGGGACTTGAACCCACGACCATCTGACTCAGAGGCGAGAGAGAGAGAGAGAGCTGCCCACTGAACCATTTGTGTAGCATCTTTCGTGTCTTGAAGTGCTTCACAACCAATTAATTACTTTTTGAGGCACGATTACTGTTGGAAGGTTGTGGGTTCAAGCCCCACTCCAGAGACTTGAGCGGAAAATCCAGGCCGACACTCCCAGTGCAGCGCTGAGGGAGTGCAGTCGGAGGTGCCGTCTTTGAGATGAGATGTTAAACCTGCTCTCTCGGGTGAAAGATCCCACGGCCACTATTTTGAAGAAGAGTAGGGGAGTTCTCCCCGGTGTCCTGGGGCCGATATTTATCCCTCAATCAACATCACTAAAACAGATGATCTGGTCATTATCACATCGCTGTTTGTGGGAGCTTGCTGTGCTGCGTTTCCCACATTACAACAGTGACTACACTTCAAAAAGTACTTCATTGGCTGTAAAGCGCTTTGAGACGTCCTCAGGATGCGGAGTGCGCTGTAGAAATGCGAGATCTTTCGTTCTGTTCAGCACCAACTCTGAATCCAAGCTGGAACCGTACGGTTTTGTGTATCTCAGTATTGTGCCTCCACTGTGCCATTTAGGGGCAGCTCCCCCGCGTTTACTCGCACGGACTCCTCCGAAGGAGTCGTCGGATCTGGGACCAGCTCCATGTGGTGAAGAGGTGACTGTGGTCGTGACCCGCTCCGTTAGATACTGTGGAAAGGTTGGAGAAGGGTGGGCGAGTGATTTCCCTCCATTGGTGCAACTAACGTCTGATGGGTTCAGAGAAGGTGTTCATTGTACCTCCTGAGCGTGTTAGCAGCGCTCAGATTTCCTGGCCTTGTTCATTTGGGTCATTGGTCACAGGCGCAGACCTGGGTCAATATAGGGAACATACCAGTTCCAGTGAAACACTTAGTGGCAATGGAATTTAAATGGTTGGAAAAATTAAAGGGGAGTGTCAGAACGGGGAGACAAAAATTCCGATTGTCTTTGGGAAAGGTTCAAGTGGGCACCTCAACCCATTAGCAGCCTCAGCGAAGGGTGAAAGGTCAGATTCACCAGACTGATACCTGGGATGGCAGGAATGACGTATGAGGAGAGATTGGGTCGATTGGGCTTATACTCGCTGGAGTTTAGAAGAATGAGAGGGGATCTCATTGAAACTTATAAAATTCTAACAGGACTAGACAGACTGGATGCAGGAAGGATGTTCCCGATGGCCGGGGAGTCCAGAACCAGGGGTCACAGTCTTAAGGATAAGGGGTAAGCCATTTAGGACTGAGATGAGGAGGAATTTCTTCACCCAGAGAGTGGTGAACCTGTGAAATTCTCTACCACAGAAGGCAGTGGAGGCCAATTCATTAAATATATTCAAGAAAGAGTTAGATATATTTCTTGAGGCTAAAGGGATCAAGGGATATGGGGAGAAAGCAGGGACAGGGTACTGAGTTTGGATGATCAGCCATGATCTCATTGAATGGCGGAGCAGGCTCGAGGGGCCGAATGGCCTACTCCTGCTCCTATCTTCTATGTTTCTATGTGAAAGGGCACCCTTACCAATGAAGGGAAAGGAGGCCTAGTGTGAAGGCTTGAGGCCGTCTCCGTCACTGGCTGTTCCCAGCCGAGCAGTAAGATGACCTACTTCTTAAGCAGACCCTGGGAAGATCGTTCCTCCACAGCCGTTGCTAGGTGGGTAAGACCGGCTAATATGGGTGGCGGGTGCAGCCAATCAAGCTCTGTTAGGTTGATGCCCACCCTGGCATGTAGGGATCGAGGTGATCCTGAAGAACCATCTAACCATCATGGTCAGGGACCCAGACGTTTCTGTGCCTTTGGGTCTTTTGCTCGCTGCAGTGTCCTAGAGATTAGCCTTGAATTCCTGGAGACATCCAGGGCAATCCTGGGAGGGTACTTGGCAACCCTACTAGGTGTGGAGCTGACCCATCAGAAAAGGTGGAGCAGATGCGGGCCACGCACTATGGTAGGGGTGAGAGGGAAGAGCCTGTAACCGTGGGGTGGTCTGGCTGCAGCCGTAGTGATGTTTCTCAGAGGTTTTAAAAAAAAATTGTTCATGGGATGTGGGCGTCGCTGGCAAGGCCGGCATTTATTGCCCATCCCTAATCGCCCTTGAGAAGGTGGTGGTGAGCTGCCTTCTTGAACCGCTACAGTCCGTGTGGTGAAGGTGCTCCCACAGTGCTGTTACGGAGGGAGTTCCAGGATTTTGACCCAGCGACGATGAAGGAATGGCCGATATATTTCCAAGTCAGGATGGTGTGTGACTTGGAGGGGAACTTGGAGGTGGCGGTGTTCCCGTGTGCCTGCTGCCCTTGTCCTTCTAGGTGTTAGAAGTCCTGGGTTTGGGAGGTGCTGCCGAAGAAGCCTTGGCGAGCTGTTGCGTTGCAGTGCATCTTGTAGATGGTGCACACTGCAGTCACGGTGCGCCGGTGGTGGAGGGAGTGAATGTTTAAGGTGGTGGATAGGGTGTCAATCAAGAGGGCTGCTTTGTCCTGGATGGTGTCGAGCTTCTTGAGTGTTGTTGGAGCTGCACTCATCCAGGCAAGTGGAGAGTATTCCATCACACTCCTGACTTGTGCCTTGTAGATGGTGGAAAGGATTTGTGGAGTCAGGAGGTGAGACACTCGCCACAGAATACCCAGCCTCTGACCTCCTCTTGTTGCCACAGTATTTATGTGGCTGTTCCAGATTAAGTTTTAGGTCAATGGTGACCCCCCAGAATGTTGATGGTGATGGTAATGCCATTGAATGTCAAGGGGCGGTGGTTCGACTCTCACTTATTGGAGATAGTCATTGCCTGGCACTTGGGTGGCGCGAATGTTACCTGCCACTTATCAGCCCAAGCCTGAATGTCATCCAGGTCTTGCTGCATGCGGGCATGGACTGCTTCATATTCTGAGGAGTTGCGAAGGGAACTGAACATTGTGCAATCATCAGCGAACATCCCCACTTCTGACCTTATGATGAAGGGAAGGTCATTGATGAAGCAGCTGAAGATGGTTGGGCCTAGGACACTGCCCTGAGGAACTCCTGCAGCGCTGTCTTGGGGCTGTGATGATTAACCTCCAACAACCACAACCATCTTCCATTGTGCTAGGTAGGACTCCAGCCAGTGGAGAGTTTTCCCCCTGATTCCCATTGACTTCAGTTTTACTAGGGCTCCTTGATGCCACACTCTGTCAAATGCTGCCTTGATGTCAAGAGCAGTCACTCTCACCTCACCTCTGGAATTCAGCTCTTTTGTCCATATTTGGACCAAAGCTGTAATGAGGTCTGGAGCCGAGTGGTCCTGGCGGAACCCAAACTGGGCATCGGTGAGCAGGTTATTGGTGAGTAAGTGCCGCTTGATAGCACTGTCGACGACACCTTTCATCACTTTGCTGATGATTGAGAGTAGACTGATGGGGCGGTAATTGGCCAAATAGGATTTGTCCTGCTTTTTGTGGACAGGACATACCTGGGCAGTTTTCCACATTGTCGGGTAGATGCCAGTGTTGTAGCTGTACTGGAACAGCTTGGCTAGAGGCACGGCTAGTTCTGAAGCACAAGTATTCAGCATGACAGCCAGGATGTTGTCAGGGCCCATCGCCTTTGCTGTATCCAGTGCGCTCAGCCGTTTCTTGAGTGGAGTGAATCGAATTGGCTGAAGATTGGCTTCTGTGATGGTGGGGACCTGAGGAGGAGGCTGATATGGATCATCCATTCGGCCTCCCGTTAGTTGTTTAATTGCCCACCACCATTCACGACTGGATATGGCTAACTTGACCAAGGGGAGCCAGTGGATGTGGTGTATTTGGATTTTCAGAAGGCATTCAATCAGGTGCCAAACAAGAGGTTATTAAACAAAATTAGGGCTCGTGGGATTGTGATAATATACTAGCATGGATTGAAGATTGGTTAACGGACAGAAAACAGATAGTAGGAATAAACGGGTCATTTTCGGGTTGGCAGGCTGTAGCTAGTGGTGTACCGCAAGGATCATAAGAACATAAGAAATAGGAGCAGGAGTCGGCCATTCGGCCCCTCGAGCCTGCTCCGCCATTCAATAAGATCATGGCTGATCTTCTAACTCATCTCCACTTTCCTGCACTATCCCCCTATCCCTCGATTCCCTTAATATTCAAAAATCTATTGATCTCAGCCTTGAATATACTCAACGACTGAGCCTCCACCGCCCTCTGGGGTAGAGAATTCCAAAGATTCACCACCCTCTGAGTGAAGAAATTCCTCCTCATCTCAGTCCTAAATGGCCGACCCCTTATCCTGAGACTGTGACCCCTGGTTCTCGACTCCCCAGCCAGGGGAAACATCCTCCCTGCATCTACCCTGTCAAGCCCTGTAAGAATTTTGTATGTTTCAATGAGATCACCTCTCATTCTTCTAAACCCTAGGGAATATAGGCCTAGTCTATCAATCTCTCCTCATAGGACAATCCCCTCATCCCAGGAACCAGTCTGGTGAACCTTCGTTGCACTCCCTCTATGGCAAGTATATCCTTCCTTAGGTAAGGAGACCAAAACTGTCCACACTACTCCAGGTGTGGTCTCACCAGGGCCCTATACAGGAAACTTTTTTTTATCCGGGACCGACGTGGTGCCGGTTCATCAAAAATTCCAAATAACCGAGCGCTATAGTAAAAGATACGGAGAGCCGAGAGCTCCGTATAAAGCAACAAACCCTGTTGCTTAGCAACAGGTTCAGAACAATGGCCACATGTTCCAAGCGTCTCTGTAGCTTAGCAACAGCTGCAGCCACACCCTTGCACAGCAACAGATGGAGGAAGTCAAGTAATATGAAGTATGAACCTACTCCTGAATTTTGCCGGTTAACCAAGATTTCCGGTTATTTAGGTGCCGGTAAATCGAAAGTTTCCTGTATATTTGCAGTAAGACGTCTTTACTCTTATACTCAAATCCTCTTGTAATAAAGGCCAACATACCATTTGCTTTCCTAATTACTTGCTGTACCTGCAGGTTAACTTTCAGTGATTCGTGTACAAGGACACCCAGGTCCCTCTGAACACCAACATTTCCCAATCTCTCACCTTTTCTATTTTTCCTACCACATTATATTCCATTTGCCATGTTCTTGCCCACTCACTTAGCCTGTCTATATCCCCTTGAAGCCTCCTTGCATCCTCCTCACAACTTACATTCCCACCAGCTTTGTATCATCAGCAAACAATGATATATTATATTTGGTCCCCTGCAATTATATCGGGCCCTGGTGAGAGCACACCTGGAGTATTGTGTACAGTTCTGGTCTCCTTACCTAACAAAGGTTCACCAAACTGATTCCTGGGATGGGGGGACTGTCCTATGAGGAGAGATTGATAGACTAGGCCTATATTCTCTAGAGTTTAGAAGAATGAGAGGGGATCTCATTGAAACGTACAAAATTCTTACAGGGCTTGACAGGGTAGGTGCAGGGAGGATGTTTCCCCCTGGCTGGGGAGTCTAGAACCAGGGGTCACAGTCTCAGAATAAGGGGTCGGCCATTTAGGACTGAGATGAGGAGGAATTTCTTCACTCAGAGGGCGGTGAATCTTTGGAATTCTCTACCCCAGAGGGCTGTGGAGGCTCAGTCGTTGAGTATATTCAAGACAGAGATCGATAGATTTTTGGATATTAAGGGAATCGAGGGAGATGGGGATCGGGCAGGAAAGTGGAGTTGAGGTAGAAGATCAGCCATGATCTTATTGAATGGCGGAGCAGGCTCGAGGGGCCAAATGGCCAACTCCTGCTCCTATTTCTTATGTTCTTATAACGCAGACATGTCTGTGGCAACAGAGGGGGCAATACAGGAGTAAGAGAGTGGAACCAGTCGATACGGTCGTGTCCCCATAACAGACGCTCACATCTCCCATCCTGAGAGACTCCAGTTCAGTTTTAGTTGCTGTTTAAACTCAGTGGTCACTAGATCCTGACACTTCCCTGTCAGCACAGAACCTTGCAAAGATGTTTAGAGGGAGGGAAAGAAACGATTATCTGTCATTTTCTCTTTCATTTCTTTTCTCATGCACTCTCTGACTTGGCCTGGTTCTCATTCTGTCTGTGATTTCTCCAATCCATTGGGTCCCTCACCCATTCCCCCACTCTATTTCTCTCTTTCTCACTCTCCATTTTTCTCACTCATTCCCCACTCTCTTTTCCTCTCTGTCTCTCGTTCCCTTGCTTCCCTCTTTTTCTCTTTCGCTCGGTTTCTCTCACACTCGGTTTCTCTCTCGTTCTGGTTTATTTCCCCTTCCTCTGTTTTTCGTGTACTTTCTCTTTCTTTCCATCTCCCCTCGAGAGATCAAAACACTATTCCTGCATTACAATTTTAAAAAGAAACACTTGCTGTCTCGATGTTAAGTTGCTATTTTATTTACCTTTATGATTTGTATTTTTCATTGTGTGACACAACTCCGGTAAATCTCCCTGTGGCACTTGGCTTTATTTTTGAGTCGTGTGATTGTACAATTTATTTTATTTCATGTAAAATACATATCTAGTTTTCACATGTTCTTTGTATGTTCTCTATTTCCTGCATGTGTAAATATTGTCAATAAAACACTGCCTGCAAATCCTCTGGCTACCCTGTACACCCGCATCCTGGGTTCAGTCTTTCCAATGTTTAATACCCTTCCGTGTGTGATGTTTAAATATGACCCGGGGTCGGTGGGGTGAGAGCAGTAAGTAGATCCACCTCCTGTGGTACAGATCTGCACAAAACAGCTGCAAAAACGCTGCTCTGTATTGAGGTAGAGGTCAGAGTGAGAGGGTCGGGCGTTATAACCGACTCAGCGCTATGGAGAGAGAATGGGGGAAAAATTTGGTTGCTTTACGCCTCCCGTTAGCGCCCAAAGAGGGTGCTAACCGGGCGCAAAGCAACTATCACCCGGGCAAAATTCAGCGGTGGGTTAGCGACGGTGGTAACCTGTAGCGCTTCTCTTGAGTGCCGAGCTCTTTTGCCAGCACTCTGATCCCTGGTGGCCCAGCCGGGCCCCGGGTCACGCTGCGCTGCGCAAGGCCCCTCCCCTTTAAGAAGGGGAGGTTGGCCTGCAGTACCACGGCACGACGTGCTGCAGCGCCACGATATTCCCTCGCAGCACCCCAAGAGGGAGGGGGGGGCGCTTCTAGTAGCACCCTGCTTCCTTCTTGGGGCGCTACCGATGAATTTTGGCCACGGGGGCGCTAATTTTTTCGGGGCCCGGCGAAGTGAGCACCCCAAAGGGGGCGTGACTCAATTTTTCCCCAAAAAACTTCATCCATGATAGCTCCTCCTGGTCGCTGGCCCCTGCTGGAGAGGATGCACGAACGTTGCACAGGATTGGTGTTCGCTCCGAGTCCCCCCCCCAATATTCAAATAGCCCGTCGGCGCTCAATGCGCGGGAGGTCAACGTGCCTCCATGGGTAACATTCTCGTCTCTTGAGTTGGAAGTTTATAGCTTCAATCCTTACTCCAGAGACTTGAGCGCTTAAACCAGATCCCTCGACAACTATTTCGAAGAAGAGCAGGGGAGTTCTCCCTGGTGTCCTGGGGCCAATATTTATCCCTCAATCAACATCACTAAAAAACAGATTATCTGGTCATTATCACGTTGATGTTTGTGGGAGCTTGCTGTGCACAAGTTGGCTGCCGTGTTTCCTACATTACAACAGTGACTGCTCTTCAAAAAGTACTTCATTGGCTGTAAAGTGCTTTGGGACGTCCTGAGGTTGGGAAAGGCCCTGGAGTAATGCACGTCATTCTTTCTCGTGTGTAAAACTGGTGATGTGATGGTTGGGAGGAAACTGCACAGAAAAAGTTATTGCTCAACAGATCTCCCAGCCAGAAATGACACGGCTCTTCGTTTGGAGAAAGGCTAACATTTATCAGAGCCAGACAGCGAATACAGAGACATAACTAGAGTGGGATCCCGGGGCGGGGGAGTAACAAGGCGAGGGTGAGTCCCGGGCGAGTTTGGGAACTTGGGCGGGACAAGGTCCGGGCGATTTTAACTGCCGGGTCTTGTTTAATGTGCCGCCGGTCAGCTGCCAGCTCGAAGCGGGTGAGAAGCAGACGGGAGGGAGTTGTACCTCGGACAGCACGAGGCCTCTGGAAACATGGTCAGTCATGGGAAAGGAGGCGGGGGGAGTGGGTTCTCACGGGAGGGAAGTGGGGGAGGGGGAGGAGAGGCAAGGGATGCCTAAATGTCCCTTGTGGGGCATGGAGGATCACTTTGTGTGGTCGCTGGTCCTCTTCTCCCTTCTCCCACCCCGCCCCCAATCAGGCCAGAGTTAAAATAGCAATCAGGGTCCCCATGACATCATCGGACCCTGGGTTAAAATCGCCACACTATAGAATTACTTTTTGTTACTGTTAGAAGGTAGCGGGTTCGAGCCCCACTCCAGAGACTTGAACACATATTCCAGGCTGACACTCCCGGTGCAGTACTGAGGGAGCGCCGCACTGTCGGAGGTGCCATCTTTTGGATGAGATGTTAAACCAAGGTCCCATCTGCTTTCTCAGGGGGACGTAAAAGATCCCACGGCACTATTCTCAGAAGACCTGCGGAGTTCTCCCCAGTGTCCTGGCAAATATTTGTCCCTCAACTAACATCACTAAAAAAACAGATTACCTGGTCATTATCACATTGCTGTTTGTGGGAGCTTGCTGTGCACAAATTGGCTGCTGCGTTTTCTATATTAGAACCGTGACTGCTCTTCAAAAGTACTTCATTGGCCATGAAGCGATGTTCTATATATAAACCTCACCGTACCCCTCGATTAGATTCCAGCCTGTAACTCACTCCCGGGTATCTGTTATTCTATATATAAACCCCCTGAACCCCTCGATTAGATTCCAGCCTGTAACTCACTCCCGGGTATCTGTTATTCTATATATAAACCTCACCGTACCCCTCGATTAGATTCCAGCCTGTAACTCACTCCCGGGTATCTGTTATTCTATATATAAACCTCACCGTACCCCTCGATTAGATTCCAGCCTGTAACTCACTCCCGGGTATCTGTTATTCTATATATAAACCCCCTGAACCCCTCGACTAGATTCCAGCCTGTAACTCACTCCCGGGTATCTGTTATTCTATATATAAACCTCACCGTACCCCTCGATTAGATTCCAGCCTGTAACTCACTCCCGAGTATCTGTTATTCTATATATAAACCCCCTGAACCCCTCGATTAGATTCCAGCCTGTAACTCACTCCCGGGTATCTGTTTATTCTATATATAAACCTCACCGTACCCCTCGATTAGATTCCAGCCTGTAACTCACTCCCGGGTATCTGTTATTCTATATATAAACCCCCTGAACCCCTCGACTAGATTCCAGCCTGTAATTCACTCCTGGGTATCTGTTATTCTATATATAAACCCCCCGAACCCCTCGATTAGATTCCAGCCTGTAACTCACTCCCGGGTATCTGTTATTCTATATATAAACCTCACCGTACCCCTCGATTAGATTCCAGCCTGTAACTCACTCCCGGGTATCTGTTATTCTATATATAAACCCCCTGAACCCCCTCGAATAGATTCCAGCCTGTATTCACTCCTGGGTATCTGTTATTCTATATATAAACCCCCCCGAACCCCTCGATTAGATTCCAGCCTGTAACTCACTCCCGGGTATCTGTTATTCTATATATAAACCCCCGAACCCCTCGATTAGATTCCAGCCTGTAACTCACTCCCGGGTATCTGTTATTCTATATATAAACCCCCCCGAACCCCTCGATTAGATTCCAGCCTGTAACTCACTCCCGGGTATCTGTTATTCTATATATAAACCTCACCGTACCCCTCGATTAGATTCCAGCCTGTAACTCACTCCCGGGTATCTGTTATTCTATATATAAACCCCCTGAACCCCTCGATTAGATTCCAGCCTGTAATTCACATCCTGGGTATCTGTTATTCTATATATCAAACCCCCCCGAACCCCTCGATTAGATTCCAGCCTGTAACTCACTCCCGGGTATCTGTTATTCTATATATAAACTCCCCCGAACCCCTCGATTAGATTCCAGCCTGTAACTTCACTCCCGGGTATCTGTTATTCTATAT